>NW_028274819.1:68507081-68819045 GCF_037043125.1 Eumetopias jubatus
ACACTTAAGTCTAAGAAACAACGCTGTGGCGGTGCGTTCCTTCGACTGCCATCTGCTTTGCTAAGGAACGAAGCGGCTTGAAGCAAAGTGTGAAAGAATCCGGAGGGGAAGGAAGAGAGATCTACCTTACTCGCGGAACAGATTCTTATGGAGGGCATTTCTCAACGAACACCATGTGTCACGACGATGGAAGGGTGTTCAAATGTAGGCGCCTTCGCCGAAGGAAAGGCATACACGAATCTCTGCGAAGCAAGTCTCTGTCAAACGCGACTTCGAGCTTCCAACTGGGTTCCCGCGGAATCCCTAGTCACCAAATGTACGTGTTGAATCCTAAACGAAGGGAGTGCTCTTCAGTCTGAAGAAACACCACTCCCGAGAAACCGTGTGTCTACTAACATCTTCCCTGAAAATGGTAGGCTTTTCCCATGGAAGTGTGAAATCGCAATGTAGGGGCCCCATGCCTGTGCTACAGAAGTCCTTAGTGTCGATAGTCTGTCGCCATTCAAATCCTGTTCCGTGAGAAGTGTTTTCAAGAGTAGGAGTGAGAGCAGATGGAAAAGGACACGGTTTTACGTGTGAGAAGGAAATCCGTCAAGAAAGACATACACGGAAGGATGAGAAGCACTTTAGCATGAAATGGGGCAGGCACCTAGAATGGGCCCTGTGACGGTGCTTGAGAAACCACTTGTGAAGAAGTCTTCCCTCAACTATCATATCGTTTCGGTGAGAGGAAAGTGTTTTCCGTAGTGGGTGTGATGGCGTAAGGGACATCGGCTCGACGTAGCTCTCCGCTCCGAATTGGCCTACTGTCGTGGCCATGAAGAAAGATGTGCATGGACATGGATAATGTGCGGAAGCGTAAGGAAGATGGCATACGTCTGTTAAACTCTAAGAACAAATCTCGAGGGTTGCCGTCCTTCGACTACCACCTCTTTTCGTAAGGATGGAAGCAGCTTGGGAAACCTAGCGTGAACGACAGAGCGATGGAACGCGCGATCCTCTACAGGGAGGAACCCGTTGGGCGGAGGGTTTCTCTCCATCAAGTCCTGTGTCATGGAGGTGGATGGGTCTTCAAATGCACGTGGACTAGCCTCAGTAGTAGTAGCCTCACACTGAATTCTGAGAAACGAGTCCATGTCCAACAGGCTTTCGTGCTAACATCTGGGTTCTTGAAGAAAGAAGCCTTTGGAGAGATGAGTGTTGCTATATAAGGTAAGGGTCTTACACTCACCTCTCAAAGAACAAAACGGTAGGGAAATAGTCTTTCCACTGCCACCTGCAGGGAAAAAGATGGAAGAACTTTCCAACGTTACCAGTGAAGGCACAACTCCTGTGCCATATACCACTGTTTGAGAAAGAGTTGTGTCGAAAGCTTCTCTCAACTCAAATCTTGTTTCAGGAAGATAGAAGCGCTTTCAGGACTTCGTGTGAACGCGTAAGGAAAGTGCCATACGCTGAATTGTGAAGAGACATGTGGGTCGAATGTGACCACCAACTAACAAGTTGTCCCCTAGAGAGGTGTGTGTGTGGAAATCGGAGGAAGTGTAAGGAACGAGCTCTACACTTAATTCTAAAAAGCAATGCTGTGGAGGAGCGGTCCTTCGTCTACCTTCTCCTTTCCGAAGGATCGAGGCGGGCATACGCCAAGTGTGAAAGGAAGCAGAGGAAAGGCCTGATATACCTTCCTCGTGGAACAACTTTGTATGGAGGGCTTCGCTCAATGGACACCATGGGTCACGACGCTAAAAGGGGTTTCCAAATGTATGTGAGTTCGCCAAAGGAAAGCCACAGACTCAACTGCGCGAAACAAGTCTGTGTCAAACCCGACTTCGAGCTTACGACTGGCGTCACGGGGAAAACATAGTCACAACAGGTATGTGTTGAATCCGAAACAGGCGGCGTGCACTTCAGTCTCAGGAAACATCAGTGCAGAGAAACCGTGTTTCTACGAACATCTTCCCCGAAAATGCTTGTCTATTCCAATGTAAGTGCGGCAGCGCAAGGCAAGTGCCCCATGCCTGTGCCACAGAAATGGTTAGTGTAGATTGTCTCTCCCAATTCAAATCTTGTTCCGTGAGGAATGTTTTCAAGAGTATGAGAGAGATCAGAGGGGAAAGGTCATGCCTTCAAGTGGGAGAAGGATATCCTGGAAAGCCATACACCTACGTATGAGCGGCATCCTGGCATGAACGTGTGAAGGCATAGAGAATGTGCCGTCACCTGGGACGTTGCTTGACCAACCGCTTGGGAAGAAGTCCTCCCTCAGCTATCCTACAGTTTCAGGAAGATAAAAGTGTTTTCCGTAGTGGGTGTGAAGGCATGAGGGACGTACCCAAGAGTTAGCCGTCCGTCCCGAATGTGTCTCCTGTCGTTCCATGAAGAAGGATGAGTATGGATATGTATGATGTGAGGAAGCATGAGGAGGATTGCCTCCCCATGGTTAACTCTAAGAACAAATCTAGAGGTTTGCCGTCCGTCGACGACCAGCTCTTTCCCTACGGATGGAAGCACCTTGTTACAACGTAGTGCGAAAGGAAAGAGACGGAAAGTACGATACACTACGGTGAGGAACACGTTGTGGGGAGGGTTTCTCTCCACGAAAGTCTTGTGTCATGAAGTTGGAGTGCCATCAAATATACGTGTGCTCGCCTCAGCAGCGCCTTCCACTGGACACAGAGAAACAAGGCCACGTCCAACACGATTTCGTGCTCACCTCTTGGTTCGGGAAGCATGAAGCCTTTGGAGACATAGATGTAGGTGTCTGACACTAAGCTCTCAAGGAACAAAACGGTAGAGAAATCGCCTTTCCACGACCATCTACAGGGAAGAAGGTGGAGGAAAGTCCCGACGTTAAAAGCGAAGGGACAAGTACAGTGCCATATACCACTGCTTGAGAACGAACTTGTGTCGAAAGCTTCTCCCAACTCAGATCTTGTTTCGGGAAGATAGAAGCGTTGTCAGTACTTTGTGTGAAAACACAAGGAGAACACCACACGCTGAATGGTGAAGAAACATGTGGCTCGAATGTGACCACCAACACACTAGTAGTCCCCTAGAGAGGAGTGTGTCTGGAAATGGGAGGAAGCGTAAGGAACGTACTATACACTTAAGTCTAAGAAACAACGCTGTGGCGGTGCGGTCCTTCGTCTACCTTCTCCTTTCCGAAGGATCGAAGCGGCCTTGCGCCAAGTGTGAAAGGAAGCGGAGGAAAAGCCTGATATACCTTCCTCGTGGAACAACATTTATGGAGGGCTTCTCCCAATGGGCAACATGGGTCACGACGCCTGAAGGGTTTTCCAAATGTATGTGAGTTCGCCAGAGGAAAGCCACAGACTCAGCTGCGCGAAACAAGTCTGAGTCAAACCCGACTTCGAGCTTACGACTGGCGTCACGGGGAAATCAGAGTCACAACAGGTATTTGTTGAATCCGAAACAGGCGGCGTGCACTTCAGTCTGAGGAAACAGAGAAACCGTGTTTCTTCTAACATCTTCCCTGAAAATGCGTGTCTATTCCAGTGGAAGTGTGGCAGCGCAAGGCATGTGCCCCAGGCCTGTGCCACAGAAATAGTTAGTGTAGATTGTCTCTCCCGATTCAAATCTTGTTCCGTGAAGAATGTTTCCAAGAGTATGAAAGAGAGCAGACGGGAAATGTCATGCCTTCAAGTGGGAGAAGGAAATCCTGGAAAGCCATACACCGACGTATGCGCGGCATTCTGGTAGGAACGTGTCAAGGCATAAAGAATGTGCCGTGCCCTGTGACGGTGCTTGACCAACCGCTTGTGAGGAAGTCTTCCCTCAGCTATCATATTGTTTCAGGAAGATAAAAGTGTTTTCCCTAGTGGGTGTGAAGGCATGAGGGACGTACCCTAGAGTTAGCCGTCCGTTCCGAATGTGTCTACTGTCGTTCCACGAAGAAGGATGAGTATGGAAATGTATGATGTGAGGAAGCATAAGGAGGATGGCCTACGGGTGTTTAACTCTAAGAACAAATCTAGAGGGTTGCCGTCCGTCGACGACCAGCTCTTTCCCTACGGGTGGAAGCACCTTGTTACAACTTAGTGCGAACGAAAAGAGACGGAAAGCGCGATACACTACGGCGAGGAACACGTTGTGCGGGGGGTTCCTCTCCACGAAAGTCTTGTGTCATGACGTTGGAAGGGCCTTCAAATGTACGTGAGCTCGCCTCAGCAGCGCCTTCCACTGAACTCAGAGAAACAAGGCCACGCCCAACACGATTTCGGGCTAACCTCTTGGTTCGGGAAGCATGAAGCCGTTGGAGATGTATGTGTAAGCGTCTGACACTCGGCTCTCAAGGAACAAAACGGTAGAGAAATCGCCTTTCCACGACCATCTCCAGGGAAGAAGATGGAGGAAGGTTCCGACGTTAAAAGCGAAGGCACAAGTACTGTGCCATATAACACTGCTTGAGAACGAACTTGTGTCGAAAGCTTCTCCCAACTCAGATCTTGTTTCGGGAAGATAGAAGCGTTGTCAGTACTTTGTGTGAAAACACAAGGAGAACACCACACGCTGAATGGTGAAGAAACATGTGGCTCGAATGTGACCACCAACACACTAGTAGTCCCCTAGAGAGGAGTGTGTCTGGAAATGGGAGGAAGCGTAAGGAACGCGCTATACACTTAAGTCTAAGAAACAACGCTGTGGCGGTGCGTTCCTTCGACTGCCATCTGCTTTGCTAAGGAACGAAGCGGCTTGAAGCAAAGTGTGAAAGAATCCGGAGGGGAAGGAAGAGAGATCTACCTTACTCGCGGAACAGATTCTTATGGAGGGCATTTCTCAACGAACACCATGTGTCACGACGATGGAAGGGTGTTCAAATGTAGGCGCCTTCGCCGAAGGAAAGGCATACACGAATCTCTGCGAAGCAAGTCTCTGTCAAACGCGACTTCGAGCTTCCAACTGGGTTCCCGCGGAATCCCTAGTCACCAAACCTACGTGTTGAATCCTAAACGAAGGGAGTGCTCTTCAGTCTGAAGAAACACCACTCCCGAGAAACCGTGTGTCTACTAACATCTTCCCTGAAAATGGTAGGCTTTTCCCATGGAAGTGTGAAATCGCAATGTAGGGGCCCCATGCCTGTGCTACAGAAGTCCTTAGTGTCGATAGTCTGTCGCCATTCAAATCCTGTTCCGTGAGAAGTGTTTTCAAGAGTAGGAGTGAGAGCAGATGGAAAAGGACACGGTTTTACGTGTGAGAAGGAAATCCGTCAAGAAAGACATACACGGAAGGATGAGAAGCACTTTAGCATGAAATGGGGCAGGCACCTAGAATGGGCCCTGTGACGGTGCTTGAGAAACCACTTGTGAAGAAGTCTTCCCTCAACTATCATATCGTTTCGGTGAGAGGAAAGTGTTTTCCGTAGTGGGTGTGAAGGCGTAAGGGACATCGGCTCGACGTAGCTCTCCGCTCCGAATTGGCCTACTGTCGTGGCCATGAAGAAAGATGTGCATGGACATGGATAATGTGCGGAAGCGTAAGGAAGATGGCATACGTCTGTTAAACTCTAAGAACAAATCTCGAGGGTTGCCGTCCTTCGACTACCACCTCTTTTCGTAAGGATGGAAGCAGCTTGGGAAACCTAGCGTGAACGACAGAGCGATGGAACGCGCGATCCTCTACAGGGAGGAACCCGTTGGGCGGAGGGTTTCTCTCCATCAAGTCCTGTGTCATGGAGGTGGATGGGTCTTCAAATGCACGTGGTCTAGCCTCAGTAGTAGTAGCCTCACACTGAATTCTGAGAAACGAGTCCATGTCCAACAGGCTTTCGTGCTAACATCTGGGTTCTTGAAGAAAGAAGCCTTTGGAGAGATGAGTGTTGCTATATAAGGTAAGGGTCTTACACTCACCTCTCAAAGAACAAAACGGTAGGGAAATAGTCTTTCCACTGCCACCTGCAGGGAAAAAGATGGAAGAACTTTCCAACGTTACCAGTGAAGGCACAACTCCTGTGCCATATACCACTGTTTGAGAAAGAGTTGTGTCGAAAGCTTCTCTCAACTCAAATCTTGTTTCAGGAAGATAGAAGCGCTTTCAGGACTTCGTGTGAACGCGTAAGGAAAGTGCCATACGCTGAATTGTGAAGAGACATGTGGGTCGAATGTGACCACCAACTAACAAGTTGTCCCCTAGAGAGGTGTGTGTGTGGAAATCGGAGGAAGTGTAAGGAACGAGCTCTACACTTAATTCTAAAAAGCAATGCTGTGGAGGAGCGGTCCTTCGTCTACCTTCTCCTTTCCGAAGGATCGAGGCGGGCATACGCCAAGTGTGAAAGGAAGCAGAGGAAAGGCCTGATATACCTTCCTCGTGGAACAACTTTGTATGGAGGGCTTCGCTCAATGGACACCATGGGTCACGACGCTAAAAGGGGTTTCCAAATGTATGTGAGTTCGCCAAAGGAAAGCCACAGACTCAACTGCGCGAAACAAGTCTGTGTCAAACCCGACTTCGAGCTTACGACTGGCGTCACGGGGAAAACATAGTCACAACAGGTATGTGTTGAACCCGAAACAGGCGGCGTGCACTTCAGTCTCAGGAAACATCAGTGCAGAGAAACCGTGTTTCTACGAACATCTTCCCCGAAAATGCTTGTCTATTCCAATGTAAGTGCGGCAGCGCAAGGCATGTGCCCCATGCCTGTGCCACAGAAATGGTTAGTGTAGATTGTCTCTCCCAATTCAAATCTTGTTCCGTGAGGAATGTTTTCAAGAGTATGAGAGAGATCAGAGGGGAAAGGTCATGCCTTCAAGTGGGAGAAGGATATCCTGGAAAGCCATACACCTACGTATGAGCGGCATCCTGGCATGAACGTGTGAAGGCATAGAGAATGTGCCGTCACCTGGGACGTTGCTTGACCAACCGCTTGGGAAGAAGTCCTCCCTCAGCTATCCTACAGTTTCAGGAAGATAAAAGTGTTTTCCGTAGTGGGTGTGAAGGCATGAGGGACGTACCCAAGAGTTAGCCGTCCGTCCCGAATGTGTCTCCTGTCGTTCCATGAAGAAGGATGAGTATGGATATGTATGATGTGAGGAAGCATGAGGAGGATTGCCTCCCCATGGTTAACTCTAAGAACAAATCTAGAGGTTTGCCGTCCGTCGACGACCAGCTCTTTCCCTACGGATGGAAGCACCTTGTTACAACGTAGTGCGAAAGGAAAGAGACGGAAAGTACGATACACTACGGTGAGGAACACGTTGTGGGGAGGGTTTCTCTCCACGAAAGTCTTGTGTCATGAAGTTGGAGTGCCATCAAATATACGTGTGCTCGCCTCAGCAGCGCCTTCCACTGGACACAGAGAAACAAGGCCACGTCCAACACGATTTCGTGCTCACCTCTTGGTTCGGGAAGCATGAAGCCTTTGGAGACATAGGTGTAGGTGTCTGACACTAAGCTCTCAAGGAACAAAACGGTAGAGAAATCGCCTTTCCACGACCATCTACAGGGAAGAAGGTGGAGGAAAGTCCCGACGTTAAAAGCGAAGGGACAAGTACAGTGCCATATACCACTGCTTGAGAACGAACTTGTGTCGAAAGCTTCTCCCAACTCAGATCTTGTTTCGGGAAGATAGAAGCGTTGTCAGTACTTTGTGTGAAAACACAAGGAGAACACCACACGCTGAATGGTGAAGAAACATGTGGCTCGAATGTGACCACCAACACACTAGTAGTCCCCTAGAGAGGAGTGTGTCTGGAAATGGGAGGAAGCGTAAGGAACGTACTATACACTTAAGTCTAAGAAACAACGCTGTGGCGGTGCGGTCCTTCGTCTACCTTCTCCTTTCCGAAGGATCGAAGCGGCCTTGCGCCAAGTGTGAAAGGAAGCGGAGGAAAAGCCTGATATACCTTCCTCGTGGAACAACATTTATGGAGGGCTTCTCCCAATGGGCAACATGGGTCACGACGCCTGAAGGGTTTTCCAAATGTATGTGAGTTCGCCAGAGGAAAGCCACAGACTCAGCTGCGCGAAACAAGTCTGAGTCAAACCCGACTTCGAGCTTACGACTGGCGTCACGGGGAAATCAGAGTCACAACAGGTATTTGTTGAATCCGAAACAGGCGGCGTGCACTTCAGTCTGAGGAAACAGAGAAACCGTGTTTCTTCTAACATCTTCCCTGAAAATGCGTGTCTATTCCAGTGGAAGTGTGGCAGCGCAAGGCATGTGCCCCAGGCCTGTGCCACAGAAATAGTTAGTGTAGATTGTCTCTCCCGATTCAAATCTTGTTCCGTGAAGAATGTTTCCAAGAGTATGAAAGAGAGCAGACGGGAAATGTCATGCCTTCAAGTGGGAGAAGGAAATCCTGGAAAGCCATACACCGACGTATGCGCGGCATTCTGGTAGGAACGTGTGAAGGCATAAAGAATGTGCCGTGCCCTGTGACGGTGCTTGACCAACCGCTTGTGAGGAAGTCTTCCCTCAGCTATCATATTGTTTCAGGAAGATAAAAGTGTTTTCCCTAGTGGGTGTGAAGGCATGAGGGACGTACCCTAGAGTTAGCCGTCCGTTCCGAATGTGTCTACTGTCGTTCCACGAAGAAGGATGAGTATGGAAATGTATGATGTGAGGAAGCATAAGGAGGATGGCCTACGGGTGTTTAACTCTAAGAACAAATCTAGAGGGTTGCCGTCCGTCGACGACCAGCTCTTTCCCTACGGGTGGAAGCACCTTGTTACAACTTAGTGCGAACGAAAAGAGACGGAAAGCGCGATACACTACGGCGAGGAACACGTTGTGCGGGGGGTTCCTCTCCACGAAAGTCTTGTGTCATGACGTTGGAAGGGCCTTCAAATGTACGTGAGCTCGCCTCAGCAGCGCCTTCCACTGAACTCAGAGAAACAAGGCCACGCCCAACACGATTTCGGGCTAACCTCTTGGTTCGGGAAGCATGAAGCCGTTGGAGATGTATGTGTAAGCGTCTGACACTCGGCTCTCAAGGAACAAAACGGTAGAGAAATCGCCTTTCCACGACCATCTCCAGGGAAGAAGATGGAGGAAGGTTCCGACGTTAAAAGCGAAGGCACAAGTACTGTGCCATATAACACTGCTTGAGAACGAACTTGTGTCGAAAGCTTCTCCCAACTCAGATCTTGTTTCGGGAAGATAGAAGCGTTGTCAGTACTTTGTGTGAAAACACAAGGAGAACACCACACGCTGAATGGTGAAGAAACATGTGGCTCGAATGTGACCACCAACACACTAGTAGTCCCCTAGAGAGGAGTGTGTCTGGAAATGGGAGGAAGCGTAAGGAACGCGCTATACACTTAAGTCTAAGAAACAACGCTGTGGCGGTGCGTTCCTTCGACTGCCATCTGCTTTGCTAAGGAACGAAGCGGCTTGAAGCAAAGTGTGAAAGAATCCGGAGGGGAAGGAAGAGAGATCTACCTTACTCGCGGAACAGATTCTTATGGAGGGCATTTCTCAACGAACACCATGTGTCACGACGATGGAAGGGTGTTCAAATGTAGGCGCCTTCGCCGAAGGAAAGGCATACACGAATCTCTGCGAAGCAAGTCTGTCAAACGCGACTTGGAGCTTCCAACTGGGTTCCCGCGGAATCCCTAGTCACCAAACCTACGTGTTGAATCCTAAACGAAGGGAGTGCTCTTCAGTCTGAAGAAACACCACTCCCGAGAAACCGTGTGTCTACTAACATCTTCCCTGAAAATGGTAGGCTTTTCCCATGGAAGTGTGAAATCGCAATGTAGGGGCCCCATGCCTGTGCTACAGAAGTCCTTAGTGTCGATAGTCTGTCGCCATTCAAATCCTGTTCCGTGAGAAGTGTTTTCAAGAGTAGGAGTGAGAGCAGATGGAAAAGGACACGGTTTTACGTGTGAGAAGGAAATCCGTCAAGAAAGACATACACGGAAGGATGAGAAGCACTTTAGCATGAAATGGGGCAGGCACCTAGAATGGGCCCTGTGACGGTGCTTGAGAAACCACTTGTGAAGAAGTCTTCCCTCAACTATCATATCGTTTCGGTGAGAGGAAAGTGTTTTCCGTAGTGGGTGTGAAGGCGTAAGGGACATCGGCTCGACGTAGCTCTCCGCTCCGAATTGGCCTACTGTCGTGGCCATGAAGAAAGATGTGCATGGACATGGATAATGTGCGGAAGCGTAAGGAAGATGGCATACGTCTGTTAAACTCTAAGAACAAATCTCGAGGGTTGCCGTCCTTCGACTACCACCTCTTTTCGTAAGGATGGAAGCAGCTTGGGAAACCTAGCGTGAACGACAGAGCGATGGAACGCGCGATCCTCTACAGGGAGGAACCCGTTGGGCGGAGGGTTTCTCTCCATCAAGTCCTGTGTCATGGAGGTGGATGGGTCTTCAAATGCACGTGGACTAGCCTCAGTAGTAGTAGCCTCACACTGAATTCTGAGAAACGAGTCCATGTCCAACAGGCTTTCGTGCTAACATCTGGGTTCTTGAAGAAAGAAGCCTTTGGAGAGATGAGTGTTGCTATATAAGGTAAGGGTCTTACACTCACCTCTCAAAGAACAAAACGGTAGGGAAATAGTCTTTCCACTGCCACCTGCAGGGAAAAAGATGGAAGAACTTTCCAACGTTACCAGTGAAGGCACAACTCCTGTGCCATATACCACTGTTTGAGAAAGAGTTGTGTCGAAAGCTTCTCTCAACTCAAATCTTGTTTCAGGAAGATAGAAGCGCTTTCAGGACTTCGTGTGAACGCGTAAGGAAAGTGCCATACGCTGAATTGTGAAGAGACATGTGGGTCGAATGTGACCACCAACTAACAAGTTGTCCCCTAGAGAGGTGTGTGTGTGGAAATCGGAGGAAGTGTAAGGAACGAGCTCTACACTTAATTCTAAAAAGCAATGCTGTGGAGGAGCGGTCCTTCGTCTACCTTCTCCTTTCCGAAGGATCGAGGCGGGCATACGCCAAGTGTGAAAGGAAGCAGAGGAAAGGCCTGATATACCTTCCTCGTGGAACAACTTTGTATGGAGGGCTTCGCTCAATGGACACCATGGGTCACGACGCTAAAAGGGGTTTCCAAATGTATGTGAGTTCGCCAAAGGAAAGCCACAGACTCAACTGCGCGAAACAAGTCTGTGTCAAACCCGACTTCGAGCTTACGACTGGCGTCACGGGGAAAACATAGTCACAACAGGTATGTGTTGAATCCGAAACAGGCGGCGTGCACTTCAGTCTCAGGAAACATCAGTGCAGAGAAACCGTGTTTCTACGAACATCTTCCCCGAAAATGCTTGTCTATTCCAATGTAAGTGCGGCAGCGCAAGGCATGTGCCCCATGCCTGTGCCACAGAAATGGTTAGTGTAGATTGTCTCTCCCAATTCAAATCTTGTTCCGTGAGGAATGTTTTCAAGAGTATGAGAGAGATCAGAGGGGAAAGGTCATGCCTTCAAGTGGGAGAAGGATATCCTGGAAAGCCATACACCTACGTATGAGCGGCATCCTGGCATGAACGTGTGAAGGCATAGAGAATGTGCCGTCACCTGGGACGTTGCTTGACCAACCGCTTGGGAAGAAGTCCTCCCTCAGCTATCCTACAGTTTCAGGAAGATAAAAGTGTTTTCCGTAGTGGGTGTGAAGGCATGAGGGACGTACCCAAGAGTTAGCCGTCCGTCCCGAATGTGTCTCCTGTCGTTCCATGAAGAAGGATGAGTATGGATATGTATGATGTGAGGAAGCATGAGGAGGATTGCCTCCCCATGGTTAACTCTAAGAACAAATCTAGAGGTTTGCCGTCCGTCGACGACCAGCTCTTTCCCTACGGATGGAAGCACCTTGTTACAACGTAGTGCGAAAGGAAAGAGACGGAAAGTACGATACACTACGGTGAGGAACACGTTGTGGGGAGGGTTTCTCTCCACGAAAGTCTTGTGTCATGAAGTTGGAGTGCCATCAAATATACGTGTGCTCGCCTCAGCAGCGCCTTCCACTGGACACAGAGAAACAAGGCCACGTCCAACACGATTTCGTGCTCACCTCTTGGTTCGGGAAGCATGAAGCCTTTGGAGACATAGGTGTAGGTGTCTGACACTAAGCTCTCAAGGAACAAAACGGTAGAGAAATCGCCTTTCCACGACCATCTACAGGGAAGAAGGTGGAGGAAAGTCCCGACGTTAAAAGCGAAGGGACAAGTACAGTGCCATATACCACTGCTTGAGAACGAACTTGTGTCGAAAGCTTCTCCCAACTCAGATCTTGTTTCGGGAAGATAGAAGCGTTGTCAGTACTTTGTGTGAAAACACAAGGAGAACACCACACGCTGAATGGTGAAGAAACATGTGGCTCGAATGTGACCACCAACACACTAGTAGTCCCCTAGAGAGGAGTGTGTCTGGAAATGGGAGGAAGCGTAAGGAACGTACTATACACTTAAGTCTAAGAAACAACGCTGTGGCGGTGCGGTCCTTCGTCTACCTTCTCCTTTCCGAAGGATCGAAGCGGCCTTGCGCCAAGTGTGAAAGGAAGCGGAGGAAAAGCCTGATATACCTTCCTCGTGGAACAACATTTATGGAGGGCTTCTCCCAATGGGCAACATGGGTCACGACGCCTGAAGGGTTTTCCAAATGTATGTGAGTTCGCCAGAGGAAAGCCACAGACTCAGCTGCGCGAAACAAGTCTGAGTCAAACCCGACTTCGAGCTTACGACTGGCGTCACGGGGAAATCAGAGTCACAACAGGTATTTGTTGAATCCGAAACAGGCGGCGTGCACTTCAGTCTGAGGAAACAGAGAAACCGTGTTTCTTCTAACATCTTCCCTGAAAATGCGTGTCTATTCCAGTGGAAGTGTGGCAGCGCAAGGCATGTGCCCCAGGCCTGTGCCACAGAAATAGTTAGTGTAGATTGTCTCTCCCGATTCAAATCTTGTTCCGTGAAGAATGTTTCCAAGAGTATGAAAGAGAGCAGACGGGAAATGTCATGCCTTCAAGTGGGAGAAGGAAATCCTGGAAAGCCATACACCGACGTATGCGCGGCATTCTGGTAGGAACGTGTGAAGGCATAAAGAATGTGCCGTGCCCTGTGACGGTGCTTGACCAACCGCTTGTGAGGAAGTCTTCCCTCAGCTATCATATTGTTTCAGGAAGATAAAAGTGTTTTCCCTAGTGGGTGTGAAGGCATGAGGGACGTACCCTAGAGTTAGCCGTCCGTTCCGAATGTGTCTACTGTCGTTCCACGAAGAAGGATGAGTATGGAAATGTATGATGTGAGGAAGCATAAGGAGGATGGCCTACGGGTGTTTAACTCTAAGAACAAATCTAGAGGGTTGCCGTCCGTCGACGACCAGCTCTTTCCCTACGGGTGGAAGCACCTTGTTACAACTTAGTGCGAACGAAAAGAGACGGAAAGCGCGATACACTACGGCGAG
This sequence comes from Eumetopias jubatus, assembly GCF_037043125.1. Classification (NCBI taxonomy): domain Eukaryota; kingdom Metazoa; phylum Chordata; class Mammalia; order Carnivora; family Otariidae; genus Eumetopias; species Eumetopias jubatus. Next base: position 68,520,453 of record NW_028274819.1, read on the forward strand.
GAACACGTTGTGCGGGGGGTTCCTCTCCACGAAAGTCTTGTGTCATGACGTTGGAAGGGCCTTCAAATGTACGTGAGCTCGCCTCAGCAGCGCCTTCCACTGAACTCAGAGAAACAAGGCCACGCCCAACACGATTTCGGGCTAACCTCTTGGTTCGGGAAGCATGAAGCCGTTGGAGATGTATGTGTAAGCGTCTGACACTCGGCTCTCAAGGAACAAAACGGTAGAGAAATCGCCTTTCCACGACCATCTCCAGGGAAGAAGATGGAGGAAGGTTCCGACGTTAAAAGCGAAGGCACAAGTACTGTGCCATATAACACTGCTTGAGAACGAACTTGTGTCGAAAGCTTCTCCCAACTCAGATCTTGTTTCGGGAAGATAGAAGCGTTGTCAGTACTTTGTGTGAAAACACAAGGAGAACACCACACGCTGAATGGTGAAGAAACATGTGGCTCGAATGTGACCACCAACACACTAGTAGTCCCCTAGAGAGGAGTGTGTCTGGAAATGGGAGGAAGCGTAAGGAACGCGCTATACACTTAAGTCTAAGAAACAACGCTGTGGCGGTGCGTTCCTTCGACTGCCATCTGCTTTGCTAAGGAACGAAGCGGCTTGAAGCAAAGTGTGAAAGAATCCGGAGGGGAAGGAAGAGAGATCTACCTTACTCGCGGAACAGATTCTTATGGAGGGCATTTCTCAACGAACACCATGTGTCACGACGATGGAAGGGTGTTCAAATGTAGGCGCCTTCGCCGAAGGAAAGGCATACACGAATCTCTGCGAAGCAAGTCTCTGTCAAACGCGACTTCGAGCTTCCAACTGGGTTCCCGCGGAATCCCTAGTCACCAAATGTACGTGTTGAATCCTAAACGAAGGGAGTGCTCTTCAGTCTGAAGAAACACCACTCCCGAGAAACCGTGTGTCTACTAACATCTTCCCTGAAAATGGTAGGCTTTTCCCATGGAAGTGTGAAATCGCAATGTAGGGGCCCCATGCCTGTGCTACAGAAGTCCTTAGTGTCGATAGTCTGTCGCCATTCAAATCCTGTTCCGTGAGAAGTGTTTTCAAGAGTAGGAGTGAGAGCAGATGGAAAAGGACACGGTTTTACGTGTGAGAAGGAAATCCGTCAAGAAAGACATACACGGAAGGATGAGAAGCACTTTAGCATGAAATGGGGCAGGCACCTAGAATGGGCCCTGTGACGGTGCTTGAGAAACCACTTGTGAAGAAGTCTTCCCTCAACTATCATATCGTTTCGGTGAGAGGAAAGTGTTTTCCGTAGTGGGTGTGATGGCGTAAGGGACATCGGCTCGACGTAGCTCTCCGCTCCGAATTGGCCTACTGTCGTGGCCATGAAGAAAGATGTGCATGGACATGGATAATGTGCGGAAGCGTAAGGAAGATGGCATACGTCTGTTAAACTCTAAGAACAAATCTCGAGGGTTGCCGTCCTTCGACTACCACCTCTTTTCGTAAGGATGGAAGCAGCTTGGGAAACCTAGCGTGAACGACAGAGCGATGGAACGCGCGATCCTCTACAGGGAGGAACCCGTTGGGCGGAGGGTTTCTCTCCATCAAGTCCTGTGTCATGGAGGTGGATGGGTCTTCAAATGCACGTGGACTAGCCTCAGTAGTAGTAGCCTCACACTGAATTCTGAGAAACGAGTCCATGTCCAACAGGCTTTCGTGCTAACATCTGGGTTCTTGAAGAAAGAAGCCTTTGGAGAGATGAGTGTTGCTATATAAGGTAAGGGTCTTACACTCACCTCTCAAAGAACAAAACGGTAGGGAAATAGTCTTTCCACTGCCACCTGCAGGGAAAAAGATGGAAGAACTTTCCAACGTTACCAGTGAAGGCACAACTCCTGTGCCATATACCACTGTTTGAGAAAGAGTTGTGTCGAAAGCTTCTCTCAACTCAAATCTTGTTTCAGGAAGATAGAAGCGCTTTCAGGACTTCGTGTGAACGCGTAAGGAAAGTGCCATACGCTGAATTGTGAAGAGACATGTGGGTCGAATGTGACCACCAACTAACAAGTTGTCCCCTAGAGAGGTGTGTGTGTGGAAATCGGAGGAAGTGTAAGGAACGAGCTCTACACTTAATTCTAAAAAGCAATGCTGTGGAGGAGCGGTCCTTCGTCTACCTTCTCCTTTCCGAAGGATCGAGGCGGGCATACGCCAAGTGTGAAAGGAAGCAGAGGAAAGGCCTGATATACCTTCCTCGTGGAACAACTTTGTATGGAGGGCTTCGCTCAATGGACACCATGGGTCACGACGCTAAAAGGGGTTTCCAAATGTATGTGAGTTCGCCAAAGGAAAGCCACAGACTCAACTGCGCGAAACAAGTCTGTGTCAAACCCGACTTCGAGCTTACGACTGGCGTCACGGGGAAAACATAGTCACAACAGGTATGTGTTGAATCCGAAACAGGCGGCGTGCACTTCAGTCTCAGGAAACATCAGTGCAGAGAAACCGTGTTTCTACGAACATCTTCCCCGAAAATGCTTGTCTATTCCAATGTAAGTGCGGCAGCGCAAGGCATGTGCCCCATGCCTGTGCCACAGAAATGGTTAGTGTAGATTGTCTCTCCCAATTCAAATCTTGTTCCGTGAGGAATGTTTTCAAGAGTATGAGAGAGATCAGAGGGGAAAGGTCATGCCTTCAAGTGGGAGAAGGATATCCTGGAAAGCCATACACCTACGTATGAGCGGCATCCTGGCATGAACGTGTGAAGGCATAGAGAATGTGCCGTCACCTGGGACGTTGCTTGACCAACCGCTTGGGAAGAAGTCCTCCCTCAGCTATCCTACAGTTTCAGGAAGATAAAAGTGTTTTCCGTAGTGGGTGTGAAGGCATGAGGGACGTACCCAAGAGTTAGCCGTCCGTCCCGAATGTGTCTCCTGTCGTTCCATGAAGAAGGATGAGTATGGATATGTATGATGTGAGGAAGCATGAGGAGGATTGCCTCCCCATGGTTAACTCTAAGAACAAATCTAGAGGTTTGCCGTCCGTCGACGACCAGCTCTTTCCCTACGGATGGAAGCACCTTGTTACAACGTAGTGCGAAAGGAAAGAGACGGAAAGTACGATACACTACGGTGAGGAACACGTTGTGGGGAGGGTTTCTCTCCACGAAAGTCTTGTGTCATGAAGTTGGAGTGCCATCAAATATACGTGTGCTCGCCTCAGCAGCGCCTTCCACTGGACACAGAGAAACAAGGCCACGTCCAACACGATTTCGTGCTCACCTCTTGGTTCGGGAAGCATGAAGCCTTTGGAGACATAGGTGTAGGTGTCTGACACTAAGCTCTCAAGGAACAAAACGGTAGAGAAATCGCCTTTCCACGACCATCTCCAGGGAAGAAGGTGGAGGAAAGTCCCGACGTTAAAAGCGAAGGGACAAGTACAGTGCCATATACCACTGCTTGAGAACGAACTTGTGTCGAAAGCTTCTCCCAACTCAGATCTTGTTTCGGGAAGATAGAAGCGTTGTCAGTACTTTGTGTGAAAACACAAGGAGAACACCACACGCTGAATGGTGAAGAAACATGTGGCTCGAATGTGACCACCAACACACTAGTAGTCCCCTAGAGAGGAGTGTGTCTGGAAATGGGAGGAAGCGTAAGGAACGTACTATACACTTAAGTCTAAGAAACAACGCTGTGGCGGTGCGGTCCTTCGTCTACCTTCTCCTTTCCGAAGGATCGAAGCGGCCTTGCGCCAAGTGTGAAAGGAAGCGGAGGAAAAGCCTGATATACCTTCCTCGTGGAACAACATTTATGGAGGGCTTCTCCCAATGGGCAACATGGGTCACGACGCCTGAAGGGTTTTCCAAATGTATGTGAGTTCGCCAGAGGAAAGCCACAGACTCAGCTGCGCGAAACAAGTCTGAGTCAAACCCGACTTCGAGCTTACGACTGGCGTCACGGGGAAATCAGAGTCACAACAGGTATTTGTTGAATCCGAAACAGGCGGCGTGCACTTCAGTCTGAGGAAACAGAGAAACCGTGTTTCTTCTAACATCTTCCCTGAAAATGCGTGTCTATTCCAGTGGAAGTGTGGCAGCGCAAGGCATGTGCCCCAGGCCTGTGCCACAGAAATAGTTAGTGTAGATTGTCTCTCCCGATTCAAATCTTGTTCCGTGAAGAATGTTTCCAAGAGTATGAAAGAGAGCAGACGGGAAATGTCATGCCTTCAAGTGGGAGAAGGAAATCCTGGAAAGCCATACACCGACGTATGCGCGGCATTCTGGTAGGAACGTGTGAAGGCATAAAGAATGTGCCGTGCCCTGTGACGGTGCTTGACCAACCGCTTGTGAGGAAGTCTTCCCTCAGCTATCATATTGTTTCAGGAAGATAAAAGTGTTTTCCCTAGTGGGTGTGAAGGCATGAGGGACGTACCCTAGAGTTAGCCGTCCGTTCCGAATGTGTCTACTGTCGTTCCACGAAGAAGGATGAGTATGGAAATGTATGATGTGAGGAAGCATAAGGAGGATGGCCTACGGGTGTTTAACTCTAAGAACAAATCTAGAGGGTTGCCGTCCGTCGACGACCAGCTCTTTCCCTACGGGTGGAAGCACCTTGTTACAACTTAGTGCGAACGAAAAGAGACGGAAAGCGCGATACACTACGGCGAGGAACACGTTGTGCGGGGGGTTCCTCTCCACGAAAGTCTTGTGTCATGACGTTGGAAGGGCCTTCAAATGTACGTGAGCTCGCCTCAGCAGCGCCTTCCACTGAACTCAGAGAAACAAGGCCACGCCCAACACGATTTCGGGCTAACCTCTTGGTTCGGGAAGCATGAAGCCGTTGGAGATGTATGTGTAAGCGTCTGACACTCGGCTCTCAAGGAACAAAACGGTAGAGAAATCGCCTTTCCACGACCATCTCCAGGGAAGAAGATGGAGGAAGGTTCCGACGTTAAAAGCGAAGGCACAAGTACTGTGCCATATAACACTGCTTGAGAACGAACTTGTGTCGAAAGCTTCTCCCAACTCAGATCTTGTTTCGGGAAGATAGAAGCGTTGTCAGTACTTTGTGTGAAAACACAAGGAGAACACCACACGCTGAATGGTGAAGAAACATGTGGCTCGAATGTGACCACCAACACACTAGTAGTCCCCTAGAGAGGAGTGTGTCTGGAAATGGGAGGAAGCGTAAGGAACGCGCTATACACTTAAGTCTAAGAAACAACGCTGTGGCGGTGCGTTCCTTCGACTGCCATCTGCTTTGCTAAGGAACGAAGCGGCTTGAAGCAAAGTGTGAAAGAATCCGGAGGGGAAGGAAGAGAGATCTACCTTACTCGCGGAACAGATTCTTATGGAGGGCATTTCTCAACGAACACCATGTGTCACGACGATGGAAGGGTGTTCAAATGTAGGCGCCTTCGCCGAAGGAAAGGCATACACGAATCTCTGCGAAGCAAGTCTCTGTCAAACGCGACTTGGAGCTTCCAACTGGGTTCCCGCGGAATCCCTAGTCACCAAACCTACGTGTTGAATCCTAAACGAAGGGAGTGCTCTTCAGTCTGAAGAAACACCACTCCCGAGAAACCGTGTGTCTACTAACATCTTCCCTGAAAATGGTAGGCTTTTCCCATGGAAGTGTGAAATCGCAATGTAGGGGCCCCATGCCTGTGCTACAGAAGTCCTTAGTGTCGATAGTCTGTCGCCATTCAAATCCTGTTCCGTGAGAAGTGTTTTCAAGAGTAGGAGTGAGAGCAGATGGAAAAGGACACGGTTTTACGTGTGAGAAGGAAATCCGTCAAGAAAGACATACACGGAAGGATGAGAAGCACTTTAGCATGAAATGGGGCAGGCACCTAGAATGGGCCCTGTGACGGTGCTTGAGAAACCACTTGTGAAGAAGTCTTCCCTCAACTATCATATCGTTTCGGTGAGAGGAAAGTGTTTTCCGTAGTGGGTGTGAAGGCGTAAGGGACATCGGCTCGACGTAGCTCTCCGCTCCGAATTGGCCTACTGTCGTGGCCATGAAGAAAGATGTGCATGGACATGGATAATGTGCGGAAGCGTAAGGAAGATGGCATACGTCTGTTAAACTCTAAGAACAAATCTCGAGGGTTGCCGTCCTTCGACTACCACCTCTTTTCGTAAGGATGGAAGCAGCTTGGGAAACCTAGCGTGAACGACAGAGCGATGGAACGCGCGATCCTCTACAGGGAGGAACCCGTTGGGCGGAGGGTTTCTCTCCATCAAGTCCTGTGTCATGGAGGTGGATGGGTCTTCAAATGCACGTGGTCTAGCCTCAGTAGTAGTAGCCTCACACTGAATTCTGAGAAACGAGTCCATGTCCAACAGGCTTTCGTGCTAACATCTGGGTTCTTGAAGAAAGAAGCCTTTGGAGAGATGAGTGTTGCTATATAAGGTAAGGGTCTTACACTCACCTCTCAAAGAACAAAACGGTAGGGAAATAGTCTTTCCACTGCCACCTGCAGGGAAAAAGATGGAAGAACTTTCCAACGTTACCAGTGAAGGCACAACTCCTGTGCCATATACCACTGTTTGAGAAAGAGTTGTGTCGAAAGCTTCTCTCAACTCAAATCTTGTTTCAGGAAGATAGAAGCGCTTTCAGGACTTCGTGTGAACGCGTAAGGAAAGTGCCATACGCTGAATTGTGAAGAGACATGTGGGTCGAATGTGACCACCAACTAACAAGTTGTCCCCTAGAGAGGTGTGTGTGTGGAAATCGGAGGAAGTGTAAGGAACGAGCTCTACACTTAATTCTAAAAAGCAATGCTGTGGAGGAGCGGTCCTTCGTCTACCTTCTCCTTTCCGAAGGATCGAGGCGGGCATACGCCAAGTGTGAAAGGAAGCAGAGGAAAGGCCTGATATACCTTCCTCGTGGAACAACTTTGTATGGAGGGCTTCGCTCAATGGACACCATGGGTCACGACGCTAAAAGGGGTTTCCAAATGTATGTGAGTTCGCCAAAGGAAAGCCACAGACTCAACTGCGCGAAACAAGTCTGTGTCAAACCCGACTTCGAGCTTACGACTGGCGTCACGGGGAAAACATAGTCACAACAGGTATGTGTTGAATCCGAAACAGGCGGCGTGCACTTCAGTCTCAGGAAACATCAGTGCAGAGAAACCGTGTTTCTACGAACATCTTCCCCGAAAATGCTTGTCTATTCCAATGTAAGTGCGGCAGCGCAAGGCATGTGCCCCATGCCTGTGCCACAGAAATGGTTAGTGTAGATTGTCTCTCCCAATTCAAATCTTGTTCCGTGAGGAATGTTTTCAAGAGTATGAGAGAGATCAGAGGGGAAAGGTCATGCCTTCAAGTGGGAGAAGGATATCCTGGAAAGCCATACACCTACGTATGAGCGGCATCCTGGCATGAACGTGTGAAGGCATAGAGAATGTGCCGTCACCTGGGACGTTGCTTGACCAACCGCTTGGGAAGAAGTCCTCCCTCAGCTATCCTACAGTTTCAGGAAGATAAAAGTGTTTTCCGTAGTGGGTGTGAAGGCATGAGGGACGTACCCAAGAGTTAGCCGTCCGTCCCGAATGTGTCTCCTGTCGTTCCATGAAGAAGGATGAGTATGGATATGTATGATGTGAGGAAGCATGAGGAGGATTGCCTCCCCATGGTTAACTCTAAGAACAAATCTAGAGGTTTGCCGTCCGTCGACGACCAGCTCTTTCCCTACGGATGGAAGCACCTTGTTACAACGTAGTGCGAAAGGAAAGAGACGGAAAGTACGATACACTACGGTGAGGAACACGTTGTGGGGAGGGTTTCTCTCCACGAAAGTCTTGTGTCATGAAGTTGGAGTGCCATCAAATATACGTGTGCTCGCCTCAGCAGCGCCTTCCACTGGACACAGAGAAACAAGGCCACGTCCAACACGATTTCGTGCTCACCTCTTGGTTCGGGAAGCATGAAGCCTTTGGAGACATAGGTGTAGGTGTCTGACACTAAGCTCTCAAGGAACAAAACGGTAGAGAAATCGCCTTTCCACGACCATCTCCAGGGAAGAAGGTGGAGGAAAGTCCCGACGTTAAAAGCGAAGGGACAAGTACAGTGCCATATACCACTGCTTGAGAACGAACTTGTGTCGAAAGCTTCTCCCAACTCAGATCTTGTTTCGGGAAGATAGAAGCGTTGTCAGTACTTTGTGTGAAAACACAAGGAGAACACCACACGCTGAATGGTGAAGAAACATGTGGCTCGAATGTGACCACCAACACACTAGTAGTCCCCTAGAGAGGAGTGTGTCTGGAAATGGGAGGAAGCGTAAGGAACGTACTATACACTTAAGTCTAAGAAACAACGCTGTGGCGGTGCGGTCCTTCGTCTACCTTCTCCTTTCCGAAGGATCGAAGCGGCCTTGCGCCAAGTGTGAAAGGAAGCGGAGGAAAAGCCTGATATACCTTCCTCGTGGAACAACATTTATGGAGGGCTTCTCCCAATGGGCAACATGGGTCACGACGCCTGAAGGGTTTTCCAAATGTATGTGAGTTCGCCAGAGGAAAGCCACAGACTCAGCTGCGCGAAACAAGTCTGAGTCAAACCCGACTTCGAGCTTACGACTGGCGTCACGGGGAAATCAGAGTCACAACAGGTATTTGTTGAATCCGAAACAGGCGGCGTGCACTTCAGTCTGAGGAAACAGAGAAACCGTGTTTCTTCTAACATCTTCCCTGAAAATGCGTGTCTATTCCAGTGGAAGTGTGGCAGCGCAAGGCATGTGCCCCAGGCCTGTGCCACAGAAATAGTTAGTGTAGATTGTCTCTCCCGATTCAAATCTTGTTCCGTGAAGAATGTTTCCAAGAGTATGAAAGAGAGCAGACGGGAAATGTCATGCCTTCAAGTGGGAGAAGGAAATCCTGGAAAGCCATACACCGACGTATGCGCGGCATTCTGGTAGGAACGTGTGAAGGCATAAAGAATGTGCCGTGCCCTGTGACGGTGCTTGACCAACCGCTTGTGAGGAAGTCTTCCCTCAGCTATCATATTGTTTCAGGAAGATAAAAGTGTTTTCCCTAGTGGGTGTGAAGGCATGAGGGACGTACCCTAGAGTTAGCCGTCCGTTCCGAATGTGTCTACTGTCGTTCCACGAAGAAGGATGAGTATGGAAATGTATGATGTGAGGAAGCATAAGGAGGATGGCCTACGGGTGTTTAACTCTAAGAACAAATCTAGAGGGTTGCCGTCCGTCGACGACCAGCTCTTTCCCTACGGGTGGAAGCACCTTGTTACAACTTAGTGCGAACGAAAAGAGACGGAAAGCGCGATACACTACGGCGAGGAACACGTTGTGCGGGGGGTTCCTCTCCACGAAAGTCTTGTGTCATGACGTTGGAAGGGCCTTCAAATGTACGTGAGCTCGCCTCAGCAGCGCCTTCCACTGAACTCAGAGAAACAAGGCCACGCCCAACACGATTTCGGGCTAACCTCTTGGTTCGGGAAGCATGAAGCCGTTGGAGATGTATGTGTAAGCGTCTGACACTCGGCTCTCAAGGAACAAAACGGTAGAGAAATCGCCTTTCCACGACCATCTCCAGGGAAGAAGATGGAGGAAGGTTCCGACGTTAAAAGCGAAGGCACAAGTACTGTGCCATATAACACTGCTTGAGAACGAACTTGTGTCGAAAGCTTCTCCCAACTCAGATCTTGTTTCGGGAAGATAGAAGCGTTGTCAGTACTTTGTGTGAAAACACAAGGAGAACACCACACGCTGAATGGTGAAGAAACATGTGGCTCGAATGTGACCACCAACACACTAGTAGTCCCCTAGAGAGGAGTGTGTCTGGAAATGGGAGGAAGCGTAAGGAACGCGCTATACACTTAAGTCTAAGAAACAACGCTGTGGCGGTGCGTTCCTTCGACTGCCATCTGCTTTGCTAAGGAACGAAGCGGCTTGAAGCAAAGTGTGAAAGAATCCGGAGGGGAAGGAAGAGAGATCTACCTTACTCGCGGAACAGATTCTTATGGAGGGCATTTCTCAACGAACACCATGTGTCACGACGATGGAAGGGTGTTCAAATGTAGGCGCCTTCGCCGAAGGAAAGGCATACACGAATCTCTGCGAAGCAAGTCTGTCAAACGCGACTTGGAGCTTCCAACTGGGTTCCCGCGGAATCCCTAGTCACCAAACCTACGTGTTGAATCCTAAACGAAGGGAGTGCTCTTCAGTCTGAAGAAACACCACTCCCGAGAAACCGTGTGTCTACTAACATCTTCCCTGAAAATGGTAGGCTTTTCCCATGGAAGTGTGAAATCGCAATGTAGGGGCCCCATGCCTGTGCTACAGAAGTCCTTAGTGTCGATAGTCTGTCGCCATTCAAATCCTGTTCCGTGAGAAGTGTTTTCAAGAGTAGGAGTGAGAGCAGATGGAAAAGGACACGGTTTTACGTGTGAGAAGGAAATCCGTCAAGAAAGACATACACGGAAGGATGAGAAGCACTTTAGCATGAAATGGGGCAGGCACCTAGAATGGGCCCTGTGACGGTGCTTGAGAAACCACTTGTGAAGAAGTCTTCCCTCAACTATCATATCGTTTCGGTGAGAGGAAAGTGTTTTCCGTAGTGGGTGTGAAGGCGTAAGGGACATCGGCTCGACGTAGCTCTCCGCTCCGAATTGGCCTACTGTCGTGGCCATGAAGAAAGATGTGCATGGACATGGATAATGTGCGGAAGCGTAAGGAAGATGGCATACGTCTGTTAAACTCTAAGAACAAATCTCGAGGGTTGCCGTCCTTCGACTACCACCTCTTTTCGTAAGGATGGAAGCAGCTTGGGAAACCTAGCGTGAACGACAGAGCGATGGAACGCGCGATCCTCTACAGGGAGGAACCCGTTGGGCGGAGGGTTTCTCTCCATCAAGTCCTGTGTCATGGAGGTGGATGGGTCTTCAAATGCACGTGGACTAGCCTCAGTAGTAGTAGCCTCACACTGAATTCTGAGAAACGAGTCCATGTCCAACAGGCTTTCGTGCTAACATCTGGGTTCTTGAAGAAAGAAGCCTTTGGAGAGATGAGTGTTGCTATATAAGGTAAGGGTCTTACACTCACCTCTCAAAGAACAAAACGGTAGGGAAATAGTCTTTCCACTGCCACCTGCAGGGAAAAAGATGGAAGAACTTTCCAACGTTACCAGTGAAGGCACAACTCCTGTGCCATATACCACTGTTTGAGAAAGAGTTGTGTCGAAAGCTTCTCTCAACTCAAATCTTGTTTCAGGAAGATAGAAGCGCTTTCAGGACTTCGTGTGAACGCGTAAGGAAAGTGCCATACGCTGAATTGTGAAGAGACATGTGGGTCGAATGTGACCACCAACTAACAAGTTGTCCCCTAGAGAGGTGTGTGTGTGGAAATCGGAGGAAGTGTAAGGAACGAGCTCTACACTTAATTCTAAAAAGCAATGCTGTGGAGGAGCGGTCCTTCGTCTACCTTCTCCTTTCCGAAGGATCGAGGCGGGCATACGCCAAGTGTGAAAGGAAGCAGAGGAAAGGCCTGATATACCTTCCTCGTGGAACAACTTTGTATGGAGGGCTTCGCTCAATGGACACCATGGGTCACGACGCTAAAAGGGGTTTCCAAATGTATGTGAGTTCGCCAAAGGAAAGCCACAGACTCAACTGCGCGAAACAAGTCTGTGTCAAACCCGACTTCGAGCTTACGACTGGCGTCACGGGGAAAACATAGTCACAACAGGTATGTGTTGAATCCGAAACAGGCGGCGTGCACTTCAGTCTCAGGAAACATCAGTGCAGAGAAACCGTGTTTCTACGAACATCTTCCCCGAAAATGCTTGTCTATTCCAATGTAAGTGCGGCAGCGCAAGGCATGTGCCCCATGCCTGTGCCACAGAAATGGTTAGTGTAGATTGTCTCTCCCAATTCAAATCTTGTTCCGTGAGGAATGTTTTCAAGAGTATGAGAGAGATCAGAGGGGAAAGGTCATGCCTTCAAGTGGGAGAAGGATATCCTGGAAAGCCATACACCTACGTATGAGCGGCATCCTGGCATGAACGTGTGAAGGCATAGAGAATGTGCCGTCACCTGGGACGTTGCTTGACCAACCGCTTGGGAAGAAGTCCTCCCTCAGCTATCCTACAGTTTCAGGAAGATAAAAGTGTTTTCCGTAGTGGGTGTGAAGGCATGAGGGACGTACCCAAGAGTTAGCCGTCCGTCCCGAATGTGTCTCCTGTCGTTCCATGAAGAAGGATGAGTATGGATATGTATGATGTGAGGAAGCATGAGGAGGATTGCCTCCCCATGGTTAACTCTAAGAACAAATCTAGAGGTTTGCCGTCCGTCGACGACCAGCTCTTTCCCTACGGATGGAAGCACCTTGTTACAACGTAGTGCGAAAGGAAAGAGACGGAAAGTACGATACACTACGGTGAGGAACACGTTGTGGGGAGGGTTTCTCTCCACGAAAGTCTTGTGTCATGAAGTTGGAGTGCCATCAAATATACGTGTGCTCGCCTCAGCAGCGCCTTCCACTGGACACAGAGAAACAAGGCCACGTCCAACACGATTTCGTGCTCACCTCTTGGTTCGGGAAGCATGAAGCCTTTGGAGACATAGGTGTAGGTGTCTGACACTAAGCTCTCAAGGAACAAAACGGTAGAGAAATCGCCTTTCCACGACCATCTCCAGGGAAGAAGGTGGAGGAAAGTCCCGACGTTAAAAGCGAAGGGACAAGTACAGTGCCATATACCACTGCTTGAGAACGAACTTGTGTCGAAAGCTTCTCCCAACTCAGATCTTGTTTCGGGAAGATAGAAGCGTTGTCAGTACTTTGTGTGAAAACACAAGGAGAACACCACACGCTGAATGGTGAAGAAACATGTGGCTCGAATGTGACCACCAACACACTAGTAGTCCCCTAGAGAGGAGTGTGTCTGGAAATGGGAGGAAGCGTAAGGAACGTACTATACACTTAAGTCTAAGAAACAACGCTGTGGCGGTGCGGTCCTTCGTCTACCTTCTCCTTTCCGAAGGATCGAAGCGGCCTTGCGCCAAGTGTGAAAGGAAGCGGAGGAAAAGCCTGATATACCTTCCTCGTGGAACAACATTTATGGAGGGCTTCTCCCAATGGGCAACATGGGTCACGACGCCTGAAGGGTTTTCCAAATGTATGTGAGTTCGCCAGAGGAAAGCCACAGACTCAGCTGCGCGAAACAAGTCTGAGTCAAACCCGACTTCGAGCTTACGACTGGCGTCACGGGGAAATCAGAGTCACAACAGGTATTTGTTGAATCCGAAACAGGCGGCGTGCACTTCAGTCTGAGGAAACAGAGAAACCGTGTTTCTTCTAACATCTTCCCTGAAAATGCGTGTCTATTCCAGTGGAAGTGTGGCAGCGCAAGGCATGTGCCCCAGGCCTGTGCCACAGAAATAGTTAGTGTAGATTGTCTCTCCCGATTCAAATCTTGTTCCGTGAAGAATGTTTCCAAGAGTATGAAAGAGAGCAGACGGGAAATGTCATGCCTTCAAGTGGGAGAAGGAAATCCTGGAAAGCCATACACCGACGTATGCGCGGCATTCTGGTAGGAACGTGTGAAGGCATAAAGAATGTGCCGTGCCCTGTGACGGTGCTTGACCAACCGCTTGTGAGGAAGTCTTCCCTCAGCTATCATATTGTTTCAGGAAGATAAAAGTGTTTTCCCTAGTGGGTGTGAAGGCATGAGGGACGTACCCTAGAGTTAGCCGTCCGTTCCGAATGTGTCTACTGTCGTTCCACGAAGAAGGATGAGTATGGAAATGTATGATGTGAGGAAGCATAAGGAGGATGGCCTACGGGTGTTTAACTCTAAGAACAAATCTAGAGGGTTGCCGTCCGTCGACGACCAGCTCTTTCCCTACGGGTGGAAGCACCTTGTTACAACTTAGTGCGAACGAAAAGAGACGGAAAGCGCGATACACTACGGCGAGGAACACGTTGTGCGGGGGGTTCCTCTCCACGAAAGTCTTGTGTCATGACGTTGGAAGGGCCTTCAAATGTACGTGAGCTCGCCTCAGCAGCGCCTTCCACTGAACTCAGAGAAACAAGGCCACGCCCAACACGATTTCGGGCTAACCTCTTGGTTCGGGAAGCATGAAGCCGTTGGAGATGTATGTGTAAGCGTCTGACACTCGGCTCTCAAGGAACAAAACGGTAGAGAAATCGCCTTTCCACGACCATCTCCAGGGAAGAAGATGGAGGAAGGTTCCGACGTTAAAAGCGAAGGCACAAGTACTGTGCCATATAACACTGCTTGAGAACGAACTTGTGTCGAAAGCTTCTCCCAACTCAGATCTTGTTTCGGGAAGATAGAAGCGTTGTCAGTACTTTGTGTGAAAACACAAGGAGAACACCACACGCTGAATGGTGAAGAAACATGTGGCTCGAATGTGACCACCAACACACTAGTAGTCCCCTAGAGAGGAGTGTGTCTGGAAATGGGAGGAAGCGTAAGGAACGCGCTATACACTTAAGTCTAAGAAACAACGCTGTGGCGGTGCGTTCCTTCGACTGCCATCTGCTTTGCTAAGGAACGAAGCGGCTTGAAGCAAAGTGTGAAAGAATCCGGAGGGGAAGGAAGAGAGATCTACCTTACTCGCGGAACAGATTCTTATGGAGGGCATTTCTCAACGAACACCATGTGTCACGACGATGGAAGGGTGTTCAAATGTAGGCGCCTTCGCCGAAGGAAAGGCATACACGAATCTCTGCGAAGCAAGTCTCTGTCAAACGCGACTTGGAGCTTCCAACTGGGTTCCCGCGGAATCCCTAGTCACCAAACCTACGTGTTGAATCCTAAACGAAGGGAGTGCTCTTCAGTCTGAAGAAACACCACTCCCGAGAAACCGTGTGTCTACTAACATCTTCCCTGAAAATGGTAGGCTTTTCCCATGGAAGTGTGAAATCGCAATGTAGGGGCCCCATGCCTGTGCTACAGAAGTCCTTAGTGTCGATAGTCTGTCGCCATTCAAATCCTGTTCCGTGAGAAGTGTTTTCAAGAGTAGGAGTGAGAGCAGATGGAAAAGGACACGGTTTTACGTGTGAGAAGGAAATCCGTCAAGAAAGACATACACGGAAGGATGAGAAGCACTTTAGCATGAAATGGGGCAGGCACCTAGAATGGGCCCTGTGACGGTGCTTGAGAAACCACTTGTGAAGAAGTCTTCCCTCAACTATCATATCGTTTCGGTGAGAGGAAAGTGTTTTCCGTAGTGGGTGTGAAGGCGTAAGGGACATCGGCTCGACGTAGCTCTCCGCTCCGAATTGGCCTACTGTCGTGGCCATGAAGAAAGATGTGCATGGACATGGATAATGTGCGGAAGCGTAAGGAAGATGGCATACGTCTGTTAAACTCTAAGAACAAATCTCGAGGGTTGCCGTCCTTCGACTACCACCTCTTTTCGTAAGGATGGAAGCAGCTTGGGAAACCTAGCGTGAACGACAGAGCGATGGAACGCGCGATCCTCTACAGGGAGGAACCCGTTGGGCGGAGGGTTTCTCTCCATCAAGTCCTGTGTCATGGAGGTGGATGGGTCTTCAAATGCACGTGGTCTAGCCTCAGTAGTAGTAGCCTCACACTGAATTCTGAGAAACGAGTCCATGTCCAACAGGCTTTCGTGCTAACATCTGGGTTCTTGAAGAAAGAAGCCTTTGGAGAGATGAGTGTTGCTATATAAGGTAAGGGTCTTACACTCACCTCTCAAAGAACAAAACGGTAGGGAAATAGTCTTTCCACTGCCACCTGCAGGGAAAAAGATGGAAGAACTTTCCAACGTTACCAGTGAAGGCACAACTCCTGTGCCATATACCACTGTTTGAGAAAGAGTTGTGTCGAAAGCTTCTCTCAACTCAAATCTTGTTTCAGGAAGATAGAAGCGCTTTCAGGACTTCGTGTGAACGCGTAAGGAAAGTGCCATACGCTGAATTGTGAAGAGACATGTGGGTCGAATGTGACCACCAACTAACAAGTTGTCCCCTAGAGAGGTGTGTGTGTGGAAATCGGAGGAAGTGTAAGGAACGAGCTCTACACTTAATTCTAAAAAGCAATGCTGTGGAGGAGCGGTCCTTCGTCTACCTTCTCCTTTCCGAAGGATCGAGGCGGGCATACGCCAAGTGTGAAAGGAAGCAGAGGAAAGGCCTGATATACCTTCCTCGTGGAACAACTTTGTATGGAGGGCTTCGCTCAATGGACACCATGGGTCACGACGCTAAAAGGGGTTTCCAAATGTATGTGAGTTCGCCAAAGGAAAGCCACAGACTCAACTGCGCGAAACAAGTCTGTGTCAAACCCGACTTCGAGCTTACGACTGGCGTCACGGGGAAAACATAGTCACAACAGGTATGTGTTGAATCCGAAACAGGCGGCGTGCACTTCAGTCTCAGGAAACATCAGTGCAGAGAAACCGTGTTTCTACGAACATCTTCCCCGAAAATGCTTGTCTATTCCAATGTAAGTGCGGCAGCGCAAGGCATGTGCCCCATGCCTGTGCCACAGAAATGGTTAGTGTAGATTGTCTCTCCCAATTCAAATCTTGTTCCGTGAGGAATGTTTTCAAGAGTATGAGAGAGATCAGAGGGGAAAGGTCATGCCTTCAAGTGGGAGAAGGATATCCTGGAAAGCCATACACCTACGTATGAGCGGCATCCTGGCATGAACGTGTGAAGGCATAGAGAATGTGCCGTCACCTGGGACGTTGCTTGACCAACCGCTTGGGAAGAAGTCCTCCCTCAGCTATCCTACAGTTTCAGGAAGATAAAAGTGTTTTCCGTAGTGGGTGTGAAGGCATGAGGGACGTACCCAAGAGTTAGCCGTCCGTCCCGAATGTGTCTCCTGTCGTTCCATGAAGAAGGATGAGTATGGATATGTATGATGTGAGGAAGCATGAGGAGGATTGCCTCCCCATGGTTAACTCTAAGAACAAATCTAGAGGTTTGCCGTCCGTCGACGACCAGCTCTTTCCCTACGGATGGAAGCACCTTGTTACAACGTAGTGCGAAAGGAAAGAGACGGAAAGTACGATACACTACGGTGAGGAACACGTTGTGGGGAGGGTTTCTCTCCACGAAAGTCTTGTGTCATGAAGTTGGAGTGCCATCAAATATACGTGTGCTCGCCTCAGCAGCGCCTTCCACTGGACACAGAGAAACAAGGCCACGTCCAACACGATTTCGTGCTCACCTCTTGGTTCGGGAAGCATGAAGCCTTTGGAGACATAGGTGTAGGTGTCTGACACTAAGCTCTCAAGGAACAAAACGGTAGAGAAATCGCCTTTCCACGACCATCTCCAGGGAAGAAGGTGGAGGAAAGTCCCGACGTTAAAAGCGAAGGGACAAGTACAGTGCCATATACCACTGCTTGAGAACGAACTTGTGTCGAAAGCTTCTCCCAACTCAGATCTTGTTTCGGGAAGATAGAAGCGTTGTCAGTACTTTGTGTGAAAACACAAGGAGAACACCACACGCTGAATGGTGAAGAAACATGTGGCTCGAATGTGACCACCAACACACTAGTAGTCCCCTAGAGAGGAGTGTGTCTGGAAATGGGAGGAAGCGTAAGGAACGTACTATACACTTAAGTCTAAGAAACAACGCTGTGGCGGTGCGGTCCTTCGTCTACCTTCTCCTTTCCGAAGGATCGAAGCGGCCTTGCGCCAAGTGTGAAAGGAAGCGGAGGAAAAGCCTGATATACCTTCCTCGTGGAACAACATTTATGGAGGGCTTCTCCCAATGGGCAACATGGGTCACGACGCCTGAAGGGTTTTCCAAATGTATGTGAGTTCGCCAGAGGAAAGCCACAGACTCAGCTGCGCGAAACAAGTCTGAGTCAAACCCGACTTCGAGCTTACGACTGGCGTCACGGGGAAATCAGAGTCACAACAGGTATTTGTTGAATCCGAAACAGGCGGCGTGCACTTCAGTCTGAGGAAACAGAGAAACCGTGTTTCTTCTAACATCTTCCCTGAAAATGCGTGTCTATTCCAGTGGAAGTGTGGCAGCGCAAGGCATGTGCCCCAGGCCTGTGCCACAGAAATAGTTAGTGTAGATTGTCTCTCCCGATTCAAATCTTGTTCCGTGAAGAATGTTTCCAAGAGTATGAAAGAGAGCAGACGGGAAATGTCATGCCTTCAAGTGGGAGAAGGAAATCCTGGAAAGCCATACACCGACGTATGCGCGGCATTCTGGTAGGAACGTGTGAAGGCATAAAGAATGTGCCGTGCCCTGTGACGGTGCTTGACCAACCGCTTGTGAGGAAGTCTTCCCTCAGCTATCATATTGTTTCAGGAAGATAAAAGTGTTTTCCCTAGTGGGTGTGAAGGCATGAGGGACGTACCCTAGAGTTAGCCGTCCGTTCCGAATGTGTCTACTGTCGTTCCACGAAGAAGGATGAGTATGGAAATGTATGATGTGAGGAAGCATAAGGAGGATGGCCTACGGGTGTTTAACTCTAAGAACAAATCTAGAGGGTTGCCGTCCGTCGACGACCAGCTCTTTCCCTACGGGTGGAAGCACCTTGTTACAACTTAGTGCGAACGAAAAGAGACGGAAAGCGCGATACACTACGGCGAGGAACACGTTGTGCGGGGGGTTCCTCTCCACGAAAGTCTTGTGTCATGACGTTGGAAGGGCCTTCAAATGTACGTGAGCTCGCCTCAGCAGCGCCTTCCACTGAACTCAGAGAAACAAGGCCACGCCCAACACGATTTCGGGCTAACCTCTTGGTTCGGGAAGCATGAAGCCGTTGGAGATGTATGTGTAAGCGTCTGACACTCGGCTCTCAAGGAACAAAACGGTAGAGAAATCGCCTTTCCACGACCATCTCCAGGGAAGAAGATGGAGGAAGGTTCCGACGTTAAAAGCGAAGGCACAAGTACTGTGCCATATAACACTGCTTGAGAACGAACTTGTGTCGAAAGCTTCTCCCAACTCAGATCTTGTTTCGGGAAGATAGAAGCGTTGTCAGTACTTTGTGTGAAAACACAAGGAGAACACCACACGCTGAATGGTGAAGAAACATGTGGCTCGAATGTGACCACCAACACACTAGTAGTCCCCTAGAGAGGAGTGTGTCTGGAAATGGGAGGAAGCGTAAGGAACGCGCTATACACTTAAGTCTAAGAAACAACGCTGTGGCGGTGCGTTCCTTCGACTGCCATCTGCTTTGCTAAGGAACGAAGCGGCTTGAAGCAAAGTGTGAAAGAATCCGGAGGGGAAGGAAGAGAGATCTACCTTACTCGCGGAACAGATTCTTATGGAGGGCATTTCTCAACGAACACCATGTGTCACGACGATGGAAGGGTGTTCAAATGTAGGCGCCTTCGCCGAAGGAAAGGCATACACGAATCTCTGCGAAGCAAGTCTGTCAAACGCGACTTGGAGCTTCCAACTGGGTTCCCGCGGAATCCCTAGTCACCAAACCTACGTGTTGAATCCTAAACGAAGGGAGTGCTCTTCAGTCTGAAGAAACACCACTCCCGAGAAACCGTGTGTCTACTAACATCTTCCCTGAAAATGGTAGGCTTTTCCCATGGAAGTGTGAAATCGCAATGTAGGGGCCCCATGCCTGTGCTACAGAAGTCCTTAGTGTCGATAGTCTGTCGCCATTCAAATCCTGTTCCGTGAGAAGTGTTTTCAAGAGTAGGAGTGAGAGCAGATGGAAAAGGACACGGTTTTACGTGTGAGAAGGAAATCCGTCAAGAAAGACATACACGGAAGGATGAGAAGCACTTTAGCATGAAATGGGGCAGGCACCTAGAATGGGCCCTGTGACGGTGCTTGAGAAACCACTTGTGAAGAAGTCTTCCCTCAACTATCATATCGTTTCGGTGAGAGGAAAGTGTTTTCCGTAGTGGGTGTGAAGGCGTAAGGGACATCGGCTCGACGTAGCTCTCCGCTCCGAATTGGCCTACTGTCGTGGCCATGAAGAAAGATGTGCATGGACATGGATAATGTGCGGAAGCGTAAGGAAGATGGCATACGTCTGTTAAACTCTAAGAACAAATCTCGAGGGTTGCCGTCCTTCGACTACCACCTCTTTTCGTAAGGATGGAAGCAGCTTGGGAAACCTAGCGTGAACGACAGAGCGATGGAACGCGCGATCCTCTACAGGGAGGAACCCGTTGGGCGGAGGGTTTCTCTCCATCAAGTCCTGTGTCATGGAGGTGGATGGGTCTTCAAATGCACGTGGACTAGCCTCAGTAGTAGTAGCCTCACACTGAATTCTGAGAAACGAGTCCATGTCCAACAGGCTTTCGTGCTAACATCTGGGTTCTTGAAGAAAGAAGCCTTTGGAGAGATGAGTGTTGCTATATAAGGTAAGGGTCTTACACTCACCTCTCAAAGAACAAAACGGTAGGGAAATAGTCTTTCCACTGCCACCTGCAGGGAAAAAGATGGAAGAACTTTCCAACGTTACCAGTGAAGGCACAACTCCTGTGCCATATACCACTGTTTGAGAAAGAGTTGTGTCGAAAGCTTCTCTCAACTCAAATCTTGTTTCAGGAAGATAGAAGCGCTTTCAGGACTTCGTGTGAACGCGTAAGGAAAGTGCCATACGCTGAATTGTGAAGAGACATGTGGGTCGAATGTGACCACCAACTAACAAGTTGTCCCCTAGAGAGGTGTGTGTGTGGAAATCGGAGGAAGTGTAAGGAACGAGCTCTACACTTAATTCTAAAAAGCAATGCTGTGGAGGAGCGGTCCTTCGTCTACCTTCTCCTTTCCGAAGGATCGAGGCGGGCATACGCCAAGTGTGAAAGGAAGCAGAGGAAAGGCCTGATATACCTTCCTCGTGGAACAACTTTGTATGGAGGGCTTCGCTCAATGGACACCATGGGTCACGACGCTAAAAGGGGTTTCCAAATGTATGTGAGTTCGCCAAAGGAAAGCCACAGACTCAACTGCGCGAAACAAGTCTGTGTCAAACCCGACTTCGAGCTTACGACTGGCGTCACGGGGAAAACATAGTCACAACAGGTATGTGTTGAATCCGAAACAGGCGGCGTGCACTTCAGTCTCAGGAAACATCAGTGCAGAGAAACCGTGTTTCTACGAACATCTTCCCCGAAAATGCTTGTCTATTCCAATGTAAGTGCGGCAGCGCAAGGCATGTGCCCCATGCCTGTGCCACAGAAATGGTTAGTGTAGATTGTCTCTCCCAATTCAAATCTTGTTCCGTGAGGAATGTTTTCAAGAGTATGAGAGAGATCAGAGGGGAAAGGTCATGCCTTCAAGTGGGAGAAGGATATCCTGGAAAGCCATACACCTACGTATGAGCGGCATCCTGGCATGAACGTGTGAAGGCATAGAGAATGTGCCGTCACCTGGGACGTTGCTTGACCAACCGCTTGGGAAGAAGTCCTCCCTCAGCTATCCTACAGTTTCAGGAAGATAAAAGTGTTTTCCGTAGTGGGTGTGAAGGCATGAGGGACGTACCCAAGAGTTAGCCGTCCGTCCCGAATGTGTCTCCTGTCGTTCCATGAAGAAGGATGAGTATGGATATGTATGATGTGAGGAAGCATGAGGAGGATTGCCTCCCCATGGTTAACTCTAAGAACAAATCTAGAGGTTTGCCGTCCGTCGACGACCAGCTCTTTCCCTACGGATGGAAGCACCTTGTTACAACGTAGTGCGAAAGGAAAGAGACGGAAAGTACGATACACTACGGTGAGGAACACGTTGTGGGGAGGGTTTCTCTCCACGAAAGTCTTGTGTCATGAAGTTGGAGTGCCATCAAATATACGTGTGCTCGCCTCAGCAGCGCCTTCCACTGGACACAGAGAAACAAGGCCACGTCCAACACGATTTCGTGCTCACCTCTTGGTTCGGGAAGCATGAAGCCTTTGGAGACATAGGTGTAGGTGTCTGACACTAAGCTCTCAAGGAACAAAACGGTAGAGAAATCGCCTTTCCACGACCATCTCCAGGGAAGAAGGTGGAGGAAAGTCCCGACGTTAAAAGCGAAGGGACAAGTACAGTGCCATATACCACTGCTTGAGAACGAACTTGTGTCGAAAGCTTCTCCCAACTCAGATCTTGTTTCGGGAAGATAGAAGCGTTGTCAGTACTTTGTGTGAAAACACAAGGAGAACACCACACGCTGAATGGTGAAGAAACATGTGGCTCGAATGTGACCACCAACACACTAGTAGTCCCCTAGAGAGGAGTGTGTCTGGAAATGGGAGGAAGCGTAAGGAACGTACTATACACTTAAGTCTAAGAAACAACGCTGTGGCGGTGCGGTCCTTCGTCTACCTTCTCCTTTCCGAAGGATCGAAGCGGCCTTGCGCCAAGTGTGAAAGGAAGCGGAGGAAAAGCCTGATATACCTTCCTCGTGGAACAACATTTATGGAGGGCTTCTCCCAATGGGCAACATGGGTCACGACGCCTGAAGGGTTTTCCAAATGTATGTGAGTTCGCCAGAGGAAAGCCACAGACTCAGCTGCGCGAAACAAGTCTGAGTCAAACCCGACTTCGAGCTTACGACTGGCGTCACGGGGAAATCAGAGTCACAACAGGTATTTGTTGAATCCGAAACAGGCGGCGTGCACTTCAGTCTGAGGAAACAGAGAAACCGTGTTTCTTCTAACATCTTCCCTGAAAATGCGTGTCTATTCCAGTGGAAGTGTGGCAGCGCAAGGCATGTGCCCCAGGCCTGTGCCACAGAAATAGTTAGTGTAGATTGTCTCTCCCGATTCAAATCTTGTTCCGTGAAGAATGTTTCCAAGAGTATGAAAGAGAGCAGACGGGAAATGTCATGCCTTCAAGTGGGAGAAGGAAATCCTGGAAAGCCATACACCGACGTATGCGCGGCATTCTGGTAGGAACGTGTGAAGGCATAAAGAATGTGCCGTGCCCTGTGACGGTGCTTGACCAACCGCTTGTGAGGAAGTCTTCCCTCAGCTATCATATTGTTTCAGGAAGATAAAAGTGTTTTCCCTAGTGGGTGTGAAGGCATGAGGGACGTACCCTAGAGTTAGCCGTCCGTTCCGAATGTGTCTACTGTCGTTCCACGAAGAAGGATGAGTATGGAAATGTATGATGTGAGGAAGCATAAGGAGGATGGCCTACGGGTGTTTAACTCTAAGAACAAATCTAGAGGGTTGCCGTCCGTCGACGACCAGCTCTTTCCCTACGGGTGGAAGCACCTTGTTACAACTTAGTGCGAACGAAAAGAGACGGAAAGCGCGATACACTACGGCGAGGAACACGTTGTGCGGGGGGTTCCTCTCCACGAAAGTCTTGTGTCATGACGTTGGAAGGGCCTTCAAATGTACGTGAGCTCGCCTCAGCAGCGCCTTCCACTGAACTCAGAGAAACAAGGCCACGCCCAACACGATTTCGGGCTAACCTCTTGGTTCGGGAAGCATGAAGCCGTTGGAGATGTATGTGTAAGCGTCTGACACTCGGCTCTCAAGGAACAAAACGGTAGAGAAATCGCCTTTCCACGACCATCTCCAGGGAAGAAGATGGAGGAAGGTTCCGACGTTAAAAGCGAAGGCACAAGTACTGTGCCATATAACACTGCTTGAGAACGAACTTGTGTCGAAAGCTTCTCCCAACTCAGATCTTGTTTCGGGAAGATAGAAGCGTTGTCAGTACTTTGTGTGAAAACACAAGGAGAACACCACACGCTGAATGGTGAAGAAACATGTGGCTCGAATGTGACCACCAACACACTAGTAGTCCCCTAGAGAGGAGTGTGTCTGGAAATGGGAGGAAGCGTAAGGAACGCGCTATACACTTAAGTCTAAGAAACAACGCTGTGGCGGTGCGTTCCTTCGACTGCCATCTGCTTTGCTAAGGAACGAAGCGGCTTGAAGCAAAGTGTGAAAGAATCCGGAGGGGAAGGAAGAGAGATCTACCTTACTCGCGGAACAGATTCTTATGGAGGGCATTTCTCAACGAACACCATGTGTCACGACGATGGAAGGGTGTTCAAATGTAGGCGCCTTCGCCGAAGGAAAGGCATACACGAATCTCTGCGAAGCAAGTCTCTGTCAAACGCGACTTGGAGCTTCCAACTGGGTTCCCGCGGAATCCCTAGTCACCAAACCTACGTGTTGAATCCTAAACGAAGGGAGTGCTCTTCAGTCTGAAGAAACACCACTCCCGAGAAACCGTGTGTCTACTAACATCTTCCCTGAAAATGGTAGGCTTTTCCCATGGAAGTGTGAAATCGCAATGTAGGGGCCCCATGCCTGTGCTACAGAAGTCCTTAGTGTCGATAGTCTGTCGCCATTCAAATCCTGTTCCGTGAGAAGTGTTTTCAAGAGTAGGAGTGAGAGCAGATGGAAAAGGACACGGTTTTACGTGTGAGAAGGAAATCCGTCAAGAAAGACATACACGGAAGGATGAGAAGCACTTTAGCATGAAATGGGGCAGGCACCTAGAATGGGCCCTGTGACGGTGCTTGAGAAACCACTTGTGAAGAAGTCTTCCCTCAACTATCATATCGTTTCGGTGAGAGGAAAGTGTTTTCCGTAGTGGGTGTGAAGGCGTAAGGGACATCGGCTCGACGTAGCTCTCCGCTCCGAATTGGCCTACTGTCGTGGCCATGAAGAAAGATGTGCATGGACATGGATAATGTGCGGAAGCGTAAGGAAGATGGCATACGTCTGTTAAACTCTAAGAACAAATCTCGAGGGTTGCCGTCCTTCGACTACCACCTCTTTTCGTAAGGATGGAAGCAGCTTGGGAAACCTAGCGTGAACGACAGAGCGATGGAACGCGCGATCCTCTACAGGGAGGAACCCGTTGGGCGGAGGGTTTCTCTCCATCAAGTCCTGTGTCATGGAGGTGGATGGGTCTTCAAATGCACGTGGACTAGCCTCAGTAGTAGTAGCCTCACACTGAATTCTGAGAAACGAGTCCATGTCCAACAGGCTTTCGTGCTAACATCTGGGTTCTTGAAGAAAGAAGCCTTTGGAGAGATGAGTGTTGCTATATAAGGTAAGGGTCTTACACTCACCTCTCAAAGAACAAAACGGTAGGGAAATAGTCTTTCCACTGCCACCTGCAGGGAAAAAGATGGAAGAACTTTCCAACGTTACCAGTGAAGGCACAACTCCTGTGCCATATACCACTGTTTGAGAAAGAGTTGTGTCGAAAGCTTCTCTCAACTCAAATCTTGTTTCAGGAAGATAGAAGCGCTTTCAGGACTTCGTGTGAACGCGTAAGGAAAGTGCCATACGCTGAATTGTGAAGAGACATGTGGGTCGAATGTGACCACCAACTAACAAGTTGTCCCCTAGAGAGGTGTGTGTGTGGAAATCGGAGGAAGTGTAAGGAACGAGCTCTACACTTAATTCTAAAAAGCAATGCTGTGGAGGAGCGGTCCTTCGTCTACCTTCTCCTTTCCGAAGGATCGAGGCGGGCATACGCCAAGTGTGAAAGGAAGCAGAGGAAAGGCCTGATATACCTTCCTCGTGGAACAACTTTGTATGGAGGGCTTCGCTCAATGGACACCATGGGTCACGACGCTAAAAGGGGTTTCCAAATGTATGTGAGTTCGCCAAAGGAAAGCCACAGACTCAACTGCGCGAAACAAGTCTGTGTCAAACCCGACTTCGAGCTTACGACTGGCGTCACGGGGAAAACATAGTCACAACAGGTATGTGTTGAATCCGAAACAGGCGGCGTGCACTTCAGTCTCAGGAAACATCAGTGCAGAGAAACCGTGTTTCTACGAACATCTTCCCCGAAAATGCTTGTCTATTCCAATGTAAGTGCGGCAGCGCAAGGCATGTGCCCCATGCCTGTGCCACAGAAATGGTTAGTGTAGATTGTCTCTCCCAATTCAAATCTTGTTCCGTGAGGAATGTTTTCAAGAGTATGAGAGAGATCAGAGGGGAAAGGTCATGCCTTCAAGTGGGAGAAGGATATCCTGGAAAGCCATACACCTACGTATGAGCGGCATCCTGGCATGAACGTGTGAAGGCATAGAGAATGTGCCGTCACCTGGGACGTTGCTTGACCAACCGCTTGGGAAGAAGTCCTCCCTCAGCTATCCTACAGTTTCAGGAAGATAAAAGTGTTTTCCGTAGTGGGTGTGAAGGCATGAGGGACGTACCCAAGAGTTAGCCGTCCGTCCCGAATGTGTCTCCTGTCGTTCCATGAAGAAGGATGAGTATGGATATGTATGATGTGAGGAAGCATGAGGAGGATTGCCTCCCCATGGTTAACTCTAAGAACAAATCTAGAGGTTTGCCGTCCGTCGACGACCAGCTCTTTCCCTACGGATGGAAGCACCTTGTTACAACGTAGTGCGAAAGGAAAGAGACGGAAAGTACGATACACTACGGTGAGGAACACGTTGTGGGGAGGGTTTCTCTCCACGAAAGTCTTGTGTCATGAAGTTGGAGTGCCATCAAATATACGTGTGCTCGCCTCAGCAGCGCCTTCCACTGGACACAGAGAAACAAGGCCACGTCCAACACGATTTCGTGCTCACCTCTTGGTTCGGGAAGCATGAAGCCTTTGGAGACATAGGTGTAGGTGTCTGACACTAAGCTCTCAAGGAACAAAACGGTAGAGAAATCGCCTTTCCACGACCATCTCCAGGGAAGAAGGTGGAGGAAAGTCCCGACGTTAAAAGCGAAGGGACAAGTACAGTGCCATATACCACTGCTTGAGAACGAACTTGTGTCGAAAGCTTCTCCCAACTCAGATCTTGTTTCGGGAAGATAGAAGCGTTGTCAGTACTTTGTGTGAAAACACAAGGAGAACACCACACGCTGAATGGTGAAGAAACATGTGGCTCGAATGTGACCACCAACACACTAGTAGTCCCCTAGAGAGGAGTGTGTCTGGAAATGGGAGGAAGCGTAAGGAACGTACTATACACTTAAGTCTAAGAAACAACGCTGTGGCGGTGCGGTCCTTCGTCTACCTTCTCCTTTCCGAAGGATCGAAGCGGCCTTGCGCCAAGTGTGAAAGGAAGCGGAGGAAAAGCCTGATATACCTTCCTCGTGGAACAACATTTATGGAGGGCTTCTCCCAATGGGCAACATGGGTCACGACGCCTGAAGGGTTTTCCAAATGTATGTGAGTTCGCCAGAGGAAAGCCACAGACTCAGCTGCGCGAAACAAGTCTGAGTCAAACCCGACTTCGAGCTTACGACTGGCGTCACGGGGAAATCAGAGTCACAACAGGTATTTGTTGAATCCGAAACAGGCGGCGTGCACTTCAGTCTGAGGAAACAGAGAAACCGTGTTTCTTCTAACATCTTCCCTGAAAATGCGTGTCTATTCCAGTGGAAGTGTGGCAGCGCAAGGCATGTGCCCCAGGCCTGTGCCACAGAAATAGTTAGTGTAGATTGTCTCTCCCGATTCAAATCTTGTTCCGTGAAGAATGTTTCCAAGAGTATGAAAGAGAGCAGACGGGAAATGTCATGCCTTCAAGTGGGAGAAGGAAATCCTGGAAAGCCATACACCGACGTATGCGCGGCATTCTGGTAGGAACGTGTGAAGGCATAAAGAATGTGCCGTGCCCTGTGACGGTGCTTGACCAACCGCTTGTGAGGAAGTCTTCCCTCAGCTATCATATTGTTTCAGGAAGATAAAAGTGTTTTCCCTAGTGGGTGTGAAGGCATGAGGGACGTACCCTAGAGTTAGCCGTCCGTTCCGAATGTGTCTACTGTCGTTCCACGAAGAAGGATGAGTATGGAAATGTATGATGTGAGGAAGCATAAGGAGGATGGCCTACGGGTGTTTAACTCTAAGAACAAATCTAGAGGGTTGCCGTCCGTCGACGACCAGCTCTTTCCCTACGGGTGGAAGCAACTTGTTACAACTTAGTGCGAACGAAAAGAGACGGAAAGCGCGATACACTACGGCGAGGAACACGTTGTGCGGGGGGTTCCTCTCCACGAAAGTCTTGTGTCATGACGTTGGAAGGGCCTTCAAATGTACGTGAGCTCGCCTCAGCAGCGCCTTCCACTGAACTCAGAGAAACAAGGCCACGCCCAACACGATTTCGGGCTAACCTCTTGGTTCGGGAAGCATGAAGCCGTTGGAGATGTATGTGTAAGCGTCTGACACTCGGCTCTCAAGGAACAAAACGGTAGAGAAATCGCCTTTCCACGACCATCTCCAGGGAAGAAGATGGAGGAAGGTTCCGACGTTAAAAGCGAAGGCACAAGTACTGTGCCATATAACACTGCTTGAGAACGAACTTGTGTCGAAAGCTTCTCCCAACTCAGATCTTGTTTCGGGAAGATAGAAGCGTTGTCAGTACTTTGTGTGAAAACACAAGGAGAACACCACACGCTGAATGGTGAAGAAACATGTGGCTCGAATGTGACCACCAACACACTAGTAGTCCCCTAGAGAGGAGTGTGTCTGGAAATGGGAGGAAGCGTAAGGAACGCGCTATACACTTAAGTCTAAGAAACAACGCTGTGGCGGTGCGTTCCTTCGACTGCCATCTGCTTTGCTAAGGAACGAAGCGGCTTGAAGCAAAGTGTGAAAGAATCCGGAGGGGAAGGAAGAGAGATCTACCTTACTCGCGGAACAGATTCTTATGGAGGGCATTTCTCAACGAACACCATGTGTCACGACGATGGAAGGGTGTTCAAATGTAGGCGCCTTCGCCGAAGGAAAGGCATACACGAATCTCTGCGAAGCAAGTCTGTCAAACGCGACTTGGAGCTTCCAACTGGGTTCCCGCGGAATCCCTAGTCACCAAACCTACGTGTTGAATCCTAAACGAAGGGAGTGCTCTTCAGTCTGAAGAAACACCACTCCCGAGAAACCGTGTGTCTACTAACATCTTCCCTGAAAATGGTAGGCTTTTCCCATGGAAGTGTGAAATCGCAATGTAGGGGCCCCATGCCTGTGCTACAGAAGTCCTTAGTGTCGATAGTCTGTCGCCATTCAAATCCTGTTCCGTGAGAAGTGTTTTCAAGAGTAGGAGTGAGAGCAGATGGAAAAGGACACGGTTTTACGTGTGAGAAGGAAATCCGTCAAGAAAGACATACACGGAAGGATGAGAAGCACTTTAGCATGAAATGGTGCAGGCACCTAGAATGGGCCCTGTGACGGTGCTTGAGAAACCACTTGTGAAGAAGTCTTCCCTCAACTATCATATCGTTTCGGTGAGAGGAAAGTGTTTTCCGTAGTGGGTGTGAAGGCGTAAGGGACATCGGCTCGACGTAGCTCTCCGCTCCGAATTGGCCTACTGTCGTGGCCATGAAGAAAGATGTGCATGGACATGGATAATGTGCGGAAGCGTAAGGAAGATGGCATACGTCTGTTAAACTCTAAGAACAAATCTCGAGGGTTGCCGTCCTTCGACTACCACCTCTTTTCGTAAGGATGGAAGCAGCTTGGGAAACCTAGCGTGAACGACAGAGCGATGGAACGCGCGATCCTCTACAGGGAGGAACCCGTTGGGCGGAGGGTTTCTCTCCATCAAGTCCTGTGTCATGGAGGTGGATGGGTCTTCAAATGCACGTGGACTAGCCTCAGTAGTAGTAGCCTCACACTGAATTCTGAGAAACGAGTCCATGTCCAACAGGCTTTCGTGCTAACATCTGGGTTCTTGAAGAAAGAAGCCTTTGGAGAGATGAGTGTTGCTATATAAGGTAAGGGTCTTACACTCACCTCTCAAAGAACAAAACGGTAGGGAAATAGTCTTTCCACTGCCACCTGCAGGGAAAAAGATGGAAGAACTTTCCAACGTTACCAGTGAAGGCACAACTCCTGTGCCATATACCACTGTTTGAGAAAGAGTTGTGTCGAAAGCTTCTCTCAACTCAAATCTTGTTTCAGGAAGATAGAAGCGCTTTCAGGACTTCGTGTGAACGCGTAAGGAAAGTGCCATACGCTGAATTGTGAAGAGACATGTGGGTCGAATGTGACCACCAACTAACAAGTTGTCCCCTAGAGAGGTGTGTGTGTGGAAATCGGAGGAAGTGTAAGGAACGAGCTCTACACTTAATTCTAAAAAGCAATGCTGTGGAGGAGCGGTCCTTCGTCTACCTTCTCCTTTCCCAAGGATCGAGGCGGGCATACGCCAAGTGTGAAAGGAAGCAGAGGAAAGGCCTGATATACCTTCCTCGTGGAACAACTTTGTATGGAGGGCTTCGCTCAATGGACACCATGGGTCACGACGCTAAAAGGGGTTTCCAAATGTATGTGAGTTCGCCAAAGGAAAGCCACAGACTCAACTGCGCGAAACAAGTCTGTGTCAAACCCGACTTCGAGCTTACGACTGGCGTCACGGGGAAAACATAGTCACAACAGGTATGTGTTGAATCCGAAACAGGCGGCGTGCACTTCAGTCTCAGGAAACATCAGTGCAGAGAAACCGTGTTTCTACGAACATCTTCCCCGAAAATGCTTGTCTATTCCAATGTAAGTGCGGCAGCGCAAGGCATGTGCCCCATGCCTGTGCCACAGAAATGGTTAGTGTAGATTGTCTCTCCCAATTCAAATCTTGTTCCGTGAGGAATGTTTTCAAGAGTATGAGAGAGATCAGAGGGGAAAGGTCATGCCTTCAAGTGGGAGAAGGATATCCTGGAAAGCCATACACCTACGTATGAGCGGCATCCTGGCATGAACGTGTGAAGGCATAGAGAATGTGCCGTCACCTGGGACGTTGCTTGACCAACCGCTTGGGAAGAAGTCCTCCCTCAGCTATCCTACAGTTTCAGGAAGATAAAAGTGTTTTCCGTAGTGGGTGTGAAGGCATGAGGGACGTACCCAAGAGTTAGCCGTCCGTCCCGAATGTGTCTCCTGTCGTTCCATGAAGAAGGATGAGTATGGATATGTATGATGTGAGGAAGCATGAGGAGGATTGCCTCCCCATGGTTAACTCTAAGAACAAATCTAGAGGTTTGCCGTCCGTCGACGACCAGCTCTTTCCCTACGGATGGAAGCACCTTGTTACAATGTAGTGCGAAAGGAAAGAGACGGAAAGTACGATACACTACGGTGAGGAACACGTTGTGGGGAGGGTTTCTCTCCACGAAAGTCTTGTGTCATGAAGTTGGAGTGCCATCAAATATACGTGTGCTCGCCTCAGCAGCGCCTTCCACTGGACACAGAGAAACAAGGCCACGTCCAACACGATTTCGTGCTCACCTCTTGGTTCGGGAAGCATGAAGCCTTTGGAGACATAGGTGTAGGTGTCTGACACTAAGCTCTCAAGGAACAAAACGGTAGAGAAATCGCCTTTCCACGACCATCTCCAGGGAAGAAGGTGGAGGAAAGTCCCGACGTTAAAAGCGAAGGGACAAGTACAGTGCCATATACCACTGCTTGAGAACGAACTTGTGTCGAAAGCTTCTCCCAACTCAGATCTTGTTTCGGGAAGATAGAAGCGTTGTCAGTACTTTGTGTGAAAACACAAGGAGAACACCACACGCTGAATGGTGAAGAAACATGTGGCTCGAATGTGACCACCAACACACTAGTAGTCCCCTAGAGAGGAGTGTGTCTGGAAATGGGAGGAAGCGTAAGGAACGTACTATACACTTAAGTCTAAGAAACAACGCTGTGGCGGTGCGGTCCTTCGTCTACCTTCTCCTTTCCGAAGGATCGAAGCGGCCTTGCGCCAAGTGTGAAAGGAAGCGGAGGAAAAGCCTGATATACCTTCCTCGTGGAACAACATTTATGGAGGGCTTCTCCCAATGGGCAACATGGGTCACGACGCCTGAAGGGTTTTCCAAATGTATGTGAGTTCGCCAGAGGAAAGCCACAGACTCAGCTGCGCGAAACAAGTCTGAGTCAAACCCGACTTCGAGCTTACGACTGGCGTCACGGGGAAATCAGAGTCACAACAGGTATTTGTTGAATCCGAAACAGGCGGCGTGCACTTCAGTCTGAGGAAACAGAGAAACCGTGTTTCTTCTAACATCTTCCCTGAAAATGCGTGTCTATTCCAGTGGAAGTGTGGCAGCGCAAGGCATGTGCCCCAGGCCTGTGCCACAGAAATAGTTAGTGTAGATTGTCTCTCCCGATTCAAATCTTGTTCCGTGAAGAATGTTTCCAAGAGTATGAAAGAGAGCAGACGGGAAATGTCATGCC
The DNA here is from genome assembly GCF_037043125.1 of Eumetopias jubatus. NCBI lineage: Eukaryota > Metazoa > Chordata > Mammalia > Carnivora > Otariidae > Eumetopias > Eumetopias jubatus. The sequence continues at coordinate 68,552,456 of NW_028274819.1, forward strand.
TTCAAGTGGGAGAAGGAAATCCTGGAAAGCCATACACCGACGTATGCGCGGCATTCTGGTAGGAACGTGTGAAGGCATAAAGAATGTGCCGTGCCCTGTGACGGTGCTTGACCAACCGCTTGTGAGGAAGTCTTCCCTCAGCTATCATATTGTTTCAGGAAGATAAAAGTGTTTTCCCTAGTGGGTGTGAAGGCATGAGGGACGTACCCTAGAGTTAGCCGTCCGTTCCGAATGTGTCTACTGTCGTTCCACGAAGAAGGATGAGTATGGAAATGTATGATGTGAGGAAGCATAAGGAGGATGGCCTACGGGTGTTTAACTCTAAGAACAAATCTAGAGGGTTGCCGTCCGTCGACGACCAGCTCTTTCCCTACGGGTGGAAGCACCTTGTTACAACTTAGTGCGAACGAAAAGAGACGGAAAGCGCGATACACTACGGCGAGGAACACGTTGTGCGGGGGGTTCCTCTCCACGAAAGTCTTGTGTCATGACGTTGGAAGGGCCTTCAAATGTACGTGAGCTCGCCTCAGCAGCGCCTTCCACCGAACTCAGAGAAACAAGGCCACGCCCAACACGATTTCGGGCTAACCTCTTGGTTCGGGAAGCATGAAGCCGTTGGAGATGTATGTGTAAGCGTCTGACACTCGGCTCTCAAGGAACAAAACGGTAGAGAAATCGCCTTTCCACGACCATCTCCAGGGAAGAAGATGGAGGAAGGTTCCGACGTTAAAAGCGAAGGCACAAGTACTGTGCCATATAACACTGCTTGAGAACGAACTTGTGTCGAAAGCTTCTCCCAACTCAGATCTTGTTTCGGGAAGATAGAAGCGTTGTCAGTACTTTGTGTGAAAACACAAGGAGAACACCACACGCTGAATGGTGAAGAAACATGTGGCTCGAATGTGACCACCAACACACTAGTAGTCCCCTAGAGAGGAGTGTGTCTGGAAATGGGAGGAAGCGTAAGGAACGCGCTATACACTTAAGTCTAAGAAACAACGCTGTGGCGGTGCGTTCCTTCGACTGCCATCTGCTTTGCTAAGGAACGAAGCGGCTTGAAGCAAAGTGTGAAAGAATCCGGAGGGGAAGGAAGAGAGATCTACCTTACTCGCGGAACAGATTCTTATGGAGGGCATTTCTCAACGAACACCATGTGTCACGACGATAGAAGGGTGTTCAAATGTAGGCGCCTTCGCCGAAGGAAAGGCATACACGAATCTCTGCGAAGCAAGTCTCTGTCAAACGCGACTTCGAGCTTCCAACTGGGTTCCCGCGGAATCCCTACTCACCAAACGTACGTGTTGAATCCTAAACGAAGGGAGTGCTCTTCAGTCTGAAGAAACACCACTCCCGAGAAACCGTGTGTCTACTAACATCTTCCCTGAAAATGGTAGGCTTTTCCCATGGAAGTGTGAAATCGCAATGTAGGGGCCCCATGCCTGTGCTACAGAAGTCTTTAGTGTCGATAGTCTGTCGCCATTCAAATCCTGTTCCGTGAGAAGTGTTTTCAAGAGTAGGAGTGAGAGCAGATGGAAAAGGACACGGTTTTACGTGTGAGAAGGAAATCCGTCAAGAAAGACATACACGGAAGGATGAGAAGCACTTTAGCATGAAATGGGGCAGGCACCTAGAATGGGCCCTGTGACGGTGCTTGAGAAACCACTTGTGAAGAAGTCTTCCCTCAACTATCATATCGTTTCGGTGAGAGGAAAGTGTTTTCCGTAGTGGGTGTGATGGCGTAAGGGACATCGGCTCGACGTAGCTCTCCGCTCCGAATTGGCCTACTGTCGTGGCCATGAAGAAAGATGTGCATGGACATGGATAATGTGCGGAAGCGTAAGGAAGATGGCATACGTCTGTTAAACTCTAAGAACAAATCTCGAGGGTTGCCGTCCTTCGACTACCACCTCTTTTCGTAAGGATGGAAGCAGCTTGGGAAACCTAGCGTGAACGACAGAGCGATGGAACGCGCGATCCTCTACAGGGAGGAACCCGTTGGGCGGAGGGTTTCTCTCCATCAAGTCCTGTGTCATGGAGGTGGATGGGTCTTCAAATGCACGTGGACTAGCCTCAGTAGTAGTAGCCTCACACTGAATTCTGAGAAACGAGTCCATGTCCAACAGGCTTTCGTGCTAACATCTGGGTTCTTGAAGAAAGAAGCCTTTGGAGAGATGAGTGTTGCTATATAAGGTAAGGGTCTTACACTCACCTCTCAAAGAACAAAACGGTAGGGAAATAGTCTTTCCACTGCCACCTGCAGGGAAAAAGATGGAAGAACTTTCCAACGTTACCAGTGAAGGCACAACTCCTGTGCCATATACCACTGTTTGAGAAAGAGTTGTGTCGAAAGCTTCTCTCAACTCAAATCTTGTTTCAGGAAGATAGAAGCGCTTTCAGGACTTCGTGTGAACGCGTAAGGAAAGTGCCATACGCTGAATTGTGAAGAGACATGTGGGTCGAATGTGACCACCAACTAACAAGTTGTCCCCTAGAGAGGTGTGTGTGTGGAAATCGGAGGAAGTGTAAGGAACGAGCTCTACACTTAATTCTAAAAAGCAATGCTGTGGAGGAGCGGTCCTTCGTCTACCTTCTCCTTTCCGAAGGATCGAGGCGGGCATACGCCAAGTGTGAAAGGAAGCAGAGGAAAGGCCTGATATACCTTCCTCGTGGAACAACTTTGTATGGAGGGCTTCGCTCAATGGACACCATGGGTCACGACGCTAAAAGGGGTTTCCAAATGTATGTGAGTTCGCCAAAGGAAAGCCACAGACTCAACTGCGCGAAACAAGTCTGTGTCAAACCCGACTTCGAGCTTACGACTGGCGTCACGGGGAAAACATAGTCACAACAGGTATGTGTTGAATCCGAAACAGGCGGCGTGCACTTCAGTCTCAGGAAACATCAGTGCAGAGAAACCGTGTTTCTACGAACATCTTCCCCGAAAATGCTTGTCTATTCCAATGTAAGTGCGGCAGCGCAAGGCATGTGCCCCATGCCTGTGCCACAGAAATGGTTAGTGTAGATTGTCTCTCCCAATTCAAATCTTGTTCCGTGAGGAATGTTTTCAAGAGTATGAGAGAGATCAGAGGGGAAAGGTCATGCCTTCAAGTGGGAGAAGGATATCCTGGAAAGCCATACACCTACGTATGAGCGGCATCCTGGCATGAACGTGTGAAGGCATAGAGAATGTGCCGTCACCTGGGACGTTGCTTGACCAACCGCTTGGGAAGAAGTCCTCCCTCAGCTATCCTACAGTTTCAGGAAGATAAAAGTGTTTTCCGTAGTGGGTGTGAAGGCATGAGGGACGTACCCAAGAGTTAGCCGTCCGTCCCGAATGTGTCTCCTGTCGTTCCATGAAGAAGGATGAGTATGGATATGTATGATGTGAGGAAGCATGAGGAGGATTGCCTCCCCATGGTTAACTCTAAGAACAAATCTAGAGGTTTGCCGTCCGTCGACGACCAGCTCTTTCCCTACGGATGGAAGCACCTTGTTACAACGTAGTGCGAAAGGAAAGAGACGGAAAGTACGATACACTACGGTGAGGAACACGTTGTGGGGAGGGTTTCTCTCCACGAAAGTCTTGTGTCATGAAGTTGGAGTGCCATCAAATATACGTGTGCTCGCCTCAGCAGCGCCTTCCACTGGACACAGAGAAACAAGGCCACGTCCAACACGATTTCGTGCTCACCTCTTGGTTCGGGAAGCATGAAGCCTTTGGAGACATAGGTGTAGGTGTCTGACACTAAGCTCTCAAGGAACAAAACGGTAGAGAAATCGCCTTTCCACGACCATCTACAGGGAAGAAGGTGGAGGAAAGTCCCGACGTTAAAAGCGAAGGGACAAGTACAGTGCCATATACCACTGCTTGAGAACGAACTTGTGTCGAAAGCTTCTCCCAACTCAGATCTTGTTTCGGGAAGATAGAAGCGTTGTCAGTACTTTGTGTGAAAACACAAGGAGAACACCACACGCTGAATGGTGAAGAAACATGTGGCTCGAATGTGACCACCAACACACTAGTAGTCCCCTAGAGAGGAGTGTGTCTGGAAATGGGAGGAAGCGTAAGGAACGTACTATACACTTAAGTCTAAGAAACAACGCTGTGGCGGTGCGGTCCTTCGTCTACCTTCTCCTTTCCGAAGGATCGAAGCGGCCTTGCGCCAAGTGTGAAAGGAAGCGGAGGAAAAGCCTGATATACCTTCCTCGTGGAACAACATTTATGGAGGGCTTCTCCCAATGGGCAACATGGGTCACGACGCCTGAAGGGTTTTCCAAATGTATGTGAGTTCGCCAGAGGAAAGCCACAGACTCAGCTGCGTGAAACAAGTCTGAGTCAAACCCGACTTCGAGCTTAGGACTGGCGTCACGGGGAAATCAGAGTCACAACAGGTATTTGTTGAATCCGAAACAGGCGGCGTGCACTTCAGTCTGAGGAAACAGAGAAACCGTGTTTCTTCTAACATCTTCCCTGAAAATGCGTGTCTATTCCAGTGGAAGTGTGGCAGCGCAAGGCATGTGCCCCAGGCCTGTGCCACAGAAATAGTTAGTGTAGATTGTCTCTCCCGATTCAAATCTTGTTCCGTGAAGAATGTTTCCAAGAGTATGAAAGAGAGCAGACGGGAAATGTCATGCCTTCAAGTGGGAGAAGGAAATCCTGGAAAGCCATACACCGACGTATGCGCGGCATTCTGGTAGGAACGTGTGAAGGCATAAAGAATGTGCCGTGCCCTGTGACGGTGCTTGACCAACCGCTTGTGAGGAAGTCTTCCCTCAGCTATCATATTGTTTCAGGAAGATAAAAGTGTTTTCCCTAGTGGGTGTGAAGGCATGAGGGACGTACCCTAGAGTTAGCCGTCCGTTCCGAATGTGTCTACTGTCGTTCCACGAAGAAGGATGAGTATGGAAATGTATGATGTGAGGAAGCATAAGGAGGATGGCCTACGGGTGTTTAACTCTAAGAACAAATCTAGAGGGTTGCCGTCCGTCGACGACCAGCTCTTTCCCTACGGGTGGAAGCACCTTGTTACAACTTAGTGCGAACGAAAAGAGACGGAAAGCGCGATACACTACGGCGAGGAACACGTTGTGCGGGGGGTTCCTCTCCACGAAAGTCTTGTGTCATGACGTTGGAAGGGCCTTCAAATGTACGTGAGCTCGCCTCAGCAGCGCCTTCCACTGAACTCAGAGAAACAAGGCCACGCCCAACACGATTTCGGGCTAACCTCTTGGTTCGGGAAGCATGAAGCCGTTGGAGATGTATGTGTAAGCGTCTGACACTCGGCTCTCAAGGAACAAAACGGTAGAGAAATCGCCTTTCCACGACCATCTCCAGGGAAGAAGATGGAGGAAGGTTCCGACGTTAAAAGCGAAGGCACAAGTACTGTGCCATATAACACTGCTTGAGAACGAACTTGTGTCGAAAGCTTCTCCCAACTCAGATCTTGTTTCGGGAAGATAGAAGCGTTGTCAGTACTTTGTGTGAAAACACAAGGAGAACACCACACGCTGAATGGTGAAGAAACATGTGGCTCGAATGTGACCACCAACACACTAGTAGTCCCCTGGAGAGGAGTGTGTCTGGAAATGGGAGGAAGCGTAAGGAACGCGCTATACACTTAAGTCTAAGAAACAACGCTGTGGCGGTGCGTTCCTTCGACTGCCATCTGCTTTGCTAAGGAACGAAGCGGCTTGAAGCAAAGTGTGAAAGAATCCGGAGGGGAAGGAAGAGAGATCTACCTTACTCGCGGAACAGATTCTTATGGAGGGCATTTCTCAACGAACACCATGTGTCACGACGATGGAAGGGTGTTCAAATGTAGGCGCCTTCGCCGAAGGAAAGGCATACACGAATCTCTGCGAAGCAAGTCTGTCAAACGCGACTTGGAGCTTCCAACTGGGTTCCCGCGGAATCCCTAGTCACCAAACCTACGTGTTGAATCCTAAACGAAGGGAGTGCTCTTCAGTCTGAAGAAACACCACTCCCGAGAAACCGTGTGTCTACTAACATCTTCCCTGAAAATGGTAGGCTTTTCCCATGGAAGTGTGAAATCGCAATGTAGGGGCCCCATGCCTGTGCTACAGAAGTCCTTAGTGTCGATAGTCTGTCGCCATTCAAATCCTGTTCCGTGAGAAGTGTTTTCAAGAGTAGGAGTGAGAGCAGATGGAAAAGGACACGGTTTTACGTGTGAGAAGGAAATCCGTCAAGAAAGACATACACGGAAGGATGAGAAGCACTTTAGCATGAAATGGGGCAGGCACCTAGAATGGGCCCTGTGACGGTGCTTGAGAAACCACTTGTGAAGAAGTCTTCCCTCAACTATCATATCGTTTCGGTGAGAGGAAAGTGTTTTCCGTAGTGGGTGTGAAGGCGTAAGGGACATCGGCTCGACGTAGCTCTCCGCTCCGAATTGGCCTACTGTCGTGGCCATGAAGAAAGATGTGCATGGACATGGATAATGTGCGGAAGCGTAAGGAAGATGGCATACGTCTGTTAAACTCTAAGAACAAATCTCGAGGGTTGCCGTCCTTCGACTACCACCTCTTTTCGTAAGGATGGAAGCAGCTTGGGAAACCTAGCGTGAACGACAGAGCGATGGAACGCGCGATCCTCTACAGGGAGGAACCCGTTGGGCGGAGGGTTTCTCTCCATCAAGTCCTGTGTCATGGAGGTGGATGGGTCTTCAAATGCACGTGGACTAGCCTCAGTAGTAGTAGCCTCACACTGAATTCTGAGAAACGAGTCCATGTCCAACAGGCTTTCGTGCTAACATCTGGGTTCTTGAAGAAAGAAGCCTTTGGAGAGATGAGTGTTGCTATATAAGGTAAGGGTCTTACACTCACCTCTCAAAGAACAAAACGGTAGGGAAATAGTCTTTCCACTGCCACCTGCAGGGAAAAAGATGGAAGAACTTTCCAACGTTACCAGTGAAGGCACAACTCCTGTGCCATATACCACTGTTTGAGAAAGAGTTGTGTCGAAAGCTTCTCTCAACTCAAATCTTGTTTCAGGAAGATAGAAGCGCTTTCAGGACTTCGTGTGAACGCGTAAGGAAAGTGCCATACGCTGAATTGTGAAGAGACATGTGGGTCGAATGTGACCACCAACTAACAAGTTGTCCCCTAGAGAGGTGTGTGTGTGGAAATCGGAGGAAGTGTAAGGAACGAGCTCTACACTTAATTCTAAAAAGCAATGCTGTGGAGGAGCGGTCCTTCGTCTACCTTCTCCTTTCCGAAGGATCGAGGCGGGCATACGCCAAGTGTGAAAGGAAGCAGAGGAAAGGCCTGATATACCTTCCTCGTGGAACAACTTTGTATGGAGGGCTTCGCTCAATGGACACCATGGGTCACGACGCTAAAAGGGGTTTCCAAATGTATGTGAGTTCGCCAAAGGAAAGCCACAGACTCAACTGCGCGAAACAAGTCTGTGTCAAACCCGACTTCGAGCTTACGACTGGCGTCACGGGGAAAACATAGTCACAACAGGTATGTGTTGAATCCGAAACAGGCGGCGTGCACTTCAGTCTCAGGAAACATCAGTGCAGAGAAACCGTGTTTCTACGAACATCTTCCCCGAAAATGCTTGTCTATTCCAATGTAAGTGCGGCAGCGCAAGGCATGTGCCCCATGCCTGTGCCACAGAAATGGTTAGTGTAGATTGTCTCTCCCAATTCAAATCTTGTTCCGTGAGGAATGTTTTCAAGAGTATGAGAGAGATCAGAGGGGAAAGGTCATGCCTTCAAGTGGGAGAAGGATATCCTGGAAAGCCATACACCTACGTATGAGCGGCATCCTGGCATGAACGTGTGAAGGCATAGAGAATGTGCCGTCACCTGGGACGTTGCTTGACCAACCGCTTGGGAAGAAGTCCTCCCTCAGCTATCCTACAGTTTCAGGAAGATAAAAGTGTTTTCCGTAGTGGGTGTGAAGGCATGAGGGACGTACCCAAGAGTTAGCCGTCCGTCCCGAATGTGTCTCCTGTCGTTCCATGAAGAAGGATGAGTATGGATATGTATGATGTGAGGAAGCATGAGGAGGATTGCCTCCCCATGGTTAACTCTAAGAACAAATCTAGAGGTTTGCCGTCCGTCGACGACCAGCTCTTTCCCTACGGATGGAAGCACCTTGTTACAACGTAGTGCGAAAGGAAAGAGACGGAAAGTACGATACACTACGGTGAGGAACACGTTGTGGGGAGGGTTTCTCTCCACGAAAGTCTTGTGTCATGAAGTTGGAGTGCCATCAAATATACGTGTGCTCGCCTCAGCAGCGCCTTCCACTGGACACAGAGAAACAAGGCCACGTCCAACACGATTTCGTGCTCACCTCTTGGTTCGGGAAGCATGAAGCCTTTGGAGACATAGGTGTAGGTGTCTGACACTAAGCTCTCAAGGAACAAAACGGTAGAGAAATCGCCTTTCCACGACCATCTCCAGGGAAGAAGATGGAGGAAAGTCCCGACGTTAAAAGCGAAGGGACAAGTACAGTGCCATATACCACTGCTTGAGAACGAACTTGTGTCGAAAGCTTCTCCCAACTCAGATCTTGTTTCGGGAAGATAGAAGCGTTGTCAGTACTTTGTGTGAAAACACAAGGAGAACACCACACGCTGAATGGTGAAGAAACATGTGGCTCGAATGTGACCACCAACACACTAGTAGTCCCCTAGAGAGGAGTGTGTCTGGAAATGGGAGGAAGCGTAAGGAACGTACTATACACTTAAGTCTAAGAAACAACGCTGTGGCGGTGCGGTCCTTCGTCTACCTTCTCCTTTCCGAAGGATCGAAGCGGCCTTGCGCCAAGTGTGAAAGGAAGCGGAGGAAAAGCCTGATATACCTTCCTCGTGGAACAACATTTATGGAGGGCTTCTCCCAATGGGCAACATGGGTCACGACGCCTGAAGGGTTTTCCAAATGTATGTGAGTTCGCCAGAGGAAAGCCACAGACTCAGCTGCGCGAAACAAGTCTGAGTCAAACCCGACTTCGAGCTTACGACTGGCGTCACGGGGAAATCAGAGTCACAACAGGTATTTGTTGAATCCGAAACAGGCGGCGTGCACTTCAGTCTGAGGAAACAGAGAAACCGTGTTTCTTCTAACATCTTCCCTGAAAATGCGTGTCTATTCCAGTGGAAGTGTGGCAGCGCAAGGCATGTGCCCCAGGCCTGTGCCACAGAAATAGTTAGTGTAGATTGTCTCTCCCGATTCAAATCTTGTTCCGTGAAGAATGTTTCCAAGAGTATGAAAGAGAGCAGACGGGAAATGTCATGCCTTCAAGTGGGAGAAGGAAATCCTGGAAAGCCATACACCGACGTATGCGCGGCTTTCTGGTAGGAACGTGTCAAGGCATAAAGAATGTGCCGTGCCCTGTGACGGTGCTTGACCAACCGCTTGTGAGGAAGTCTTCCCTCAGCTATCATATTGTTTCAGGAAGATAAAAGTGTTTTCCCTAGTGGGTGTGAAGGCATGAGGGACGTACCCTAGAGTTAGCCGTCCGTTCCGAATGTGTCTACTGTCGTTCCACGAAGAAGGATGAGTATGGAAATGTATGATGTGAGGAAGCATAAGGAGGATGGCCTACGGGTGTTTAACTCTAAGAACAAATCTAGAGGGTTGCCGTCCGTCGACGACCAGCTCTTTCCCTACGGGTGGAAGCACCTTGTTACAACTTAGTGCGAACGAAAAGAGACGGAAAGCGCGATACACTACGGCGAGGAACACGTTGTGCGGGGGGTTCCTCTCCACGAAAGTCTTGTGTCATGACGTTGGAAGGGCCTTCAAATGTACGTGAGCTCGCCTCAGCAGCGCCTTCCACCGAACTCAGAGAAACAAGGCCACGCCCAACACGATTTCGGGCTAACCTCTTGGTTCGGGAAGCATGAAGCCGTTGGAGATGTATGTGTAAGCGTCTGACACTCGGCTCTCAAGGAACAAAACGGTAGAGAAATCGCCTTTCCACGACCATCTCCAGGGAAGAAGATGGAGGAAGGTTCCGACGTTAAAAGCGAAGGCACAAGTACTGTGCCATATAACACTGCTTGAGAACGAACTTGTGTCGAAAGCTTCTCCCAAATCAGATCTTGTTTCGGGAAGATAGAAGCGTTGTCAGTACTTTGTGTGAAAACACAAGGAAAATTCCACACGCTGAATGGTGAAGAAACATGTGGCTCGAATGTGACCACCAACACACTAGTAGTCCCCTAGAGAGGTGTGTGTCTGGAAATGGGAGGAAGCGTAAGGAACGCGCTATACACTTAAGTCTAAGAAACAACGCTGTGGCGGTGCGTTCCTTCGACTGCCATCTGCTTTGCTAAGGAGCGAAGCGGCTTGAAGCAAAGTGTGAAAGAATCCGGAGGGGAAGGAAGAGAGATCTACCTTACTCGCGGAACAGATTCTTATGGAGGGCATTTCTCAACGAACACCATGTGTCACGACGATGGAAGGGTGTTGAAATGTAGGCGCCTTCGCCGAAGGAAAGGCATACACGAATCTCTGCGAAGCAAGTCTCTGTCAAACGCGACTTCGAGCTTCCAACTCGGTTCCCGCGGAATCCCTAGTCACCAAACGTACGTGTTGAATCCTAAACGAAGGGAGTGCTCTTCAGTCTGAAGAAACACCACTCCCGAGAAACCGTGTGTCTACTAACATCTTCCCTGAAAATGGTAGGCTTTTCCCATGGAAGTGTGAAATCGCAATGTATGGGCCCCATGCCTGTGCTACAGAAGTCCTTAGTGTCGATAGTCTGTCGCCATTCAAATCCTGTTCCGTGAGAAGTGTTTTCAAGAGTAGGAGTGAGAGCAGATGGAAAAGGACACGGTTTTACGTGTGAGAAGGAAATCCGTCAAGAAAGACATACACGGAAGGATGAGAAGCACTTTAGCATGAAATGGGGCAGGCACCTAGAATGGGCCCTGTGACGGTGCTTGAGAAACCACTTGTGAAGAAGTCTTCCCTCAACTATCATATCGTTTCGGTGAGAGGAAAGTGTTTTCCGTAGTGGGTGTGAAGGCGTAAGGGACATCGGCTCGACGTAGCTCTCCGCTCCGAATTGGCCTACTGTCGTGGCCATGAAGAAAGATGTGCATGGACATGGATAATGTGCGGAAGCGTAAGGAAGATGGCATACGTCTGTTAAACTCTAAGAACAAATCTCGAGGGTTGCCGTCCTTCGACTACCACCTCTTTTCGTAAGGATGGAAGCAGCTTGGGAAACCTAGCGTGAACGACAGAGCGATGGAACGCGCGATCCTCTACAGGGAGGAACCCGTTGGGCGGAGGGTTTCTCTCCATCAAGTCCTGTGTCATGGAGGTGGATGGGTCTTCAAATGCACGTGGACTAGCCTCAGTAGTAGTAGCCTCACACTGAATTCTGAGAAACGAGTCCATGTCCAACAGGCTTTCGTGCTAACATCTGGGTTCTTGAAGAAAGAAGCCTTTGGAGAGATGAGTGTTGCTATATAAGGTAAGGGTCTTACACTCACCTCTCAAAGAACAAAACGGTAGGGAAATAGTCTTTCCACTGCCACCTGCAGGGAAAAACATGGAAGAACTTTCCAACGTTACCAGTGAAGGCACAACTCCTGTGCCATATACCACTGTTTGAGAAAGAGTTGTGTCGAAAGCTTCTCTCAACTCAAATCTTGTTTCAGGAAGATAGAAGCGCTTTCAGGACTTCGTGTGAACGCGTAAGGAAAGTGCCATACGCTGAATTGTGAAGAGACATGTGGGTCGAATGTGACCACCAACTAACAAGTTGTCCCCTAGAGAGGTGTGTGTGTGGAAATCGGAGGAAGTGTAAGGAACGAACTCTACACTTAATTCTAAAAAGCAATGCTGTGGAGGAGCGGTCCTTCGTCTACCTTCTCCTTTCCGAAGGATCGAGGCGGGCATACGCCAAGTGTGAAACGAAGCAGAGGAAAGGCCTGATATACCTTCCTCGTGGAACAACTTTGTATGGAGGGCTTCGCTCAATGGACACCATGGGTCACGACGCTAAAAGGGGTTTCCAAATGTATGTGAGTTCGCCAAAGGAAAGCCACAGACTCAACTGCGCGAAACAAGTCTGTGTCAAACCCGACTTCGAGCTTACGACTGGCGTCACGGGGAAAACATAGTCACAACAGGTATGTGTTGAATCCGAAACAGGCGGCGTGCACTTCAGTCTCAGGAAACATCAGTGCAGAGAAACCGTGTTTCTACGAACATCTTCCCCGAAAATGCTTGTCTATTCCAATGTAAGTGCGGCAGCGCAAGGCATGTGCCCCATGCCTGTGCCACAGAAATGGTTAGTGTAGATTGTCTCTCCCAATTCAAATCTTGTTCCGTGAGGAATGTTTTCAAGAGTATGAGAGAGATCAGAGGGGAAAGGTCATGCCTTCAAGTGGGAGAAGGATATCCTGGAAAGCCATACACCTACGTATGAGCGGCATCCTGGCATGAACGTGTGAAGGCATAGAGAATGTGCCGTCACCTGGGACGTTGCTTGACCAACCGCTTGGGAAGAAGTCCTCCCTCAGCTATCCTACAGTTTCAGGAAGATAAAAGTGTTTTCCGTAGTGGGTGTGAAGGCATGAGGGACGTACCCAAGAGTTAGCCGTCCGTCCCGAATGTGTCTCCTGTCGTTCCATGAAGAAGGATGAGTATGGATATGTATGATGTGAGGAAGCATGAGGAGGATTGCCTCCCCATGGTTAACTCTAAGAACAAATCTAGAGGTTTGCCGTCCGTCGACGACCAGCTCTTTCCCTACGGATGGAAGCACCTTGTTACAACGTAGTGCGAAAGGAAAGAGACGGAAAGTACGATACACTACGGTGAGGAACACGTTGTGGGGAGGGTTTCTCTCCACGAAAGTCTTGTGTCATGAAGTTGGAGTGCCATCAAATATACGTGTGCTCGCCTCAGCAGCGCCTTCCACTGGACACAGAGAAACAAGGCCACGTCCAACACGATTTCGTGCTCACCTCTTGGTTCGGGAAGCATGAAGCCTTTGGAGACATAGGTGTAGGTGTCTGACACTAAGCTCTCAAGGAACAAAACGGTAGAGAAATCGCCTTTCCACGACCATCTCCAGGGAAGAAGATGGAGGAAAGTCCCGACGTTAAAAGCGAAGGGACAAGTACAGTGCCATATACCACTGCTTGAGAACGAACTTGTGTCGAAAGCTTCTCCCAACTCAGATCTTGTTTCGGGAAGATAGAAGCGTTGTCAGTACTTTGTGTGAAAACACAAGGAGAACACCACACGCTGAATGGTGAAGAAACATGTGGCTCGAATGTGACCACCAACACACTAGTAGTCCCCTAGAGAGGAGTGTGTCTGGAAATGGGAGGAAGCGTAAGGAACGTACTATACACTTAAGTCTAAGAAACAACGCTGTGGCGGTGCGGTCCTTCGTCTACCTTCTCCTTTCCGAAGGATCGAAGCGGCCTTGCGCCAAGTGTGAAAGGAAGCGGAGGAAAAGCCTGATATACCTTCCTCGTGGAACAACATTTATGGAGGGCTTCTCCCAATGGGCAACATGGGTCACGACGCCTGAAGGGTTTTCCAAATGTATGTGAGTTCGCCAGAGGAAAGCCACAGACTCAGCTGCGCGAAACAAGTCTGAGTCAAACCCGACTTCGAGCTTACGACTGGCGTCACGGGGAAATCAGAGTCACAACAGGTATTTGTTGAATCCGAAACAGGCGGCGTGCACTTCAGTCTGAGGAAACAGAGAAACCGTGTTTCTTCTAACATCTTCCCTGAAAATGCGTGTCTATTCCAGTGGAAGTGTGGCAGCGCAAGGCATGTGCCCCAGGCCTGTGCCACAGAAATAGTTAGTGTAGATTGTCTCTCCCGATTCAAATCTTGTTCCGTGAAGAATGTTTCCAAGAGTATGAAAGAGAGCAGACGGGAAATGTCATGCCTTCAAGTGGGAGAAGGAAATCCTGGAAAGCCATACACCGACGTATGCGCGGCTTTCTGGTAGGAACGTGTCAAGGCATAAAGAATGTGCCGTGCCCTGTGACGGTGCTTGACCAACCGCTTGTGAGGAAGTCTTCCCTCAGCTATCATATTGTTTCAGGAAGATAAAAGTGTTTTCCCTAGTGGGTGTGAAGGCATGAGGGACGTACCCTAGAGTTAGCCGTCCGTTCCGAATGTGTCTACTGTCGTTCCACGAAGAAGGATGAGTATGGAAATGTATGATGTGAGGAAGCATAAGGAGGATGGCCTACGGGTGTTTAACTCTAAGAACAAATCTAGAGGGTTGCCGTCCGTCGACGACCAGCTCTTTCCCTACGGGTGGAAGCACCTTGTTACAACTTAGTGCGAACGAAAAGAGACGGAAAGCGCGATACACTACGGCGAGGAACACGTTGTGCGGGGGGTTCCTCTCCACGAAAGTCTTGTGTCATGACGTTGGAAGGGCCTTCAAATGTACGTGAGCTCGCCTCAGCAGCGCCTTCCACCGAACTCAGAGAAACAAGGCCACGCCCAACACGATTTCGGGCTAACCTCTTGGTTCGGGAAGCATGAAGCCGTTGGAGATGTATGTGTAAGCGTCTGACACTCGGCTCTCAAGGAACAAAACGGTAGAGAAATCGCCTTTCCACGACCATCTCCAGGGAAGAAGATGGAGGAAGGTTCCGACGTTAAAAGCGAAGGCACAAGTACTGTGCCATATAACACTGCTTGAGAACGAACTTGTGTCGAAAGCTTCTCCCAAATCAGATCTTGTTTCGGGAAGATAGAAGCGTTGTCAGTACTTTGTGTGAAAACACAAGGAAAATTCCACACGCTGAATGGTGAAGAAACATGTGGCTCGAATGTGACCACCAACACACTAGTAGTCCCCTAGAGAGGTGTGTGTCTGGAAATGGGAGGAAGCGTAAGGAACGCGCTATACACTTAAGTCTAAGAAACAACGCTGTGGCGGTGCGTTCCTTCGACTGCCATCTGCTTTGCTAAGGAGCGAAGCGGCTTGAAGCAAAGTGTGAAAGAATCCGGAGGGGAAGGAAGAGAGATCTACCTTACTCGCGGAACAGATTCTTATGGAGGGCATTTCTCAACGAACACCATGTGTCACGACGATGGAAGGGTGTTCAAATGTAGGCGCCTTCGCCGAAGGAAAGGCATACACGAATCTCTGCGAAGCAAGTCTCTGTCAAACGCGACTTCGAGCTTCCAACTCGGTTCCCGCGGAATCCCTAGTCACCAAACGTACGTGTTGAATCCTAAACGAAGGGAGTGCTCTTCAGTCTGAAGAAACACCACTCCCGAGAAACCGTGTGTCTACTAACATCTTCCCTGAAAATGGTAGGCTTTTCCCATGGAAGTGTGAAATCGCAATGTATGGGCCCCATGCCTGTGCTACAGAAGTCCTTAGTGTCGATAGTCTGTCGCCATTCAAATCCTGTTCCGTGAGAAGTGTTTTCAAGAGTAGGAGTGAGAGCAGATGGAAAAGGACACGGTTTTACGTGTGAGAAGGAAATCCGTCAAGAAAGACATACACGGAAGGATGAGAAGCACTTTAGCATGAAATGGGGCAGGCACCTAGAATGGGCCCTGTGACGGTGCTTGAGAAACCACTTGTGAAGAAGTCTTCCCTCAACTATCATATCGTTTCGGTGAGAGGAAAGTGTTTTCCGTAGTGGGTGTGAAGGCGTAAGGGACATCGGCTCGACGTAGCTCTCCGCTCCGAATTGGCCTACTGTCGTGGCCATGAAGAAAGATGTGCATGGACATGGATAATGTGCGGAAGCGTAAGGAAGATGGCATACGTCTGTTAAACTCTAAGAACAAATCTCGAGGGTTGCCGTCCTTCGACTACCACCTCTTTTCGTAAGGATGGAAGCAGCTTGGGAAACCTAGCGTGAACGACAGAGCGATGGAACGCGCGATCCTCTACAGGGAGGAACCCGTTGGGCGGAGGGTTTCTCTCCATCAAGTCCTGTGTCATGGAGGTGGATGGGTCTTCAAATGCACGTGGACTAGCCTCAGTAGTAGTAGCCTCACACTGAATTCTGAGAAACGAGTCCATGTCCAACAGGCTTTCGTGCTAACATCTGGGTTCTTGAAGAAAGAAGCCTTTGGAGAGATGAGTGTTGCTATATAAGGTAAGGGTCTTACACTCACCTCTCAAAGAACAAAACGGTAGGGAAATAGTCTTTCCACTGCCACCTGCAGGGAAAAAGATGGAAGAACTTTCCAACGTTACCAGTGAAGGCACAACTCCTGTGCCATATACCACTGTTTGAGAAAGAGTTGTGTCGAAAGCTTCTCTCAACTCAAATCTTGTTTCAGGAAGATAGAAGCGCTTTCAGGACTTCGTGTGAAGGCGTAAGGAAAGTGCCATACGCTGAATTGTGAAGAGACATGTGGGTCGAATGTGACCACCAACTAACAAGTTGTCCCCTAGAGAGGTGTGTGTGTGGAAATCGGAGGAAGTGTAAGGAACGAGCTCTACACTTAATTCTAAAAAGCAATGCTGTGGAGGAGCGGTCCTTCGTCTACCTTCTCCTTTCCGAAGGATCGAGGCGGGCATACGCCAAGTGTGAAAGGAAGCAGAGGAAAGGCCTGATATACCTTCCTCGTGGAACAACTTTGTATGGAGGGCTTCGCTCAATGGACACCATGGGTCACGACGCTAAAAGGGGTTTCCAAATGTATGTGAGTTCGCCAAAGGAAAGCCACAGACTCAACTGCGCGAAACAAGTCTGTGTCAAACCCGACTTCGAGCTTACGACTGGCGTCACGGGGAAAACATAGTCACAACAGGTATGTGTTGAATCCGAAACAGGCGGCGTGCACTTCAGTCTCAGGAAACATCAGTGCAGAGAAACCGTGTTTCTACGAACATCTTCCCCGAAAATGCTTGTCTATTCCAATGTAAGTGCGGCAGCGCAAGGCATGTGCCCCATGCCTGTGCCACAGAAGTGGTTAGTGTAGATTGTCTCTCCCAATTCAAATCTTGTTCCGTGAGGAATGTTTTCAAGAGTATGAGAGAGATCAGAGGGGAAAGGTCATGCCTTCAAGTGGGAGAAGGATATCCTGGAAAGCCATACACCTACGTATGAGCGGCATCCTGGCATGAACGTGTGAAGGCATAGAGAATGTGCCGTCACCTGGGACGTTGCTTGACCAACCGCTTGGGAAGAAGTCCTCCCTCAGCTATCCTACAGTTTCAGGAAGATAAAAGTGTTTTCCGTAGTGGGTGTGAAGGCATGAGGGACGTACCCAAGAGTTAGCCGTCCGTCCCGAATGTGTCTCCTGTCGTTCCATGAAGAAGGATGAGTATGGATATGTATGATGTGAGGAAGCATGAGGAGGATTGCCTCCCCATGGTTAACTCTAAGAACAAATCTAGAGGTTTGCCGTCCGTCGACGACCAGCTCTTTCCCTACGGATGGAAGCACCTTGTTACAACGTAGTGCGAAAGGAAAGAGACGGAAAGTACGATACACTACGGTGAGGAACACGTTGTGGGGAGGGTTTCTCTCCACGAAAGTCTTGTGTCATGAAGTTGGAGTGCCATCAAATATACGTGTGCTCGCCTCAGCAGCGCCTTCCACTGGACACAGAGAAACAAGGCCACGTCCAACACGATTTCGTGCTCACCTCTTGGTTCGGGAAGCATGAAGCCTTTGGAGACATAGGTGTAGGTGTCTGACACTAAGCTCTCAAGGAACAAAACGGTAGAGAAATCGCCTTTCCACGACCATCTCCAGGGAAGAAGGTGGAGGAAAGTCCCGACGTTAAAAGCGAAGGGACAAGTACAGTGCCATATACCACTGCTTGAGAACGAACTTGTGTCGAAAGCTTCTCCCAACTCAGATCTTGTTTTGGGAAGATAGAAGCGTTGTCAGTACTTTGTGTGAAAACACAAGGAGAACACCACACGCTGAATGGTGAAGAAACATGTGGCTCGAATGTGACCACCAACACACTAGTAGTCCCCTAGAGAGGAGTGTGTCTGGAAATGGGAGGAAGCGTAAGGAACGTACTATACACTTAAGTCTAAGAAACAACGCTGTGGCGGTGCGGTCCTTCGTCTACCTTCTCCTTTCCGAAGGATCGAAGCGGCCTTGCGCCAAGTGTGAAAGGAAGCGGAGGAAAAGCCTGATATACCTTCCTCGTGGAACAACATTTATGGAGGGCTTCTCCCAATGGGCAACATGGGTCACGACGCCTGAAGGGTTTTCCAAATGTATGTGAG
Source organism: Eumetopias jubatus (assembly GCF_037043125.1). NCBI lineage: Eukaryota > Metazoa > Chordata > Mammalia > Carnivora > Otariidae > Eumetopias > Eumetopias jubatus. The sequence continues at coordinate 68,570,651 of NW_028274819.1, forward strand.
TTCGCCAGAGGAAAGCCACAGACTCAGCTGCGCGAAACAAGTCTGAGTCAAACCCGACTTCGAGCTTACGACTGGCGTCACGGGGAAATCAGAGTCACAACAGGTATTTGTTGAATCCGAAACAGGCGGCGTGCACTTCAGTCTGAGGAAACAGAGAAACCGTGTTTCTTCTAACATCTTCCCTGAAAATGCGTGTCTATTCCAGTGGAAGTGTGGCAGCGCAAGGCATGTGCCCCAGGCCTGTGCCACAGAAATAGTTAGTGTAGATTGTCTCTCCCGATTCAAATCTTGTTCCGTGAAGAATGTTTCCAAGAGTATGAAAGAGAGCAGACGGGAAATGTCATGCCTTCAAGTGGGAGAAGGAAATCCTGGAAAGCCATACACCGACGTATGCGCGGCATTCTGGTAGGAACGTGTGAAGGCATAAAGAATGTGCCGTGCCCTGTGACGGTGCTTGACCAACCGCTTGTGAGGAAGTCTTCCCTCAGCTATCATATTGTTTCAGGAAGATAAAAGTGTTTTCCCTAGTGGGTGTGAAGGCATGAGGGACGTACCCTAGAGTTAGCCGTCCGTTCCGAATGTGTCTACTGTCGTTCCACGAAGAAGGATGAGTATGGAAATGTATGATGTGAGGAAGCATAAGGAGGATGGCCTACGCGTGTTTAACTCTAAGAACAAATCTAGAGGGTTGCCGTCCGTCGACGACCAGCTCTTTCCCTACGGGTGGAAGCACCTTGTTACAACTTAGTGCGAACGAAAAGAGACGGAAAGCGCGATACACTACGGCGAGGAACACGTTGTGCGGGGGGTTCCTCTCCACGAAAGTCTTGTGTCATGACGTTGGAAGGGCCTTCAAATGTACGTGAGCTCGCCTCAGCAGCGCCTTCCACCGAACTCAGAGAAACAAGGCCACGCCCAACACGATTTCGGGCTAACCTCTTGGTTCGGGAAGCATGAAGCCGTTGGAGATGTATGTGTAAGCGTCTGACACTCGGCTCTCAAGGAACAAAACGGTAGAGAAATCGCCTTTCCACGACCATCTCCAGGGAAGAAGATGGAGGAAGGTTCCGACGTTAAAAGCGAAGGCACAAGTACTGTGCCATATAACACTGCTTGAGAACGAACTTGTGTCGAAAGCTTCTCCCAAATCAGATCTTGTTTCGGGAAGATAGAAGCGTTGTCAGTACTTTGTGTGAAAACACAAGGAAAATTCCACACGCTGAATGGTGAAGAAACATGTGGCTCGAATGTGACCACCAACACACTAGTAGTCCCCTAGAGAGGTGTGTGTCTGGAAATGGGAGGAAGCGTAAGGAACGCGCTATACACTTAAGTCTAAGAAACAACGCTGTGGCGGTGCGTTCCTTCGACTGCCATCTGCTTTGCTAAGGAACGAAGCGGCTTGAAGCAAAGTGTGAAAGAATCCGGAGGGGAAGGAAGAGAGATCTACCTTACTCGCGGAACAGATTCTTATGGAGGGCATTTCTCAACGAACACCATGTGTCACGACGATGGAAGGGTGTTGAAATGTAGGCGCCTTCGCCGAAGGAAAGGCATACACGAATCTCTGCGAAGCAAGTCTCTGTCAAACGCGACTTCGAGCTTCCAACTCGGTTCCCGCGGAATCCCTAGTCACCAAACGTACGTGTTGAATCCTAAACGAAGGGAGTGCTCTTCAGTCTGAAGAAACACCACTCCCGAGAAACCGTGTGTCTACTAACATCTTCCCTGAAAATGGTAGGCTTTTCCCATGGAAGTGTGAAATCGCAATGTATGGGCCCCATGCCTGTGCTACAGAAGTCCTTAGTGTCGATAGTCTGTCGCCATTCAAATCCTGTTCCGTGAGCAGTGTTTTCAAGAGTAGGAGTGAGAGCAGATGGAAAAGGACACGGTTTTACGTGTGAGAAGGAAATCCGTCAAGAAAGACATACACGGAAGGATGAGAAGCACTTTAGCATGAAATGGTGCAGGCACCTAGAATGGGCCCTGTGACGGTGCTTGAGAAACCACTTGTGAAGAAGTCTTCCCTCAACTATCATATCGTTTCGGTGAGAGGAAAGTGTTTTCCGTAGTGGGTGTGAAGGCGTAAGGGACATCGGCTCGACGTAGCTCTCCGCTCCGAATTGGCCTACTGTCGTGGCCATGAAGAAAGATGTGCATGGACATGGATAATGTGCGGAAGCGTAAGGAAGATGGCATACGTCTGTTAAACTCTAAGAACAAATCTCGAGGGTTGCCGTCCTTCGACTACCACCTCTTTTCGTAAGGATGGAAGCAGCTTGGGAAACCTAGCCTGAACGACAGAGCGATGGAACGCGCGATCCTCTACAGGGAGGAACCCGTTGGGCGGAGGGTTTCTCTCCATCAAGTCCTGTGTCATGGAGGTGGATGGGTCTTCAAATGCACGTGGACTAGCCTCAGTAGTAGTAGCCTCACACTGAATTCTGAGAAACGAGTCCATGTCCAACAGGCTTTCGTGCTAACATCTGGGTTCTTGAAGAAAGAAGCCTTTGGAGAGATGAGTGTTGCTATATAAGGTAAGGGTCTTACACTCACCTCTCAAAGAACAAAACGGTAGGGAAATAGTCTTTCCACTGCCACCTGCAGGGAAAAACATGGAAGAACTTTCCAACGTTACCAGTGAAGGCACAACTCCTGTGCCATATACCACTGTTTGAGAAAGAGTTGTGTCGAAAGCTTCTCTCAACTCAAATCTTGTTTCAGGAAGATAGAAGCGCTTTCAGGACTTCGTGTGAACGCGTAAGGAAAGTGCCATACGCTGAATTGTGAAGAGACATGTGGGTCGAATGTGACCACCAACTAACAAGTTGTCCCCTAGAGAGGTGTGTGTGTGGAAATCGGAGGAAGTGTAAGGAACGAGCTCTACACTTAATTCTAAAAAGCAATGCTGTGGAGGAGCGGTCCTTCGTCTACCTTCTCCTTTCCGAAGGATCGAGGCGGGCATACGCCAAGTGTGAAAGGAAGCAGAGGAAAGGCCTGATATACCTTCCTCGTGGAACTACTTTGTATGGAGGGCTTCGCTCAATGGACACCATGGGTCACGACGCTAAAAGGGGTTTCCAAATGTATGTGAGTTCGCCAAAGGAAAGCCACAGACTCAACTGCGCGAAACAAGTCTGTGTCAAACCCGACTTCGAGCTTACGACTGGCGTCACGGGGAAAACATAGTCACAACAGGTATGTGTTGAATCCGAAACAGGCGGCGTGCACTTCAGTCTCAGGAAACATCAGTGCAGAGAAACCGTGTTTCTACGAACATCTTCCCCGAAAATGCTTGTCTATTCCAATGTAAGTGCGGCAGCGCAAGGCATGTGCCCCATGCCTGTGCCACAGAAATGGTTAGTGTAGATTGTCTCTCCCAATTCAAATCTTGTTCCGTGAGGAATGTTTTCAAGAGTATGAGAGAGATCAGAGGGGAAAGGTCATGCCTTCAAGTGGGAGAAGGATATCCTGGAAAGCCATACACCTACGTATGAGCGGCATCCTGGCATGAACGTGTGAAGGCATAGAGAATGTGCCGTCACCTGGGACGTTGCTTGACCAACCGCTTGGGAAGAAGTCCTCCCTCAGCTATCCTACAGTTTCAGGAAGATAAAAGTGTTTTCCGTAGTGGGTGTGAAGGCATGAGGGACGTACCCAAGAGTTAGCCGTCCGTCCCGAATGTGTCTCCTGTCGTTCCATGAAGAAGGATGAGTATGGATATGTATGATGTGAGGAAGCATGAGGAGGATTGCCTCCCCATGGTTAACTCTAAGAACAAATCTAGAGGTTTGCCGTCCGTCGACGACCCGCTCTTTCCCTACGGATGGAAGCACCTTGTTACAACGTAGTGCGAAAGGAAAGAGACGGAAAGTACGATACACTACGGTGAGGAACACGTTGTGGGGAGGGTTTCTCTCCACGAAAGTCTTGTGTCATGAAGTTGGAGTGCCATCAAATATACGTGTGCTCGCCTCAGCAGCGCCTTCCACTGGACACAGAGAAACAAGGCCACGTCCAACACGATTTCGTGCTCACCTCTTGGTTCGGGAAGCATGAAGCCTTTGGAGACATAGGTGTAGGTGTCTGACACTAAGCTCTCAAGGAACAAAACGGTAGAGAAATCGCCTTTCCACGACCATCTCCAGGGAAGAAGGTGGAGGAAAGTCCCGACGTTAATAGCGAAGGGACAAGTACAGTGCCATATACCACTGCTTGAGAACGAACTTGTGTCGAAAGCTTCTCCCAACTCAGATCTTGTTTCGGGAAGATAGAAGCGTTGTCAGTACTTTGTGTGAAAACACAAGGAGAACACCACACGCTGAATGGTGAAGAAACATGTGGCTCGAATGTGACCACCAACACACTAGTAGTCCCCTAGAGAGGAGTGTGTCTGGAAATGGGAGGAAGCGTAAGGAACGTACTATACACTTAAGTCTAAGAAACAACGCTGTGGCGGTGCGGTCCTTCGTCTACCTTCTCCTTTCCGAAGGATCGAAGCGGCCTTGCGCCAAGTGTGAAAGGAAGCGGAGGAAAAGCCTGATATACCTTCCTCGTGGAACAACATTTATGGAGGGCTTCTCCCAATGGGCAACATGGGTCACGACGCCTGAAGGGTTTTCCAAATGTATGTGAGTTCGCCAGAGGAAAGCCACAGACTCAGCTGCGCGAAACAAGTCTGAGTCAAACCCGACTTCGAGCTTACGACTGGCGTCACGGGGAAATCAGAGTCACAACAGGTATTTGTTGAATCCGAAACAGGCGGCGTGCACTTCAGTCTGAGGAAACAGAGAAACCGTGTTTCTTCTAACATCTTCCCTGAAAATGCGTGTCTATTCCAGTGGAAGTGTGGCAGCGCAAGGCATGTGCCCCAGGCCTGTGCCACAGAAATAGTTAGTGTAGATTGTCTCTCCCGATTCAAATCTTGTTCCGTGAAGAATGTTTCCAAGAGTATGAAAGAGAGCAGACGGGAAATGTCATGCCTTCAAGTGGGAGAAGGAAATCCTGGAAAGCCATACACCGACGTATGCGCGGCATTCTGGTAGGAACGTGTGAAGGCATAAAGAATGTGCCGTGCCCTGTGACGGTGCTTGACCAACCGCTTGTGAGGAAGTCTTCCCTCAGCTATCATATTGTTTCAGGAAGATAAAAGTGTTTTCCCTAGTGGGTGTGAAGGCATGAGGGACGTACCCTAGAGTTAGCCGTCCGTTCCGAATGTGTCTACTGTCGTTCCACGAAGAAGGATGAGTATGGAAATGTATGATGTGAGGAAGCATAAGGAGGATGGCCTACGGGTGTTTAACTCTAAGAACAAATCTAGAGGGTTGCCGTCCGTCGACGACCAGCTCTTTCCCTACGGGTGGAAGCACCTTGTTACAACTTAGTGCGAACGAAAAGAGACGGAAAGCGCGATACACTACGGCGAGGAACACGTTGTGCGGGGGGTTTCTCTCCACGAAAGTCTTGTGTCATGACGTTGGAAGGGCCTTCAAATGTACGTGAGCTCGCCTCAGCAGCGCCTTCCACTGAACTCAGAGAAACAAGGCCACGCCCAACACGATTTCGGGCTAACCTCTTGGTTCGGGAAGCATGAAGCCGTTGGAGATGTATGTGTAAGCGTCTGACACTCGGCTCTCAAGGAACAAAACGGTAGAGAAATCGCCTTTCCACGACCATCTCCAGGGAAGAAGATGGAGGAAGGTTCCGACGTTAAAAGCGAAGGCACAAGTACTGTGCCATATAACACTGCTTGAGAACGAACTTGTGTCGAAAGCTTCTCCCAACTCAGATCTTGTTTCGGGAAGATAGAAGCGTTGTCAGTACTTTGTGTGAAAACACAAGGAGAACACCACACGCTGAATGGTGAAGAAACATGTGGCTCGAATGTGACCACCAACACACTAGTAGTCCCCTAGAGAGGAGTGTGTCTGGAAATGGGAGGAAGCGTAAGGAACGCGCTATACACTTAAGTCTAAGAAACAACGCTGTGGCGGTGCGTTCCTTCGACTGCCATCTGCTTTGCTAAGGAACGAAGCGGCTTGAAGCAAAGTGTGAAAGAATCCGGAGGGGAAGGAAGAGAGATCTACCTTACTCGCGGAACAAATTCTTATGGAGGGCATTTCTCAACGAACACCATGTGTCACGACGATGGAAGGGTGTTCAAATGTAGGCGCCTTCGCCGAAGGAAAGGCATACACGAATCTCTGCGAAGCAAGTCTCTGTCAAACGCGACTTCGAGCTTCCAACTGGGTTCCCGCGGAATCCCTAGTCACCAAACCTACGTGTTGAATCCTAAACGAAGGGAGTGCTCTTCAGTCTGAAGAAACACCACTCCCGAGAAACCGTGTGTCTACTAACATCTTCCCTGAAAATGGTAGGCTTTTCCCATGGAAGTGTGAAATCGCAATGTAGGGGCCCCATGCCTGTGCTACAGAAGTCCTTAGTGTCGATAGTCTGTCGCCATTCAAATCCTGTTCCGTGAGCAGTGTTTTCAAGAGTAGGAGTGAGAGCAGATGGAAAAGTACACGGTTTTACGTGTGAGAAGGAAATCCGTCAAGAAAGACATACACGGAAGGATGAGAAGCACTTTAGCATGAAATGGGGCAGGCACCTAGAATGGGCCCTGTGACGGTGCTTGAGAAACCACTTGTGAAGAAGTCTTCCCTCAACTATCATATCGTTTCGGTGAGAGGAAAGTGTTTTCCGTAGTGGGTGTGAAGGCGTAAGGGACATCGGCTCGACGTAGCTCTCCGCTCCGAATTGGCCTACTGTCGTGGCCATGAAGAAAGATGTGCATGGACATGGATAATGTGCGGAAGCGTAAGGAAGATGGCATACGTCTGTTAAACTCTAAGAACAAATCTCGAGGGTTGCCGTCCTTCGACTACCACCTCTTTTCGTAAGGATGGAAGCAGCTTGGGAAACCTAGCGTGAACGACAAAGCGATGGAACGCGCGATCCTCTACAGGGAGGAACCCGTTGGGCGGAGGGTTTCTCTCCATCAAGTCCTGTGTCATGGAGGTGGATGGGTCTTCAAATGCACGCGGACTAGCCTCAGTAGTAGTAGCCTCACACTGAATTCTGAGAAACGAGTCCATGTCCAACAGGCTTTCGTGCTAACATCTGGGTTCTTGAAGAAAGAAGCCTTTGGAGAGATGAGTGTTGCTATATAAGGTAAGGGTCTTACACTCACCTCTCAAAGAACAAAACGGTAGGGAAATAGTCTTTCCACTGCCACCTGCAGGGAAAAAGATGGAAGAACTTTCCAACGTTACCAGTGAAGGCACAACTCCTGTGCCATATACCACTGTTTGAGAAAGAGTTGTGTCGAAAGCTTCTCTCAACTCAAATCTTGTTTCAGGAAGATAGAAGCGCTTTCAGGACTTCGTGTGAACGCGTAAGGAAAGTGCCATACGCTGAATTGTGAAGAGACATGTGGGTCGAATGTGACCACCAACTAACAAGTTGTCCCCTAGAGAGGTGTGTGTGTGGAAATCGGAGGAAGTGTAAGGAACGAGCTCTACACTTAATTCTAAAAAGCAATGCTGTGGAGGAGCGGTCCTTCGTCTACCTTCTCCTTTCCGAAGGATCGAGGCGGGCATACGCCAAGTGTGAAAGGAAGCAGAGGAAAGGCCTGATATACCTTCCTCGTGGAACTACTTTGTATGGAGGGCTTCGCTCAATGGACACCATGGGTCACGACGCTAAAAGGGGTTTCCAAATGTATGTGAGTTCGCCAAAGGAAAGCCACAGACTCAACTGCGCGAAACAAGTCTGTGTCAAACCCGACTTCGAGCTTACGACTGGCGTCACGGGGAAAACATAGTCACAACAGGTATGTGTTGAATCCGAAACAGGCGGCGTGCACTTCAGTCTCAGGAAACATCAGTGCAGAGAAACCGTGTTTCTACGAACATCTTCCCCGAAAATGCTTGTCTATTCCAATGTAAGTGCGGCAGCGCAAGGCATGTGCCCCATGCCTGTGCCACAGAAGTGGTTAGTGTAGATTGTCTCTCCCAATTCAAATCTTGTTCCGTGAGGAATGTTTTCAAGAGTATGAGAGAGATCAGAGGGGAAAGGTCATGCCTTCAAGTGGGAGAAGGATATCCTGGAAAGCCATACACCTACGTATGAGCGGCATCCTGGCATGAACGTGTGAAGGCATAGAGAATGTGCCGTCACCTGGGACGTTGCTTGACCAACCGCTTGGGAAGAAGTCCTCCCTCAGCTATCCTACAGTTTCAGGAAGATAAAAGTGTTTTCCGTAGTGGGTGTGAAGGCATGAGGGACGTACCCAAGAGTTAGCCGTCCGTCCCGAATGTGTCTCCTGTCGTTCCATGAAGAAGGATGAGTATGGATATGTATGATGTGAGGAAGCATGAGGAGGATTGCCTCCCCATGGTTAACTCTAAGAACAAATCTAGAGGTTTGCCGTCCGTCGACGACCAGCTCTTTCCCTACGGATGGAAGCACCTTGTTACAACGTAGTGCGAAAGGAAAGAGACGGAAAGTACGATACACTACGGTGAGGAACACGTTGTGGGGAGGGTTTCTCTCCACGAAAGTCTTGTGTCATGAAGTTGGAGTGCCATCAAATATACGTGTGCTCGCCTCAGCAGCGCCTTCCACTGGACACAGAGAAACAAGGCCACGTCCAACACGATTTCGTGCTCACCTCTTGGTTCGGGAAGCATGAAGCCTTTGGAGACATAGGTGTAGGTGTCTGACACTAAGCTCTCAAGGAACAAAACGGTAGAGAAATCGCCTTTCCACGACCATCTACAGGGAAGAAGATGGAGGAAAGTCCCGACGTTAAAAGCGAAGGGACAAGTACAGTGCCATATACCACTGCTTGAGAACGAACTTGTGTCGAAAGCTTCTCCCAACTCAGATCTTGTTTCGGGAAGATAGAAGCGTTGTCAGTACTTTGTGTGAAAACAGAAGGAGAACACCACACGCTGAATGGTGAAGAAACATGTGGCTCGAATGTGACCACCAACACACTAGTAGTCCCCTAGAGAGGAGTGTGTCTGGAAATGGGAGGAAGCGTAAGGAACGTACTATACACTTAAGTCTAAGAAACAACGCTGTGGCGGTGCGGTCCTTCGTCTACCTTCTCCTTTCCGAAGGATCGAAGCGGCCTTGCGCCAAGTGTGAAAGGAAGCGGAGGAAAAGCCTGATATACCTTCCTCGTGGAACAACATTTATGGAGGGCTTCTCCCAATGGGCAACATGGGTCACGACGCCTGAAGGGTTTTCCAAATGTATGTGAGTTCGCCAGAGGAAAGCCACAGACTCAGCTGCGCGAAACAAGTCTGAGTCAAACCCGACTTCGAGCTTACGACTGGCGTCACGGGGAAATCAGAGTCACAACAGGTATTTGTTGAATCCGAAACAGGCGGCGTGCACTTCAGTCTGAGGAAACAGAGAAACCGTGTTTCTTCTAACATCTTCCCTGAAAATGCTTGTCTATTCCAGTGGAAGTGTGGCAGCGCAAGGCATGTGCCCCAGGCCTGTGCCACAGAAATAGTTAGTGTAGATTGTCTCTCCCGATTCAAATCTTGTTCCGTGAAGAATGTTTCCAAGAGTATGAAAGAGAGCAGACGGGAAATGTCATGCCTTCAAGTGGGAGAAGGAAATCCTGGAAAGCCATACACCGACGTATGCGCGGCATTCTGGTAGGAACGTGTCAAGGCATAAAGAATGTGCCGTGCCCTGTGACGGTGCTTGACCAACCGCTTGTGAGGAAGTCTTCCCTCAGCTATCATATTGTTTCAGGAAGATAAAAGTGTTTTCCCTAGTGGGTGTGAAGGCATGAGGGACGTACCCTAGAGTTAGCCGTCCGTTCCGAATGTGTCTACTGTCGTTCCACGAAGAAGGATGAGTATGGAAATGTATGATGTGAGGAAGCATAAGGAGGATGGCCTACGGGTGTTTAACTCTAAGAACAAATCTAGAGGGTTGCCGTCCGTCGACGACCAGCTCTTTCCCTACGGGTGGAAGCACCTTGTTACAACTTAGTGCGAACGAAAAGAGACGGAAAGCGCGATACACTGCGGCGAGGAACACGTTGTGCGGGGGGTTTCTCTCCACGAAAGTCTTGTGTCATGACGTTGGAAGGGCCTTCAAATGTACGTGAGCTCGCCTCAGCAGCGCCTTCCACTGAACTCAGAGAAACAAGGCCACGCCCAACACGATTTCGGGCTAACCTCTTGGTTCGGGAAGCATGAAGCCGTTGGAGATGTATGTGTAAGCGTCTGACACTCGGCTCTCAAGGAACAAAACGGTAGAGAAATCGCCTTTCCACGACCATCTCCAGGGAAGAAGATGGAGGAAGGTTCCGACGTTAAAAGCGAAGGCACAAGTACTGTGCCATATAACACTGCTTGAGAACGAACTTGTGTCGAAAGCTTCTCCCAACTCAGATCTTGTTTCGGGAAGATAGAAGCGTTGTCAGTACTTTGTGTGAAAACACAAGGAGAACACCACACGCTGAATGGTGAAGAAACATGTGGCTCGAATGTGACCACCAACACACTAGTAGTCCCCTAGAGAGGAGTGTGTCTGGAAATGGGAGGAAGCGTAAGGAACGCGCTATACACTTAAGTCTAAGAAACAACGCTGTGGCGGTGCGTTCCTTCGACTGCCATCTGCTTTGCTAAGGAACGAAGCGGCTTGAAGCAAAGTGTGAAAGAATCCGGAGGGGAAGGAAGAGAGATCTACCTTACTCGCGGAACAAATTCTTATGGAGGGCATTTCTCAACGAACACCATGTGTCACGACGATGGAAGGGTGTTCAAATGTAGGCGCCTTCGCCGAAGGAAAGGCATACACGAATCTCTGCGAAGCAAGTCTCTGTCAAACGCGACTTCGAGCTTCCAACTGGGTTCCCGCGGAATCCCTAGTCACCAAACGTACGTGTTGAATCCTAAACGAAGGGAGTGCTCTTCAGTCTGAAGAAACACCACTCCCGAGAAACCGTGTGTCTACTAACATCTTCCCTGAAAATGGTAGGCTTTTCCCATGGAAGTGTGAAATCGCAATGTATGGGCCCCATGCCTGTGCTACAGAAGTCCTTAGTGTCGATAGTCTGTCGCCATTCAAATCCTGTTCCGTGAGAAGTGTTTTCAAGAGTAGGAGTGAGAGCAGATGGAAAAGGACACGGTTTTACGTGTGAGAAGGAAATCCGTCAAGAAAGACATACACGGAAGGATGAGAAGCACTTTAGCATGAAATGGGGCAGGCACCTAGAATGGGCCCTGTGACGGTGCTTGAGAAACCACTTGTGAAGAAGTCTTCCCTCAACTATCATATCGTTTCGGTGAGAGGAAAGTGTTTTCCGTAGTGGGTGTGAAGGCGTAAGGGACATCGGCTCGACGTAGCTCTCCGCTCCGAATTGGCCTACTGTCGTGGCCATGAAGAAAGATGTGCATGGACATGGATAATGTGCGGAAGCGTAAGGAAGATGGCATACGTCTGTTAAACTCTAAGAACAAATCTCGAGGGTTGCCGTCCTTCGACTACCACCTCTTTTCGTAAGGATGGAAGCAGCTTGGGAAACCTAGCGTGAACGACAAAGCGATGGAACGCGCGATCCTCTACAGGGAGGAACCCGTTGGGCGGAGGGTTTCTCTCCATCAAGTCCTGTGTCATGGAGGTGGATGGGTCTTCAAATGCACGCGGACTAGCCTCAGTAGTAGTAGCCTCACACTGAATTCTGAGAAACGAGTCCATGTCCAACAGGCTTTCGTGCTAACATCTGGGTTCTTGAAGAAAGAAGCCTTTGGAGAGATGAGTGTTGCTATATAAGGTAAGGGTCTTACACTCACCTCTCAAAGAACAAAACGGTAGGGAAATAGTCTTTCCACTGCCACCTGCAGGGAAAAAGATGGAAGAACTTTCCAACGTTACCAGTGAAGGCACAACTCCTGTGCCATATACCACTGTTTGAGAAAGAGTTGTGTCGAAAGCTTCTCTCAACTCAAATCTTGTTTCAGGAAGATAGAAGCGCTTTCAGGACTTCGTGTGAAGGCGTAAGGAAAGTGCCATACGCTGAATTGTGAAGAGACATGTGGGTCGAATGTGACCACCAACTAACAAGTTGTCCCCTAGAGAGGTGTGTGTGTGGAAATCGGAGGAAGTGTAAGGAACGAGCTCTACACTTAATTCTAAAAAGCAATGCTGTGGAGGAGCGGTCCTTCGTCTACCTTCTCCTTTCCGAAGGATCGAGGCGGGCATACGCCAAGTGTGAAAGGAAGCAGAGGAAAGGCCTGATATACCTTCCTCGTGGAACTACTTTGTATGGAGGGCTTCGCTCAATGGACACCATGGGTCACGACGCTAAAAGGGGTTTCCAAATGTATGTGAGTTCGCCAAAGGAAAGCCACAGACTCAACTGCGCGAAACAAGTCTGTGTCAAACCCGACTTCGAGCTTACGACTGGCGTCACGGGGAAAACATAGTCACAACAGGTATGTGTTGAATCCGAAACAGGCGGCGTGCACTTCAGTCTCAGGAAACATCAGTGCAGAGAAACCGTGTTTCTACGAACATCTTCCCCGAAAATGCTTGTCTATTCCAATGTAAGTGCGGCAGCGCAAGGCATGTGCCCCATGCCTGTGCCACAGAAGTGGTTAGTGTAGATTGTCTCTCCCAATTCAAATCTTGTTCCGTGAGGAATGTTTTCAAGAGTATGAGAGAGATCAGAGGGGAAAGGTCATGCCTTCAAGTGGGAGAAGGATATCCTGGAAAGCCATACACCTACGTATGAGCGGCATCCTGGCATGAACGTGTGAAGGCATAGAGAATGTGCCGTCACCTGGGACGTTGCTTGACCAACCGCTTGGGAAGAAGTCCTCCCTCAGCTATCCTACAGTTTCAGGAAGATAAAAGTGTTTTCCGTAGTGGGTGTGAAGGCATGAGGGACGTACCCAAGAGTTAGCCGTCCGTCCCGAATGTGTCTCCTGTCGTTCCATGAAGAAGGATGAGTATGGATATGTATGATGTGAGGAAGCATGAGGAGGATTGCCTCCCCATGGTTAACTCTAAGAACAAATCTAGAGGTTTGCCGTCCGTCGACGACCAGCTCTTTCCCTACGGATGGAAGCACCTTGTTACAACGTAGTGCGAAAGGAAAGAGACGGAAAGTACGATACACTACGGTGAGGAACACGTTGTGGGGAGGGTTTCTCTCCACGAAAGTCTTGTGTCATGAAGTTGGAGTGCCATCAAATATACGTGTGCTCGCCTCAGCAGCGCCTTCCACTGGACACAGAGAAACAAGGCCACGTCCAACACGATTTCGTGCTCACCTCTTGGTTCGGGAAGCATGAAGCCTTTGGAGACATAGGTGTAGGTGTCTGACACTAAGCTCTCAAGGAACAAAACGGTAGAGAAATCGCCTTTCCACGACCATCTACAGGGAAGAAGATGGAGGAAAGTCCCGACGTTAAAAGCGAAGGGACAAGTACAGTGCCATATACCACTGCTTGAGAACGAACTTGTGTCGAAAGCTTCTCCCAACTCAGATCTTGTTTCGGGAAGATAGAAGCGTTGTCAGTACTTTGTGTGAAAACACAAGGAGAACACCACACGCTGAATGGTGAAGAAACATGTGGCTCGAATGTGACCACCAACACACTAGTAGTCCCCTAGAGAGGAGTGTGTCTGGAAATGGGAGGAAGCGTAAGGAACGTACTATACACTTAAGTCTAAGAAACAACGCTGTGGCGGTGCGGTCCTTCGTCTACCTTCTCCTTTCCGAAGGATCGAAGCGGCCTTGCGCCAAGTGTGAAAGGAAGCGGAGGAAAAGCCTGATATACCTTCCTCGTGGAACAACATTTATGGAGGGCTTCTCCCAATGGGCAACATGGGTCACGACGCCTGAAGGGTTTTCCAAATGTATGTGAGTTCGCCAGAGGAAAGCCACAGACTCAGCTGCGCGAAACAAGTCTGAGTCAAACCCGACTTCGAGCTTACGACTGGCGTCACGGGGAAATCAGAGTCACAACAGGTATTTGTTGAATCCGAAACAGGCGGCGTGCACTTCAGTCTGAGGAAACAGAGAAACCGTGTTTCTTCTAACATCTTCCCTGAAAATGCTTGTCTATTCCAGTGGAAGTGTGGCAGCGCAAGGCATGTGCCCCAGGCCTGTGCCACAGAAATAGTTAGTGTAGATTGTCTCTCCCGATTCAAATCTTGTTCCGTGAAGAATGTTTCCAAGAGTATGAAAGAGAGCAGACGGGAAATGTCATGCCTTCAAGTGGGAGAAGGAAATCCTGGAAAGCCATACACCGACGTATGCGCGGCATTCTGGTAGGAACGTGTGAAGGCATAAAGAATGTGCCGTGCCCTGTGACGGTGCTTGACCAACCGCTTGTGAGGAAGTCTTCCCTCAGCTATCATATTGTTTCAGGAAGATAAAAGTGTTTTCCCTAGTGGGTGTGAAGGCATGAGGGACGTACCCTAGAGTTAGCCGTCCGTTCCGAATGTGTCTACTGTCGTTCCACGAAGAAGGATGAGTATGGAAATGTATGATGTGAGGAAGCATAAGGAGGATGGCCTACGGGTGTTTAACTCTAAGAACAAATCTAGAGGGTTGCCGTCCGTCGACGACCAGCTCTTTCCCTACGGGTGGAAGCACCTTGTTACAACTTAGTGCGAACGAAAAGAGACGGAAAGCGCGATACACTACGGCGAGGAACACGTTGTGCGGGGGGTTTCTCTCCACGAAAGTCTTGTGTCATGACGTTGGAAGGGCCTTCAAATGTACGTGAGCTCGCCTCAGCAGCGCCTTCCACTGAACTCAGAGAAACAAGGCCACGCCCAACACGATTTCGGGCTAACCTCTTGGTTCGGGAAGCATGAAGCCGTTGGAGATGTATGTGTAAGCGTCTGACACTCGGCTCTCAAGGAACAAAACGGTAGAGAAATCGCCTTTCCACGACCATCTCCAGGGAAGAAGATGGAGGAAGGTTCCGACGTTAAAAGCGAAGGCACAAGTACTGTGCCATATAACACTGCTTGAGAACGAACTTGTGTCGAAAGCTTCTCCCAACTCAGATCTTGTTTCGGGAAGATAGAAGCGTTGTCAGTACTTTGTGTGAAAACACAAGGAGAACACCACACGCTGAATGGTGAAGAAACATGTGGCTCGAATGTGACCACCAACACACTAGTAGTCCCCTAGAGAGGAGTGTGTCTGGAAATGGGAGGAAGCGTAAGGAACGCGCTATACACTTAAGTCTAAGAAACAACGCTGTGGCGGTGCGTTCCTTCGACTGCCATCTGCTTTGCTAAGGAACGAAGCGGCTTGAAGCAAAGTGTGAAAGAATCCGGAGGGGAAGGAAGAGAGATCTACCTTACTCGCGGAACAAATTCTTATGGAGGGCATTTCTCAACGAACACCATGTGTCACGACGATGGAAGGGTGTTCAAATGTAGGCGCCTTCGCCGAAGGAAAGGCATACACGAATCTCTGCGAAGCAAGTCTCTGTCAAACGCGACTTCGAGCTTCCAACTGGGTTCCCGCGGAATCCCTAGTCACCAAACGTACGTGTTGAATCCTAAACGAAGGGAGTGCTCTTCAGTCTGAAGAAACACCACTCCCGAGAAACCGTGTGTCTACTAACATCTTCCCTGAAAATGGTAGGCTTTTCCCATGGAAGTGTGAAATCGCAATGTATGGGCCCCATGCCTGTGCTACAGAAGTCCTTAGTGTCGATAGTCTGTCGCCATTCAAATCCTGTTCCGTGAGAAGTGTTTTCAAGAGTAGGAGTGAGAGCAGATGGAAAAGGACACGGTTTTACGTGTGAGAAGGAAATCCGTCAAGAAAGACATACACGGAAGGATGAGAAGCACTTTAGCATGAAATGGGGCAGGCACCTAGAATGGGCCCTGTGACGGTGCTTGAGAAACCACTTGTGAAGAAGTCTTCCCTCAACTATCATATCGTTTCGGTGAGAGGAAAGTGTTTTCCGTAGTGGGTGTGAAGGCGTAAGGGACATCGGCTCGACGTAGCTCTCCGCTCCGAATTGGCCTACTGTCGTGGCCATGAAGAAAGATGTGCATGGACATGGATAATGTGCGGAAGCGTAAGGAAGATGGCATACGTCTGTTAAACTCTAAGAACAAATCTCGAGGGTTGCCGTCCTTCGACTACCACCTCTTTTCGTAAGGATGGAAGCAGCTTGGGAAACCTAGCCTGAACGACAGAGCGATGGAACGCGCGATCCTCTACAGGGAGGAACCCGTTGGGCGGAGGGTTTCTCTCCATCAAGTCCTGTGTCATGGAGGTGGATGGGTCTTCAAATGCACGCGGACTAGCCTCAGTAGTAGTAGCCTCACACTGAATTCTGAGAAACGAGTCCATGTCCAACAGGCTTTCGTGCTAACATCTGGGTTCTTGAAGAAAGAAGCCTTTGGAGAGATGAGTGTTGCTATATAAGGTAAGGGTCTTACACTCACCTCTCAAAGAACAAAACGGTAGGGAAATAGTCTTTCCACTGCCACCTGCAGGGAAAAAGATGGAAGAACTTTCCAACGTTACCAGTGAAGGCACAACTCCTGTGCCATATACCACTGTTTGAGAAAGAGTTGTGTCGAAAGCTTCTCTCAACTCAAATCTTGTTTCAGGAAGATAGAAGCGCTTTCAGGACTTCGTGTGAAGGCGTAAGGAAAGTGCCATACGCTGAATTGTGAAGAGACATGTGGGTCGAATGTGACCACCAACTAACAAGTTGTCCCCTAGAGAGGTGTGTGTGTGGAAATCGGAGGAAGTGTAAGGAACGAGCTCTACACTTAATTCTAAAAAGCAATGCTGTGGAGGAGCGGTCCTTCGTCTACCTTCTCCTTTCCGAAGGATCGAGGCGGGCATACGCCAAGTGTGAAAGGAAGCAGAGGAAAGGCCTGATATACCTTCCTCGTGGAACTACTTTGTATGGAGGGCTTCGCTCAATGGACACCATGGGTCACGACGCTAAAAGGGGTTTCCAAATGTATGTGAGTTCGCCAAAGGAAAGCCACAGACTCAACTGCGCGAAACAAGTCTGTGTCAAACCCGACTTCGAGCTTACGACTGGCGTCACGGGGAAAACATAGTCACAACAGGTATGTGTTGAATCCGAAACAGGCGGCGTGCACTTCAGTCTCAGGAAACATCAGTGCAGAGAAACCGTGTTTCTACGAACATCTTCCCCGAAAATGCTTGTCTATTCCAATGTAAGTGCGGCAGCGCAAGGCATGTGCCCCATGCCTGTGCCACAGAAGTGGTTAGTGTAGATTGTCTCTCCCAATTCAAATCTTGTTCCGTGAGGAATGTTTTCAAGAGTATGAGAGAGATCAGAGGGGAAAGGTCATGCCTTCAAGTGGGAGAAGGATATCCTGGAAAGCCATACACCTACGTATGAGCGGCATCCTGGCATGAACGTGTGAAGGCATAGAGAATGTGCCGTCACCTGGGACGTTGCTTGACCAACCGCTTGGGAAGAAGTCCTCCCTCAGCTATCCTACAGTTTCAGGAAGATAAAAGTGTTTTCCGTAGTGGGTGTGAAGGCATGAGGGACGTACCCAAGAGTTAGCCGTCCGTCCCGAATGTGTCTCCTGTCGTTCCATGAAGAAGGATGAGTATGGATATGTATGATGTGAGGAAGCATGAGGAGGATTGCCTCCCCATGGTTAACTCTAAGAACAAATCTAGAGGTTTGCCGTCCGTCGACGACCAGCTCTTTCCCTACGGATGGAAGCACCTTGTTACAACGTAGTGCGAAAGGAAAGAGACGGAAAGTACGATACACTACGGTGAGGAACACGTTGTGGGGAGGGTTTCTCTCCACGAAAGTCTTGTGTCATGAAGTTGGAGTGCCATCAAATATACGTGTGCTCGCCTCAGCAGCGCCTTCCACTGGACACAGAGAAACAAGGCCACGTCCAACACGATTTCGTGCTCACCTCTTGGTTCGGGAAGCATGAAGCCTTTGGAGACATAGGTGTAGGTGTCTGACACTAAGCTCTCAAGGAACAAAACGGTAGAGAAATCGCCTTTCCACGACCATCTACAGGGAAGAAGATGGAGGAAAGTCCCGACGTTAAAAGCGAAGGGACAAGTACAGTGCCATATACCACTGCTTGAGAACGAACTTGTGTCGAAAGCTTCTCCCAACTCAGATCTTGTTTCGGGAAGATAGAAGCGTTGTCAGTACTTTGTGTGAAAACACAAGGAGAACACCACACGCTGAATGGTGAAGAAACATGTGGCTCGAATGTGACCACCAACACACTAGTAGTCCCCTAGAGAGGAGTGTGTCTGGAAATGGGAGGAAGCGTAAGGAACGTACTATACACTTAAGTCTAAGAAACAACGCTGTGGCGGTGCGGTCCTTCGTCTACCTTCTCCTTTCCGAAGGATCGAAGCGGCCTTGCGCCAAGTGTGAAAGGAAGCGGAGGAAAAGCCTGATATACCTTCCTCGTGGAACAACATTTATGGAGGGCTTCTCCCAATGGGCAACATGGGTCACGACGCCTGAAGGGTTTTCCAAATGTATGTGAGTTCGCCAGAGGAAAGCCACAGACTCTGCTGCGCGAAACAAGTCTGAGTCAAACCCGACTTCGAGCTTACGACTGGCGTCACGGGGAAATCAGAGTCACAACAGGTATTTGTTGAATCCGAAACAGGCGGCGTGCACTTCAGTCTGAGGAAACAGAGAAACCGTGTTTCTTCTAACATCTTCCCTGAAAATGCGTGTCTATTCCAGTGGAAGTGTGGCAGCGCAAGGCATGTGCCCCAGGCCTGTGCCACAGAAATAGTTAGTGTAGATTGTCTCTCCCGATTCAAATCTTGTTCCGTGAAGAATGTTTCCAAGAGTATGAAAGAGAGCAGACGGGAATTGTCATGCCTTCAAGTGGGAGAAGGAAATCCTGGAAAGCCATACACCGACGTATGCGCGGCATTCTGGTAGGAACGTGTGAAGGCATAAAGAATGTGCCGTGCCCTGTGACGGTGCTTGACCAACCGCTTGTGAGGAAGTCTTCCCTCAGCTATCATATTGTTTCAGGAAGATAAAAGTGTTTTCCCTAGTGGGTGTGAAGGCATGAGGGACGTACCCTAGAGTTAGCCGTCCGTTCCGAATGTGTCTACTGTCGTTCCACGAAGAAGGATGAGTATGGAAATGTATGATGTGAGGAAGCATAAGGAGGATGGCCTACGGGTGTTTAACTCTAAGAACAAATCTAGAGGGTTGCCGTCCGTCGACGACCAGCTCTTTCCCTACGGGTGGAAGCACCTTGTTACAACTTAGTGCGAACGAAAAGAGACGGAAAGCGCGATACACTACGGCGAGGAACACGTTGTGCGGGGGGTTTCTCTCCACGAAAGTCTTGTGTCATGACGTTGGAAGGGCCTTCAAATGTACGTGAGCTCGCCTCAGCAGCGCCTTCCACTGAACTCAGAGAAACAAGGCCACGCCCAACACGATTTCGGGCTAACCTCTTGGTTCGGGAAGCATGAAGCCGTTGGAGATGTATGTGTAAGCGTCTGACACTCGGCTCTCAAGGAACAAAACGGTAGAGAAATCGCCTTTCCACGACCATCTCCAGGGAAGAAGATGGAGGAAGGTTCCGACGTTAAAAGCGAAGGCACAAGTACTGTGCCATATAACACTGCTTGAGAACGAACTTGTGTCGAAAGCTTCTCCCAACTCAGATCTTGTTTCGGGAAGATAGAAGCGTTGTCAGTACTTTGTGTGAAAACACAAGGAGAACACCACACGCTGAATGGTGAAGAAACATGTGGCTCGAATGTGACCACCAACACACTAGTAGTCCCCTAGAGAGGAGTGTGTCTGGAAATGGGAGGAAGCGTAAGGAACGCGCTATACACTTAAGTCTAAGAAACAACGCTGTGGCGGTGCGTTCCTTCGACTGCCATCTGCTTTGCTAAGGAACGAAGCGGCTTGAAGCAAAGTGTGAAAGAATCCGGAGGGGAAGGAAGAGAGATCTACCTTACTCGCGGAACAGATTCTTATGGAGGGCATTTCTCAACGAACACCATGTGTCACGACGATGGAAGGGTGTTCAAATGTAGGCGCCTTCGCCGAAGGAAAGGCATACACGAATCTCTGCGAAGCAAGTCTGTCAAACGCGACTTGGAGCTTCCAACTGGGTTCCCGCGGAATCCCTAGTCACCAAACCTACGTGTTGAATCCTAAACGAAGGGAGTGCTCTTCAGTCTGAAGAAACACCACTCCCGAGAAACCGTGTGTCTACTAACATCTTCCCTGAAAATGGTAGGCTTTTCCCATGGAAGTGTGAAATCGCAATGTAGGGGCCCCATGCCTGTGCTACAGAAGTCCTTAGTGTCGATAGTCTGTCGCCATTCAAATCCTGTTCCGTGAGAAGTGTTTTCAAGAGTAGGAGTGAGAGCAGATGGAAAAGGACACGGTTTTACGTGTGAGAAGGAAATCCGTCAAGAAAGACATACACGGAAGGATGAGAAGCACTTTAGCCTGAAATGGTGCAGGCACCTAGAATGGGCCCTGTGACGGTGCTTGAGAAACCACTTGTGAAGAAGTCTTCCCTCAACTATCATATCGTTTCGGTGAGAGGAAAGTGTTTTCCGTAGTGGGTGTGAAGGCGTAAGGGACATCGGCTCGACGTAGCTCTCCGCTTCGAATTGGCCTACTGTCGTGGCCATGAAGAAAGATGTGCATGGACATGGATAATGTGCGGAAGCGTAAGGAAGATGGCATACGTCTGTTAAACTCTAAGAACAAATCTCGAGGGTTGCCGTCCTTCGACTACCACCTCTTTTCGTAAGGATGGAAGCAGCTTGGGAAACCTAGCGTGAACGAAAAGCGATGGAACGCGCGATCCTCTACAGGGAGGAACCCGTTGGGCGGAGGGTTTCTCTCCATCAAGTCCTGTGTCATGGAGGTGGATGGGTCTTCAAATGCACGTGGACTAGCCTCAGTAGTAGTAGCCTCACACTGAATTCTGAGAAACGAGTCCATGTCCAACAGGCTTTCGTGCTAACATCTGGGTTCTTGAAGAAAGAAGCCTTTGGAGAGATGAGTGTTGCTATATAAGGTAAGGGTCTTACACTCACCTCTCAAAGAACAAAACGGTAGGGAAATAGTCTTTCCACTGCCACCTGCAGGGAAAAAGATGGAAGAACTTTCCAACGTTACCAGTGAAGGCACAACTCCTGTGCCATATACCACTGTTTGAGAAAGAGTTGTGTCGAAAGCTTCTCTCAACTCAAATCTTGTTTCAGGAAGATAGAAGCGCTTTCAGGACTTCGTGTGAACGCGTAAGGAAAGTGCCATACGCTGAATTGTGAAGAGACATGTGGGTCGAATGTGACCACCAACTAACAAGTTGTCCCCTAGAGAGGTGTGTGTGTGGAAATCGGAGGAAGTGTAAGGAACGAGCTCTACACTTAATTCTAAAAAGCAATGCTGTGGAGGAGCGGTCCTTCGTCTACCTTCTCCTTTCCGAAGGATCGAGGCGGGCATACGCCAAGTGTGAAAGGAAGCAGAGGAAAGGCCTGATATACCTTCCTCGTGGAACAACTTTGTATGGAGGGCTTCGCTCAATGGACACCATGGGTCACGACGCTAAAAGGGGTTTCCAAATGTATGTGAGTTCGCCAAAGGAAAGCCACAGACTCAACTGCGCGAAACAAGTCTGTGTCAAACCCGACTTCGAGCTTACGACTGGCGTCACGGGGAAAACATAGTCACAACAGGTATGTGTTGAATCCGAAACAGGCGGCGTGCACTTCAGTCTCAGGAAACATCAGTGCAGAGAAACCGTGTTTCTACGAACATCTTCCCTGAAAATGCTTGTCTATTCCAATGTAAGTGCGGCAGCGCAAGGCATGTGCCCCATGCCTGTGCCACAGAAATGGTCAGTGTAGATTGTCTCTCCCAATTCAAATCTTGTTCCGTGAGGAATGTTTTCAAGAGTATGAGAGAGATCAGAGGGGAAAGGTCATGCCTTCAAGTGGGAGAAGGATATCCTGGAAAGCCATACACCTACGTATGAGCGGCATTCTGGCATGAACGTGTGAAGGCATAGAGAATGTGCCGTCACCTGGGACGTTGCTTGACCAACCGCTTGGGAAGAAGTCCTCCCTCAGCTATCCTACAGTTTCAGGAAGATAAAAGTGTTTTCCGTAGTGGGTGTGAAGGCATGAGGGACGTACCCAAGAGTTAGCCGTCCGTCCCGAATGTGTCTCCTGTCGTTCCATGAAGAAGGATGAGTATGGATATGTATGATGTGAGGAAGCATGAGGAGGATTGCCTCCCCATGGTTAACTCTAAGAACAAATCTAGAGGTTTGCCGTCCGTCGACGACCCGCTCTTTCCCTACGGATGGAAGCACCTTGTTACAACGTAGTGCGAAAGGAAAGAGACGGAAAGTACGATACACTACGGTGAGGAACACGTTGTGGGGAGGGTTTCTCTCCACGAAAGTCTTGTGTCATGAAGTTGGAGTGCCATCAAATATACGTGTGCTCGCCTCAGCAGCGCCTTCCACTGGACACAGAGAAACAAGGCCACGTCCAACACGATTTCGTGCTCACCTCTTGGTTCGGGAAGCATGAAGCCTTTGGAGATATAGGTGTAAGTGTCTGACACTAAGCTCTCAAGGAACAAAACGGTAGAGAAATCGCCTTTCCACGACCATCTACAGGGAAGAAGATGGAGGAAAGTCCCGACGTTGAAAGCGAAGGGACAAGTACAGTGCCATATACCACTGCTTGAGAACGAACTTGTGTCGAAAGCTTCTCCCAACTCAGATCTTGTTTCGGGAAGATAGAAGCGTTGTCAGTACTTTGTGTGAAAACACAAGGAAAACACCACACGCTGAATGGTGAAGAAACATGTGGCTCGAATGTGACCACCAACACACTAGGAGTCCCCTAGAGAGGAGTGTGTCTGGAAATGGGAGGAAGCGTAAGGAACGTGCTATACACTTAAGTCTAAGAAACAACGCTGTGGCGGTGCGGTCCTTCGTCTACCTTCTCCTTTCCGAAGGATCGAAGCGGCCTTGCGCCAAGTGTGAAAGGAAGCGGAGGAAAAGCCTGATATACCTTCCTCGTGGAACAACATTTATGGAGGGCTTCTCCCAATGGGCAACATGGGCCATGTTGGGTTTTGCAAATGTATGTGAGTTCGCCAGAGGAAAGCCACAGACTCAACTGCGCGAAACAAGTCTGAGTCAAACCCGACTTCGAGCTTACGACTGGCGTCACGGGGAAATCAGAGTCACAACAGGTATTTGTTGAATCCGAAACAGGCGGCGTGCACTTCAGTCTGAGGAAACAGAGAAACCGTGTTTCTTCTAACATCTTCCCTGAAAATGCGTGTCTATTCCAGTGGAAGTGTGGCAGCGCAAGGCATGTGCCCCAGGCCTGTGCCACAGAAATAGTTAGTGTAGATTGTCTCTCCCGATTCAAATCTTGTTCCGTGAAGAATGTTTCCAAGAGTATGAAAGAGAGCAGACGGGAAATGTCATGCCTTCAAGTGGGAGAAGGAAATCCTGGAAAGCCATACACCGACGTATGCGCGGCATTCTGGTAGGAACGTGTGAAGGCATAAAGAATGTGCCGTGCCCTGTGACGGTGCTTGACCAACCGCTTGTGAGGAAGTCTTCCCTCAGCTATCATATTGTTTCAGGAAGATAAAAGTGTTTTCCCTAGTGGGTGTGAAGGCATGAGGGACGTACCCTAGAGTTAGCCATCCGTTCCGAATGTGTCTACTGTCGTTCCATGTAGAAGGATGAGTATGGAAATGTATGATGTGAGGAAGCATAAGGAGGATGGCCTACGGGTGTTTAACTCTAAGAACAAATCTAGACGGTTGCCGTCCGTCGACGACCAGCTCTTTCCCTACGGGTGGAAGCACCTTGTTACAACTTAGTGCGAACGCAAAGAGACGGAAAGCGCGATACACTCCGGCGAGGAACACGTTGTGCGGAGGGTTTCTCTCCACGAAAGTCTTGTGTCGTGACGTTGGAAGGGCCTTCAAATGTACGTGAGCTCGCCTCAGCAGCGCCTTCCACTGAACTCAGAGAAACAAGGCCACGTCCAACACGATTTCGGGCTAACCTCTTGGTTCGGGAAGCATGAAGCCGTTGGAGATGTATGTGTAAGCGTCTGACACTCAGCTCTCAAGGAACAAAACGGTAGAGAAATCGCCTTTCCACTACCATCTCCAGGGAAGAAGATGGAGGAAGGTTCCGACGTTAAAAGCGAAGGCACAAGTACTGTGCCATATAACACTGCTTGAGAACGAACTTGTGTCGAAAGCTTCTCCCAACTCAGATCTTGTTTCGGGAAGATCGAAGCGTTGTCAGTACTTTGTGTGAAAACACAAGGAAAATTCCACACGCTGAATGGTGAAGAAACATGTGGCTCGAATGTGACCACCAACACACTAGTAGTCCCCTAGAGAGGTGTGTGTCTGGAAATGGGAGGAAGCGTAAGGAACGCGCTATACACTTAAGTCTAAGAAACAACGCTGTGGCGGTGCGTTCCTTCGACTGCCATCTGCTTTGCTAAGGAACGAAGCGGCTTGAAGCAAAGTGTGAAAGAATCCGGAGGGGAAGGAAGAGAGATCTACCTTACTCGCGGAACAAATTCTTATGGAGGGCATTTCTCAACGAACACCATGTGTCACGACGATGGAAGGGTGTTGAAATGTAGGCGCCTTCGCCGAAGGAAAGGCATACACGAATCTCTGCGAAGCAAGTCTCTGTCAAACGCGACTTCGAGCTTCCAACTGGGTTCCCGCGGAATCCCTAGTCACCAAACGTACGTGTTGAATCCTAAACGAAGGGAGTGCTCTTCAGTCTGAAGAAACACCACTCCCGAGAAACCGTGTGTCTACTAACATCTTCCCTGAAAATGGTAGGCTTTTCCCATGGAAGTGTGAAATCGCAATGTATGGGCCCCATGCCTGTGCTACAGAAGTCCTTAGTGTCGATAGTCTGTCGCCATTCAAATCCTGTTCCGTGAGAAGTGTTTTCAAGAGTAGGAGTGAGAGCAGATGGAAAAGGACACGGTTTTACGTGTGAGAAGGAAATCCGTCAAGAAAGACATACACGGAAGGATGAGAAGCACTTTAGCATGAAATGGTGCAGGCACCTAGAATGGGCCCTGTGACGGTGCTTGAGAAACCACTTGTGAAGAAGTCTTCCCTCAACTATCATATCGTTTCGGTGAGAGGAAAGTGTTTTCCGTAGTGGGTGTGAAGGCGTAAGGGACATCGGCTCGACGTAGCTCTCCGCTTCGAATTGGCCTACTGTCGTGGCCATGAAGAAAGATGTGCATGGACATGGATAATGTGCGGAAGCGTAAGGAAGATGGCATACGTCTGTTAAACTCTAAGAACAAATCTCGAGGGTTGCCGTCCTTCGACTACCACCTCTTTTCGTAAGGATGGAAGCAGCTTGGGAAACCTAGCGTGAACGAAAAGCGATGGAACGCGCGATCCTCTACAGGGAGGAACCCGTTGGGCGGAGGGTTTCTCTCCATCAAGTCCTGTGTCATGGAGGTGGATGGGTCTTCAAATGCACGTGGACTAGCCTCAGTAGTAGTAGCCTCACACTGAATTCTGAGAAACGAGTCCATGTCCAACAGGCTTTCGTGCTAACATCTGGGTTCTTGAAGAAAGAAGCCTTTGGAGAGATGAGTGTTGCTATATAAGGTAAGGGTCTTACACTCACCTCTCAAAGAACAAAACGGTAGGGAAATAGTCTTTCCACTGCCACCTGCAGGGAAAAAGATGGAAGAACTTTCCAACGTTACCAGTGAAGGCACAACTCCTGTGCCATATACCACTGTTTGAGAAAGAGTTGTGTCGAAAGCTTCTCTCAACTCAAATCTTGTTTCAGGAAGATAGAAGCGCTTTCAGGACTTCGTGTGAACGCGTAAGGAAAGTGCCATACGCTGAATTGTGAAGAGACATGTGGGTCGAATGTGACCACCAACTAACAAGTTGTCCCCTAGAGAGGTGTGTGTGTGGAAATCGGAGGAAGTGTAAGGAACGAGCTCTACACTTAATTCTAAAAAGCAATGCTGTGGAGGAGCGGTCCTTCGTCTACCTTCTCCTTTCCGAAGGATCGAGGCGGGCATACGCCAAGTGTGAAAGGAAGCAGAGGAAAGGCCTGATATACCTTCCTCGTGGAACTACTTTGTATGGAGGGCTTCGCTCAATGGACACCATGGGTCACGACGCTAAAAGGGGTTTCCAAATGTATGTGAGTTCGCCAAAGGAAAGCCACAGACTCAACTGCGCGAAACAAGTCTGTGTCAAACCCGACTTCGAGCTTACGACTGGCGTCACGGGGAAAACATAGTCACAACAGGTATGTGTTGAATCCGAAACAGGCGGCGTGCACTTCAGTCTCAGGAAACATCAGTGCAGAGAAATCGTGTTTCTACGAACATCTTCCCCGAAAATGCTTGTCTATTCCAATGTAAGTGCGGCAGCGCAAGGCATGTGCCCCATGCCTGTGCCACAGAAATGGTTAGTGTAGATTGTCTCTCCCAATTCAAATCTTGTTCCGTGAGGAATGTTTTCAAGAGTATGAGAGAGATCAGAGGGGAAAGGTCATGCCTTCAAGTGGGAGAAGGATATCCTGGAAAGCCATACACCTACGTATGAGCGGCATCCTGGCATGAACGTGTGAAGGCATAGAGAATGTGCCGTCACCTGGGACGTTGCTTGACCAACCGCTTGGGAAGAAGTCCTCCCTCAGCTATCCTACAGTTTCAGGAAGATAAAAGTGTTTTCCGTAGTGGGTGTGAAGGCATGAGGGACGTACCCAAGAGTTAGCCGTCCGTCCCGAATGTGTCTCCTGTCGTTCCATGAAGAAGGATGAGTATGGATATGTATGATGTGAGGAAGCATGAGGAGGATTGCCTCCCCATGGTTAACTCTAAGAACAAATCTAGAGGTTTGCCGTCCGTCGACGACCAGCTCTTTCCCTACGGATGGAAGCACCTTGTTACAACGTAGTGCGAAAGGAAAGAGACGGAAAGTACGATACACTACGGTGAGGAACACGTTGTGGGGAGGGTTTCTCTCCACGAAAGTCTTGTGTCATGAAGTTGGAGTGCCATCAAATATACGTGTGCTCGCCTCAGCAGCGCCTTCCACTGGACACAGAGAAACAAGGCCACGTCCAACACGATTTCGTGCTCACCTCTTGGTTCGGGAAGCATGAAGCCTTTGGAGACATAGGTGTAGGTGTCTGACACTAAGCTCTCAAGGAACAAAACGGTAGAGAAATCGCCTTTCCACGACCATCTCCAGGGAAGAAGGTGGAGGAAAGTCCCGAAGTTAAAAGCGAAGGGACAAGTACAGTGCCATATACCACTGCTTGAGAACGAACTTGTGTCGAAAGCTTCTCCCAACTCAGATCTTGTTTCGGGAAGATAGAAGCGTTGTCAGTACTTTGTGTGAAAACACAAGGAGAACACCACACGCTGAATGGTGAAGAAACATGTGGCTCGAATGTGACCACCAACACACTAGTAGTCCCCTAGAGAGGAGTGTGTCTGGAAATGGGAGGAAGCGTAAGGAACGTACTATACACTTAAGTCTAAGAAACAACGCTGTGGCGGTGCGGTCCTTCGTCTACCTTCTCCTTTCCGAAGGATCGAAGCGGCCTTGCGCCAAGTGTGAAAGGAAGCGGAGGAAAAGCCTGATATACCTTCCTCGTGGAACAACATTTATGGAGGGCTTCTCCCAATGGGCAACATGGGTCACGACGCCTGAAGGGTTTTCCAAATGTATGTGAGTTCGCCAGAGGAAAGCCACAGACTCTGCTGCGCGAAACAAGTCTGAGTCAAACCCGACTTCGAGCTTACGACTGGCGTCACGGGGAAATCAGAGTCACAACAGGTATTTGTTGAATCCGAAACAGGCGGCGTGCACTTCAGTCTGAGGAAACAGAGAAACCGTGTTTCTTCTAACATCTTCCCTGAAAATGCGTGTCTATTCCAGTGGAAGTGTGGCAGCGCAAGGCATGTGCCCCAGGCCTGTGCCACAGAAATAGTTAGTGTAGATTGTCTCTCCCGATTCAAATCTTGTTCCGTGAAGAATGTTTCCAAGAGTATGAAAGAGAGCAGACGGGAAATGTCATGCCTTCAAGTGGGAGAAGGAAATCCTGGAAAGCCATACACCGACGTATGCGCGGCATTCTGGTAGGAACGTGTGAAGGCATAAAGAATGTGCCGTGCCCTGTGACGGTGCTTGACCAACCGCTTGTGAGGAAGTCTTCCCTCAGCTATCATATTGTTTCAGGAAGATAAAAGTGTTTTCCCTAGTGGGTGTGAAGGCATGAGGGACGTACCCTAGAGTTAGCCGTCCGTTCCGAATGTGTCTACTGTCGTTCCACGAAGAAGGATGAGTATGGAAATGTATGATGTGAGGAAGCATAAGGAGGATGGCCTACGGGTGTTTAACTCTAAGAACAAATCTAGAGGGTTGCCGTCCGTCGACGACCAGCTCTTTCCCTACGGGTGGAAGCACCTTGTTACAACTTAGTGCGAACGAAAAGAGACGGAAAGCGCGATACACTACGGCGAGGAACACGTTGTGCGGGGGGTTTCTCTCCACGAAAGTCTTGTGTCATGACGTTGGAAGGGCCTTCAAATGTACGTGAGCTCGCCTCAGCAGCGCCTTCCACTGAACTCAGAGAAACAAGGCCACGCCCAACACGATTTCGGGCTAACCTCTTGGTTCGGGAAGCATGAAGCCGTTGGAGATGTATGTGTAAGCGTCTGACACTCGGCTCTCAAGGAACAAAACGGTAGAGAAATCGCCTTTCCACGACCATCTCCAGGGAAGAAGATGGAGGAAGGTTCCGACGTTAAAAGCGAAGGCACAAGTACTGTGCCATATAACACTGCTTGAGAACGAACTTGTGTCGAAAGCTTCTCCCAACTCAGATCTTGTTTCGGGAAGATAGAAGCGTTGTCAGTACTTTGTGTGAAAACACAAGGAGAACACCACACGCTGAATGGTGAAGAAACATGTGGCTCGAATGTGACCACCAACACACTAGTAGTCCCCTAGAGAGGAGTGTGTCTGGAAATGGGAGGAAGCGTAAGGAACGCGCTATACACTTAAGTCTAAGAAACAACGCTGTGGCGGTGCGTTCCTTCGACTGCCATCTGCTTTGCTAAGGAACGAAGCGGCTTGAAGCAAAGTGTGAAAGAATCCGGAGGGGAAGGAAGAGAGATCTACCTTACTCGCGGAACAAATTCTTATGGAGGGCATTTCTCAACGAACACCATGTGTCACGACGATGGAAGGGTGTTCAAATGTAGGCGCCTTCGCCGAAGGAAAGGCATACACGAATCTCTGCGAAGCAAGTCTCTGTCAAACGCGACTTCGAGCTTCCAACTGGGTTCCCGCGGAATCCCTAGTCACCAAACGTACGTGTTGAATCCTAAATGAAGGGAGTGCTCTTCAGTCTGAAGAAACACCACTCCCGAGAAACCGTGTGTCTACTAACATCTTCCCTGAAAATGGTAGGCTTTTCCCATGGAAGTGTGAAATCGCAATGTATGGGCCCCATGCCTGTGCTACAGAAGTCCTTAGTGTCGATAGTCTGTCGCCATTCAAATCCTGTTCCGTGAGAAGTGTTTTCAAGAGTAGGAGTGAGAGCAGATGGAAAAGGACACGGTTTTACGTGTGAGAAGGAAATCCGTCAAGAAAGACATACACGGAAGGATGAGAAGCACTTTAGCATGAAATGGGGCAGGCACCTAGAATGGGCCCTGTGACGGTGCTTGAGAAACCACTTGTGAAGAAGTCTTCCCTCAACTATCATATCGTTTCGGTGAGAGGAAAGTGTTTTCCGTAGTGGGTGTGAAGGCGTAAGGGACATCGGCTCGACGTAGCTCTCCGCTCCGAATTGGCCTACTGTCGTGGCCATGAAGAAAGATGTGCATGGACATGGATAATGTGCGGAAGCGTAAGGAAGATGGCATACGTCTGTTAAACTCTAAGAACAAATCTCGAGGGTTGCCGTCCTTCGACTACCACCTCTTTTCGTAAGGATGGAAGCAGCTTGGGAAACCTAGCGTGAACGACAGAGCGATGGAACGCGCGATCCTCTACAGGGAGGAACCCGTTGGGCGGAGGGTTTCTCTCCATCAAGTCCTGTGTCATGGAGGTGGATGGGTCTTCAAATGCACGTGGACTAGCCTCAGTAGTAGTAGCCTCACACTGAATTCTGAGAAACGAGTCCATGTCCAACAGGCTTTCGTGCTAACATCTGGGTTCTTGAAGAAAGAAGCCTTTGGAGAGATGAGTGTTGCTATATAAGGTAAGGGTCTTACACTCACCTCTCAAAGAACAAAACGGGAGGGAAATAGTCTTTCCACTGCCACCTGCAGGGAAAAAGATGGAAGAACTTTCCAACGTTACCAGTGAAGGCACAACTCCTGTGCCATATATCACTGTTTGAGAAAGAGTTGTTTCGAAAGCTTCTCTCAACTCAAATCTTGTTTCAGGAAGATAGAAGCGCTTTCAGGACTTCGTGTGAATGCGTAAGGAAAGTGCCATACGCTGAATTGTGAAGAGACATGTGGGTCGAATGTGACCACCAACTAACAAGTTGTCCCCTAGAGAGGTGTGTGTGTGGAAATCGGAGGAAGTGTAAGGAACGAGCTCTACACTTAATTCTAAAAAGCAATGCTGTGGAGGAGCGGTCCTTCGTCTACCTTCTCCTTTCCGAAGGATCGAGGCGGGCATACGCCAAGTGTGAAAGGAAGCAGAGGAAAGGCCTGATATACCTTCCTCGTGGAACTACTTTGTATGGAGGGCTTCGCTCAATGGACACCATGGGTCACGACGCTAAAAGGGGTTTCCAAATGTATGTGAGTTCGCCAAAGGAAAGCCACAGACTCAACTGCGCGAAACAAGTCTGTGTCAAACCCGACTTCGAGCTTACGACTGGCGTCACGGGGAAAACATAGTCACAACAGGTATGTGTTGAATCCGAAACAGGCGGCGTGCACTTCAGTCTCAGGAAACATCAGTGCAGAGAAACCGTGTTTCTACGAACATCTTCCCCGAAAATGCTTGTCTATTCCAATGTAAGTGCGGCAGCGCAAGGCATGTGCCCCATGCCTGTGCCACAGAAATGGTTAGTGTAGATTGTCTCTCCCAATTCAAATCTTGTTCCGTGAGGAATGTTTTCAAGAGTATGAGAGAGATCAGAGGGGAAAGGTCATGCCTTCAAGTGGGAGAAGGATATCCTGGAAAGCCATACACCTACGTATGAGCGGCATCCTGGCATGAACGTGTGAAGGCATAGAGAATGTGCCGTCACCTGGGACGTTGCTTGACCAACCGCTTGGGAAGAAGTCCTCCCTCAGCTATCCTACAGTTTCAGGAAGATAAAAGTGTTTTCCGTAGTGGGTGTGAAGGCATGAGGGACGTACCCAAGAGTTAGCCGTCCGTCCCGAATGTGTCTCCTGTCGTTCCATGAAGAAGGATGAGTATGGATATGTATGATGTGAGGAAGCATGAGGAGGATTGCCTCCCCATGGTTAACTCTAAGAACAAATCTAGAGGTTTGCCGTCCGTCGACGACCCGCTCTTTCCCTACGGATGGAAGCACCTTGTTACAACGTAGTGCGAAAGGAAAGAGACGGAAAGTACGATACACTACGGTGAGGAACACGTTGTGGGGAGGGTTTCTCTCCACGAAAGTCTTGTGTCATGAAGTTGGAGTGCCATCAAATATACGTGTGCTCGCCTCAGCAGCGCCTTCCACTGGACACAGAGAAACAAGGCCACGTCCAACACGATTTCGTGCTCACCTCTTGGTTCGGGAAGCATGAAGCCTTTGGAGACATAGGTGTAGGTGTCTGACACTAAGCTCTCAAGGAACAAAACGGTAGAGAAATCGCCTTTCCACGACCATCTACAGGGAAGAAGATGGAGGAAAGTCCCGACGTTAAAAGCGAAGGGACAAGTACAGTGCCATATACCACTGCTTGAGAACGAACTTGTGTCGAAAGCTTCTCCCAACTCAGATCTTGTTTCGGGAAGATAGAAGCGTTGTCAGTACTTTGTGTGAAAACACAAGGAGAACACCACACGCTGAATGGTGAAGAAACATGTGGCTCGAATGTGACCACCAACACACTAGTAGTCCCCTAGAGAGGAGTGTGTCTGGAAATGGGAGGAAGCGTAAGGAACGTACTATACACTTAAGTCTAAGAAACAACGCTGTGGCGGTGCGGTCCTTCGTCTACCTTCTCCTTTCCGAAGGATCGAAGCGGCCTTGCGCCAAGTGTGAAAGGAAGCGGAGGAAAAGCCTGATATACCTTCCTCGTGGAACAACATTTATGGAGGGCTTCTCCCAATGGGCAACATGGGTCACGACGCCTGAAGGGTTTTCCAAATGTATGTGAGTTCGCCAGAGGAAAGCCACAGACTCAGCTGCGCGAAACAAGTCTGAGTCAAACCCGACTTCGAGCTTACGACTGGCGTCACGGGGAAATCAGAGTCACAACAGGTATTTGTTGAATCCGAAACAGGCGGCGTGCACTTCAGTCTGAGGAAACAGAGAAACCGTGTTTCTTCTAACATCTTCCCTGAAAATGCTTGTCTATTCCAGTGGAAGTGTGGCAGCGCAAGGCATGTGCCCCAGGCCTGTGCCACAGAAATAGTTAGTGTAGATTGTCTCTCCCGATTCAAATCTTGTTCCGTGAAGAATGTTTCCAAGAGTATGAAAGAGAGCAGACGGGAAATGTCATGCCTTCAAGTGGGAGAAGGAAATCCTGGAAAGCCATACACCGACGTATGCGCGGCATTCTGGTAGGAACGTGTGAAGGCATAAAGAATGTGCCGTGCCCTGTGACGGTGCTTGACCAACCGCTTGTGAGGAAGTCTTCCCTCAGCTATCATATTGTTTCAGGAAGATAAAAGTGTTTTCCCTAGTGGGTGTGAAGGCATGAGGGACGTACCCTAGAGTTAGCCGTCCGTTCCGAATGTGTCTACTGTCGTTCCACGAAGAAGGATGAGTATGGAAATGTATGATGTGAGGAAGCATAAGGAGGATGGCCTACGGGTGTTTAACTCTAAGAACAAATCTAGAGGGTTGCCGTCCGTCGACGACCAGCTCTTTCCCTACGGGTGGAAGCACCTTGTTACAACTTAGTGCGAACGAAAAGAGACGGAAAGCGCGATACACTACGGCGAGGAACACGTTGTGCGGGGGGTTCCTCTCCACGAAAGTCTTGTGTCATGACGTTGGAAGGGCCTTCAAATGTACGTGAGCTCGCCTCAGCAGCGCCTTCCACTGAACTCAGAGAAACAAGGCCACGCCCAACACGATTTCGGGCTAACCTCTTGGTTCGGGAAGCATGAAGCCGTTGGAGATGTATGTGTAAGCGTCTGACACTCGGCTCTCAAGGAACAAAACGGTAGAGAAATCGCCTTTCCACGACCATCTCCAGGGAAGAAGATGGAGGAAGGTTCCGACGTTAAAAGCGAAGGCACAAGTACTGTGCCATATAACACTGCTTGAGAACGAACTTGTGTCGAAAGCTTCTCCCAAATCAGATCTTGTTTCGGGAAGATAGAAGCGTTGTCAGTACTTTGTGTGAAAACACAAGGAGAACACCACACGCTGAATGGTGAAGAAACATGTGGCTCGAATGTGACCACCAACACACTAGTAGTCCCCTAGAGAGGAGTGTGTCTGGAAATGGGAGGAAGCGTAAGGAACGCGCTATACACTTAAGTCTAAGAAACAACGCTGTGGCGGTGCGTTCCTTCGACTGCCATCTGCTTTGCTAAGGAACGAAGCGGCTTGAAGCAAAGTGTGAAAGAATCCGGAGGGGAAGGAAGAGAGATCTACTTTACTCGCGGAACAAATTCTTATGGAGGGCATTTCTCAACGAACACCATGTGTCACGACGATGGAAGGGTGTTCAAATGTAGGCGCCTTCGCCGAAGGAAAGGCATACACGAATCTCTGCGAAGCAAGTCTCTGTCAAACGCGACTTCGAGCTTCCAACTGGGTTCCCGCGGAATCCCTAGTCACCAAACGTACGTGTTGAATCCTAAACGAAGGGAGTGCTCTTCAGTCTGAAGAAACACCACTCCCGAGAAACCGTGTGTCTACTAACATCTTCCCTGAAAATGGTAGGCTTTTCCCATGGAAGTGTGAAATCGCAATGTATGGGCCCCATGCCTGTGCTACAGAAGTCCTTAGTGTCGATAGTCTGTCGCCATTCAAATCCTGTTCCGTGAGAAGTGTTTTCAAGAGTAGGAGTGAGAGCAGATGGAAAAGGACACGGTTTTACGTGTGAGAAGGAAATCCGTCAAGAAAGACATACACGGAAGGATGAGAAGCACTTTAGCATGAAATGGTGCAGGCACCTAGAATGGGCCCTGTGACGGTGCTTGAGAAACCACTTGTGAAGAAGTCTTCCCTCAACTATCATATCGTTTCGGTGAGAGGAAAGTGTTTTCCGTAGTGGGTGTGAAGGCGTAAGGGACATCGGCTCGACGTAGCTCTCCGCTCCGAATTGGCCTACTGTCGTGGCCATGAAGAAAGATGTGCATGGACATGGATAATGTGCGGAAGCGTAAGGAAGATGGCATACGTCTGTTAAACTCTAAGAACAAATCTCGAGGGTTGCCGTCCTTCGACTACCACCTCTTTTCGTAAGGATGGAAGCAGCTTGGGAAACCTAGCGTGAACGACAGAGCGATGGAACGCGCGATCCTCTACAGGGAGGAACCCGTTGGGCGGAGGGTTTCTCTCCATCAAGTCCTGTGTCATGGAGGTGGATGGGTCTTCAAATGCACGTGGACTAGCCTCAGTAGTAGTAGCCTCACACTGAATTCTGAGAAACGAGTCCATGTCCAACAGGCTTTCGTGCTAACATCTGGGTTCTTGAAGAAAGAAGCCTTTGGAGAGATGAGTGTTGCTATATAAGGTAAGGGTCTTACACTCACCTCTCAAAGAACAAAACGGTAGGGAAATAGTCTTTCCACTGCCACCTGCAGGGAAAAAGATGGAAGAACTTTCCAACGTTACCAGTGAAGGCACAACTCCTGTGCCATATACCACTGTTTGAGAAAGAGTTGTGTCGAAAGCTTCTCTCAACTCAAATCTTGTTTCAGGAAGATAGAAGCGCTTTCAGGACTTCGTGTGAAGGCGTAAGGAAAGTGCCATACGCTGAATTGTGAAGAGACATGTGGGTCGAATGTGACCACCAACTAACAAGTTGTCCCCTAGAGAGGTGTGTGTGTGGAAATCGGAGGAAGTGTAAGGAACGAGCTCTACACTTAATTCTAAAAAGCAATGCTGTGGAGGAGCGGTCCTTCGTCTACCTTCTCCTTTCCGAAGGATCGAGGCGGGCATACGCCAAGTGTGAAAGGAAGCAGAGGAAAGGCCTGATATACCTTCCTCGTGGAACTACTTTGTATGGAGGGCTTCGCTCAATGGACACCATGGGTCACGACGCTAAAAGGGGTTTCCAAATGTATGTGAGTTCGCCAAAGGAAAGCCACAGACTCAACTGCGCGAAACAAGTCTGTGTCAAACCCGACTTCGAGCTTACGACTGGCGTCACGGGGAAAACATAGTCACAACAGGTATGTGTTGAATCCGAAACAGGCGGCGTGCACTTCAGTCTCAGGAAACATCAGTGCAGAGAAACCGTGTTTCTACGAACATCTTCCCCGAAAATGCTTGTCTATTCCAATGTAAGTGCGGCAGCGCAAGGCATGTGCCCCATGCCTGTGCCACAGAAGTGGTTAGTGTAGATTGTCTCTCCCAATTCAAATCTTGTTCCGTGAGGAATGTTTTCAAGAGTATGAGAGAGATCAGAGGGGAAAGGTCATGCCTTCAAGTGGGAGAAGGATATCCTGGAAAGCCATACACCTACGTATGAGCGGCATCCTGGCATGAACGTGTGAAGGCATAGAGAATGTGCCGTCACCTGGGACGTTGCTTGACCAACCGCTTGGGAAGAAGTCCTCCCTCAGCTATCCTACAGTTTCAGGAAGATAAAAGTGTTTTCCGTAGTGGGTGTGAAGGCATGAGGGACGTACCCAAGAGTTAGCCGTCCGTCCCGAATGTGTCTCCTGTCGTTCCATGAAGAAGGATGAGTATGGATATGTATGATGTGAGGAAGCATGAGGAGGATTGCCTCCCCATGGTTAACTCTAAGAACAAATCTAGAGGTTTGCCGTCCGTCGACGACCAGCTCTTTCCCTACGGATGGAAGCACCTTGTTACAACGTAGTGCGAAAGGAAAGAGACGGAAAGTACGATACACTACGGTGAGGAACACGTTGTGGGGAGGGTTTCTCTCCACGAAAGTCTTGTGTCATGAAGTTGGAGTGCCATCAAATATACGTGTGCTCGCCTCAGCAGCGCCTTCCACTGGACACAGAGAAACAAGGCCACGTCCAACACGATTTCGTGCTCACCTCTTGGTTCGGGAAGCATGAAGCCTTTGGAGACATAGGTGTAGGTGTCTGACACTAAGCTCTCAAGGAACAAAACGGTAGAGAAATCGCCTTTCCACGACCATCTACAGGGAAGAAGATGGAGGAAAGTCCCGACGTTAAAAGCGAAGGGACAAGTACAGTGCCATATACCACTGCTTGAGAACGAACTTGTGTCGAAAGCTTCTCCCAACTCAGATCTTGTTTCGGGAAGATAGAAGCGTTGTCAGTACTTTGTGTGAAAACACAAGGAGAACACCACACGCTGAATGGTGAAGAAACATGTGGCTCGAATGTGACCACCAACACACTAGTAGTCCCCTAGAGAGGAGTGTGTCTGGAAATGGGAGGAAGCGTAAGGAACGTACTATACACTTAAGTCTAAGAAACAACGCTGTGGCGGTGCGGTCCTTCGTCTACCTTCTCCTTTCCGAAGGATCGAAGCGGCCTTGCGCCAAGTGTGAAAGGAAGCGGAGGAAAAGCCTGATATACCTTCCTCGTGGAACAACATTTATGGAGGGCTTCTCCCAATGGGCAACATGGGTCACGACGCCTGAAGGGTTTTCCAAATGTATGTGAGTTCGCCAGAGGAAAGCCACAGACTCAGCTGCGCGAAACAAGTCTGAGTCAAACCCGACTTCGAGCTTACGACTGGCGTCACGGGGAAATCAGAGTCACAACAGGTATTTGTTGAATCCGAAACAGGCGGCGTGCACTTCAGTCTGAGGAAACAGAGAAACCGTGTTTCTTCTAACATCTTCCCTGAAAATGCTTGTCTATTCCAGTGGAAGTGTGGCAGCGCAAGGCATGTGCCCCAGGCCTGTGCCACAGAAATAGTTAGTGTAGATTGTCTCTCCCGATTCAAATCTTGTTCCGTGAAGAATGTTTCCAAGAGTATGAAAGAGAGCAGACGGGAAATGTCATGCCTTCAAGTGGGAGAAGGAAATCCTGGAAAGCCATACACCGACGTATGCGCGGCATTCTGGTAGGAACGTGTCAAGGCATAAAGAATGTGCCGTGCCCTGTGACGGTGCTTGACCAACCGCTTGTGAGGAAGTCTTCCCTCAGCTATCATATTGTTTCAGGAAGATAAAAGTGTTTTCCCTAGTGGGTGTGAAGGCATGAGGGACGTACCCTAGAGTTAGCCGTCCGTTCCGAATGTGTCTACTGTCGTTCCACGAAGAAGGATGAGTATGGAAATGTATGATGTGAGGAAGCATAAGGAGGATGGCCTACGGGTGTTTAACTCTAAGAACAAATCTAGAGGGTTGCCGTCCGTCGACGACCAGCTCTTTCCCTACGGGTGGAAGCACCTTGTTACAACTTAGTGCGAACGAAAAGAGACGGAAAGCGCGATACACTGCGGCGAGGAACACGTTGTGCGGGGGGTTTCTCTCCACGAAAGTCTTGTGTCATGACGTTGGAAGGGCCTTCAAATGTACGTGAGCTCGCCTCAGCAGCGCCTTCCACTGAACTCAGAGAAACAAGGCCACGCCCAACACGATTTCGGGCTAACCTCTTGGTTCGGGAAGCATGAAGCCGTTGGAGATGTATGTGTAAGCGTCT
The DNA here is from genome assembly GCF_037043125.1 of Eumetopias jubatus. Lineage (NCBI taxonomy): Eukaryota > Metazoa > Chordata > Mammalia > Carnivora > Otariidae > Eumetopias > Eumetopias jubatus. The sequence continues at coordinate 68,608,714 of NW_028274819.1, forward strand.
GACACTCGGCTCTCAAGGAACAAAACTGTAGAGAAATCACCTTTCCACGACCATCTCCAGGGAAGAAGATGGAGGAAGGTTCCGACGTTAAAAGCGAAGGCACAAGTACTGTGCCATATAACACTGCTTGAGAACGAACTTGTGTCGAAAGCTTCTCCCAACTCAGATCTTGTTTCGGGAAGATAGAAGCGTTGTCAGTACTTTGTGTGAAAACACAAGGAGAACACCACACGCTGAATGGTGAAGAAACATGTGGCTCGAATGTGACCACCAACACACTAGTAGTCCCCTAGAGAGGAGTGTGTCTGGAAATGGGAGGAAGCGTAAGGAACGCGCTATACACTTAAGTCTAAGAAACAACGCTGTGGCGGTGCGTTCCTTCGACTGCCATCTGCTTTGCTAAGGAACGAAGCGGCTTGAAGCAAAGTGTGAAAGAATCCGGAGGGGAAGGAAGAGAGATCTACCTTACTCGCGGAACAAATTCTTATGGAGGGCATTTCTCAACGAACACCATGTGTCACGACGATGGAAGGGTGTTCAAATGTAGGCGCCTTCGCCGAAGGAAAGGCATACACGAATCTCTGCGAAGCAAGTCTCTGTCAAACGCGACTTGGAGCTTCCAACTGGGTTCCCGCGGAATCCCTAGTCACCAAACGTACGTGTTGAATCCTAAACGAAGGGAGTGCTCTTCAGTCTGAAGAAACACCACTCCCGAGAAACCGTGTGTCTACTAACATCTTCCCTGAAAATGGTAGGCTTTTCCCATGGAAGTGTGAAATCGCAATGTATGGGCCCCATGCCTGTGCTACAGAAGTCCTTAGTGTCGATAGTCTGTCGCCATTCAAATCCTGTTCCGTGAGAAGTGTTTTCAAGAGTAGGAGTGAGAGCAGATGGAAAAGGACACGGTTTTACGTGTGAGAAGGAAATCCGTCAAGAAAGACATACACGGAAGGATGAGAAGCACTTTAGCATGAAATGGTGCAGGCACCTAGAATGGGCCCTGTGACGGTGCTTGAGAAACCACTTGTGAAGAAGTCTTCCCTCAACTATCATATCGTTTCGGTGAGAGGAAAGTGTTTTCCGTAGTGGGTGTGAAGGCGTAAGGGACATCGGCTCGACGTAGCTCTCCGCTCCGAATTGGCCTACTGTCGTGGCCATGAAGAAAGATGTGCATGGACATGGATAATGTGCGGAAGCGTAAGGAAGATGGCATACGTCTGTTAAACTCTAAGAACAAATCTCGAGGGTTGCCGTCCTTCGACTACCACCTCTTTTCGTAAGGATGGAAGCAGCTTGGGAAACCTAGCGTGAACGACAAAGCGATGGAACGCGCGATCCTCTACAGGGAGGAACCCGTTGGGCGGAGGGTTTCTCTCCATCAAGTCCTGTGTCATGGAGGTGGATGGGTCTTCAAATGCACGCGGACTAGCCTCAGTAGTAGTAGCCTCACACTGAATTCTGAGAAACGAGTCCATGTCCAACAGGCTTTCGTGCTAACATCTGGGTTCTTGAAGAAAGAAGCCTTTGGAGAGATGAGTGTTGCTATATAAGGTAAGGGTCTTACACTCACCTCTCAAAGAACAAAACGGTAGGGAAATAGTCTTTCCACTGCCACCTGCAGGGAAAAAGATGGAAGAACTTTCCAACGTTACCAGTGAAGGCACAACTCCTGTGCCATATACCACTGTTTGAGAAAGAGTTGTGTCGAAAGCTTCTCTCAACTCAAATCTTGTTTCAGGAAGATAGAAGCGCTTTCAGGACTTCGTGTGAAGGCGTAAGGAAAGTGCCATACGCTGAATTGTGAAGAGACATGTGGGTCGAATGTGACCACCAACTAACAAGTTGTCCCCTAGAGAGGTGTGTGTGTGGAAATCGGAGGAAGTGTAAGGAACGAGCTCTACACTTAATTCTAAAAAGCAATGCTGTGGAGGAGCGGTCCTTCGTCTACCTTCTCCTTTCCGAAGGATCGAGGCGGGCATACGCCAAGTGTGAAAGGAAGCAGAGGAAAGGCCTGATATACCTTCCTCGTGGAACTACTTTGTATGGAGGGCTTCGCTCAATGGACACCATGGGTCACGACGCTAAAAGGGGTTTCCAAATGTATGTGAGTTCGCCAAAGGAAAGCCACAGACTCAACTGCGCGAAACAAGTCTGTGTCAAACCCGACTTCGAGCTTACGACTGGCGTCACGGGGAAAACATAGTCACAACAGGTATGTGTTGAATCCGAAACAGGCGGCGTGCACTTCAGTCTCAGGAAACATCAGTGCAGAGAAACCGTGTTTCTACGAACATCTTCCCCGAAAATGCTTGTCTATTCCAATGTAAGTGCGGCAGCGCAAGGCATGTGCCCCATGCCTGTGCCACAGAAGTGGTTAGTGTAGATTGTCTCTCCCAATTCAAATCTTGTTCCGTGAGGAATGTTTTCAAGAGTATGAGAGAGATCAGAGGGGAAAGGTCATGCCTTCAAGTGGGAGAAGGATATCCTGGAAAGCCATACACCTACGTATGAGCGGCATCCTGGCATGAACGTGTGAAGGCATAGAGAATGTGCCGTCACCTGGGACGTTGCTTGACCAACCGCTTGGGAAGAAGTCCTCCCTCAGCTATCCTACAGTTTCAGGAAGATAAAAGTGTTTTCCGTAGTGGGTGTGAAGGCATGAGGGACGTACCCAAGAGTTAGCCGTCCGTCCCGAATGTGTCTCCTGTCGTTCCATGAAGAAGGATGAGTATGGATATGTATGATGTGAGGAAGCATGAGGAGGATTGCCTCCCCATGGTTAACTCTAAGAACAAATCTAGAGGTTTGCCGTCCGTCGACGACCAGCTCTTTCCCTACGGATGGAAGCACCTTGTTACAACGTAGTGCGAAAGGAAAGAGACGGAAAGTACGATACACTACGGTGAGGAACACGTTGTGGGGAGGGTTTCTCTCCACGAAAGTCTTGTGTCATGAAGTTGGAGTGCCATCAAATATACGTGTGCTCGCCTCAGCAGCGCCTTCCACTGGACACAGAGAAACAAGGCCACGTCCAACACGATTTCGTGCTCACCTCTTGGTTCGGGAAGCATGAAGCCTTTGGAGACATAGGTGTAGGTGTCTGACACTAAGCTCTCAAGGAACAAAACGGTAGAGAAATCGCCTTTCCACGACCATCTACAGGGAAGAAGATGGAGGAAAGTCCCGACGTTAAAAGCGAAGGGACAAGTACAGTGCCATATACCACTGCTTGAGAACGAACTTGTGTCGAAAGCTTCTCCCAACTCAGATCTTGTTTCGGGAAGATAGAAGCGTTGTCAGTACTTTGTGTGAAAACACAAGGAGAACACCACACGCTGAATGGTGAAGAAACATGTGGCTCGAATGTGACCACCAACACACTAGTAGTCCCCTAGAGAGGAGTGTGTCTGGAAATGGGAGGAAGCGTAAGGAACGTACTATACACTTAAGTCTAAGAAACAACGCTGTGGCGGTGCGGTCCTTCGTCTACCTTCTCCTTTCCGAAGGATCGAAGCGGCCTTGCGCCAAGTGTGAAAGGAAGCGGAGGAAAAGCCTGATATACCTTCCTCGTGGAACAACATTTATGGAGGGCTTCTCCCAATGGGCAACATGGGTCACGACGCCTGAAGGGTTTTCCAAATGTATGTGAGTTCGCCAGAGGAAAGCCACAGACTCAGCTGCGCGAAACAAGTCTGAGTCAAACCCGACTTCGAGCTTACGACTGGCGTCACGGGGAAATCAGAGTCACAACAGGTATTTGTTGAATCCGAAACAGGCGGCGTGCACTTCAGTCTGAGGAAACAGAGAAACCGTGTTTCTTCTAACATCTTCCCTGAAAATGCGTGTCTATTCCAGTGGAAGTGTGGCAGCGCAAGGCATGTGCCCCAGGCCTGTGCCACAGAAATAGTTAGTGTAGATTGTCTCTCCCGATTCAAATCTTGTTCCGTGAAGAATGTTTCCAAGAGTATGAAAGAGAGCAGACGGGAAATGTCATGCCTTCAAGTGGGAGAAGGAAATCCTGGAAAGCCATACACCGACGTATGCGCGGCATTCTGGTAGGAACGTGTGAAGGCATAAAGAATGTGCCGTGCCCTGTGACGGTGCTTGACCAACCGCTTGTGAGGAAGTCTTCCCTCAGCTATCATATTGTTTCAGGAAGATAAAAGTGTTTTCCCTAGTGGGTGTGAAGGCATGAGGGACGTACCCTAGAGTTAGCCGTCCGTTCCGAATGTGTCTACTGTCGTTCCACGAAGAAGGATGAGTATGGAAATGTATGATGTGAGGAAGCATAAGGAGGATGGCCTACGGGTGTTTAACTCTAAGAACAAATCTAGAGGGTTGCCGTCCGTCGACGACCAGCTCTTTCCCTACGGGTGGAAGCACCTTGTTACAACTTAGTGCGAACGAAAAGAGACGGAAAGCGCGATACACTACGGCGAGGAACACGTTGTGCGGGGGGTTTCTCTCCACGAAAGTCTTGTGTCATGACGTTGGAAGGGCCTTCAAATGTACGTGAGCTCGCCTCAGCAGCGCCTTCCACTGAACTCAGAGAAACAAGGCCACGCCCAACACGATTTCGGGCTAACCTCTTGGTTCGGGAAGCATGAAGCCGTTGGAGATGTATGTGTAAGCGTCTGACACTCGGCTCTCAAGGAACAAAACGGTAGAGAAATCGCCTTTCCACGACCATCTCCAGGGAAGAAGATGGAGGAAGGTTCCGACGTTAAAAGCGAAGGCACAAGTACTGTGCCATATAACACTGCTTGAGAACGAACTTGTGTCGAAAGCTTCTCCCAACTCAGATCTTGTTTCGGGAAGATAGAAGCGTTGTCAGTACTTTGTGTGAAAACACAAGGAGAACACCACACGCTGAATGGTGAAGAAACATGTGGCTCGAATGTGACCACCAACACACTAGTAGTCCCCTAGAGAGGAGTGTGTCTGGAAATGGGAGGAAGCGTAAGGAACGCGCTATACACTTAAGTCTAAGAAACAACGCTGTGGCGGTGCGTTCCTTCGACTGCCATCTGCTTTGCTAAGGAACGAAGCGGCTTGAAGCAAAGTGTGAAAGAATCCGGAGGGGAAGGAAGAGAGATCTACCTTACTCGCGGAACAAATTCTTATGGAGGGCATTTCTCAACGAACACCATGTGTCACGACGATGGAAGGGTGTTCAAATGTAGGCGCCTTCGCCGAAGGAAAGGCATACACGAATCTCTGCGAAGCAAGTCTCTGTCAAACGCGACTTCGAGCTTCCAACTGGGTTCCCGCGGAATCCCTAGTCACCAAACGTACGTGTTGAATCCTAAACGAAGGGAGTGCTCTTCAGTCTGAAGAAACACCACTCCCGAGAAACCGTGTGTCTACTAACATCTTCCCTGAAAATGGTAGGCTTTTCCCATGGAAGTGTGAAATCGCAATGTATGGGCCCCATGCCTGTGCTACAGAAGTCCTTAGTGTCGATAGTCTGTCGCCATTCAAATCCTGTTCCGTGAGAAGTGTTTTCAAGAGTAGGAGTGAGAGCAGATGGAAAAGGACACGGTTTTACGTGTGAGAAGGAAATCCGTCAAGAAAGACATACACGGAAGGATGAGAAGCACTTTAGCATGAAATGGGGCAGGCACCTAGAATGGGCCCTGTGACGGTGCTTGAGAAACCACTTGTGAAGAAGTCTTCCCTCAACTATCATATCGTTTCGGTGAGAGGAAAGTGTTTTCCGTAGTGGGTGTGAAGGCGTAAGGGACATCGGCTCGACGTAGCTCTCCGCTCCGAATTGGCCTACTGTCGTGGCCATGAAGAAAGATGTGCATGGACATGGATAATGTGCGGAAGCGTAAGGAAGATGGCATACGTCTGTTAAACTCTAAGAACAAATCTCGAGGGTTGCCGTCCTTCGACTACCACCTCTTTTCGTAAGGATGGAAGCAGCTTGGGAAACCTAGCGTGAACGACAAAGCGATGGAACGCGCGATCCTCTACAGGGAGGAACCCGTTGGGCGGAGGGTTTCTCTCCATCAAGTCCTGTGTCATGGAGGTGGATGGGTCTTCAAATGCACGCGGACTAGCCTCAGTAGTAGTAGCCTCACACTGAATTCTGAGAAACGAGTCCATGTCCAACAGGCTTTCGTGCTAACATCTGGGTTCTTGAAGAAAGAAGCCTTTGGAGAGATGAGTGTTGCTATATAAGGTAAGGGTCTTACACTCACCTCTCAAAGAACAAAACGGTAGGGAAATAGTCTTTCCACTGCCACCTGCAGGGAAAAAGATGGAAGAACTTTCCAACGTTACCAGTGAAGGCACAACTCCTGTGCCATATACCACTGTTTGAGAAAGAGTTGTGTCGAAAGCTTCTCTCAACTCAAATCTTGTTTCAGGAAGATAGAAGCGCTTTCAGGACTTCGTGTGAAGGCGTAAGGAAAGTGCCATACGCTGAATTGTGAAGAGACATGTGGGTCGAATGTGACCACCAACTAACAAGTTGTCCCCTAGAGAGGTGTGTGTGTGGAAATCGGAGGAAGTGTAAGGAACGAGCTCTACACTTAATTCTAAAAAGCAATGCTGTGGAGGAGCGGTCCTTCGTCTACCTTCTCCTTTCCGAAGGATCGAGGCGGGCATACGCCAAGTGTGAAAGGAAGCAGAGGAAAGGCCTGATATACCTTCCTCGTGGAACTACTTTGTATGGAGGGCTTCGCTCAATGGACACCATGGGTCACGACGCTAAAAGGGGTTTCCAAATGTATGTGAGTTCGCCAAAGGAAAGCCACAGACTCAACTGCGCGAAACAAGTCTGTGTCAAACCCGACTTCGAGCTTACGACTGGCGTCACGGGGAAAACATAGTCACAACAGGTATGTGTTGAATCCGAAACAGGCGGCGTGCACTTCAGTCTCAGGAAACATCAGTGCAGAGAAACCGTGTTTCTACGAACATCTTCCCCGAAAATGCTTGTCTATTCCAATGTAAGTGCGGCAGCGCAAGGCATGTGCCCCATGCCTGTGCCACAGAAGTGGTTAGTGTAGATTGTCTCTCCCAATTCAAATCTTGTTCCGTGAGGAATGTTTTCAAGAGTATGAGAGAGATCAGAGGGGAAAGGTCATGCCTTCAAGTGGGAGAAGGATATCCTGGAAAGCCATACACCTACGTATGAGCGGCATCCTGGCATGAACGTGTGAAGGCATAGAGAATGTGCCGTCACCTGGGACGTTGCTTGACCAACCGCTTGGGAAGAAGTCCTCCCTCAGCTATCCTACAGTTTCAGGAAGATAAAAGTGTTTTCCGTAGTGGGTGTGAAGGCATGAGGGACGTACCCAAGAGTTAGCCGTCCGTCCCGAATGTGTCTCCTGTCGTTCCATGAAGAAGGATGAGTATGGATATGTATGATGTGAGGAAGCATGAGGAGGATTGCCTCCCCATGGTTAACTCTAAGAACAAATCTAGAGGTTTGCCGTCCGTCGACGACCAGCTCTTTCCCTACGGATGGAAGCACCTTGTTACAACGTAGTGCGAAAGGAAAGAGACGGAAAGTACGATACACTACGGTGAGGAACACGTTGTGGGGAGGGTTTCTCTCCACGAAAGTCTTGTGTCATGAAGTTGGAGTGCCATCAAATATACGTGTGCTCGCCTCAGCAGCGCCTTCCACTGGACACAGAGAAACAAGGCCACGTCCAACACGATTTCGTGCTCACCTCTTGGTTCGGGAAGCATGAAGCCTTTGGAGACATAGGTGTAGGTGTCTGACACTAAGCTCTCAAGGAACAAAACGGTAGAGAAATCGCCTTTCCACGACCATCTACAGGGAAGAAGATGGAGGAAAGTCCCGACGTTAAAAGCGAAGGGACAAGTACAGTGCCATATACCACTGCTTGAGAACGAACTTGTGTCGAAAGCTTCTCCCAACTCAGATCTTGTTTCGGGAAGATAGAAGCGTTGTCAGTACTTTGTGTGAAAACACAAGGAGAACACCACACGCTGAATGGTGAAGAAACATGTGGCTCGAATGTGACCACCAACACACTAGTAGTCCCCTAGAGAGGAGTGTGTCTGGAAATGGGAGGAAGCGTAAGGAACGTACTATACACTTAAGTCTAAGAAACAACGCTGTGGCGGTGCGGTCCTTCGTCTACCTTCTCCTTTCCGAAGGATCGAAGCGGCCTTGCGCCAAGTGTGAAAGGAAGCGGAGGAAAAGCCTGATATACCTTCCTCGTGGAACAACATTTATGGAGGGCTTCTCCCAATGGGCAACATGGGTCACGACGCCTGAAGGGTTTTCCAAATGTATGTGAGTTCGCCAGAGGAAAGCCACAGACTCAGCTGCGCGAAACAAGTCTGAGTCAAACCCGACTTCGAGCTTACGACTGGCGTCACGGGGAAATCAGAGTCACAACAGGTATTTGTTGAATCCGAAACAGGCGGCGTGCACTTCAGTCTGAGGAAACAGAGAAACCGTGTTTCTTCTAACATCTTCCCTGAAAATGCGTGTCTATTCCAGTGGAAGTGTGGCAGCGCAAGGCATGTGCCCCAGGCCTGTGCCACAGAAATAGTTAGTGTAGATTGTCTCTCCCGATTCAAATCTTGTTCCGTGAAGAATGTTTCCAAGAGTATGAAAGAGAGCAGACGGGAAATGTCATGCCTTCAAGTGGGAGAAGGAAATCCTGGAAAGCCATACACCGACGTATGCGCGGCATTCTGGTAGGAACGTGTGAAGGCATAAAGAATGTGCCGTGCCCTGTGACGGTGCTTGACCAACCGCTTGTGAGGAAGTCTTCCCTCAGCTATCATATTGTTTCAGGAAGATAAAAGTGTTTTCCCTAGTGGGTGTGAAGGCATGAGGGACGTACCCTAGAGTTAGCCGTCCGTTCCGAATGTGTCTACTGTCGTTCCACGAAGAAGGATGAGTATGGAAATGTATGATGTGAGGAAGCATAAGGAGGATGGCCTACGGGTGTTTAACTCTAAGAACAAATCTAGAGGGTTGCCGTCCGTCGACGACCAGCTCTTTCCCTACGGGTGGAAGCACCTTGTTACAACTTAGTGCGAACGAAAAGAGACGGAAAGCGCGATACACTACGGCGAGGAACACGTTGTGCGGGGGGTTTCTCTCCACGAAAGTCTTGTGTCATGACGTTGGAAGGGCCTTCAAATGTACGTGAGCTCGCCTCAGCAGCGCCTTCCACTGAACTCAGAGAAACAAGGCCACGCCCAACACGATTTCGGGCTAACCTCTTGGTTCGGGAAGCATGAAGCCGTTGGAGATGTATGTGTAAGCGTCTGACACTCGGCTCTCAAGGAACAAAACGGTAGAGAAATCGCCTTTCCACGACCATCTCCAGGGAAGAAGATGGAGGAAGGTTCCGACGTTAAAAGCGAAGGCACAAGTACTGTGCCATATAACACTGCTTGAGAACGAACTTGTGTCGAAAGCTTCTCCCAACTCAGATCTTGTTTCGGGAAGATAGAAGCGTTGTCAGTACTTTGTGTGAAAACACAAGGAGAACACCACACGCTGAATGGTGAAGAAACATGTGGCTCGAATGTGACCACCAACACACTAGTAGTCCCCTAGAGAGGAGTGTGTCTGGAAATGGGAGGAAGCGTAAGGAACGCGCTATACACTTAAGTCTAAGAAACAACGCTGTGGCGGTGCGTTCCTTCGACTGCCATCTGCTTTGCTAAGGAACGAAGCGGCTTGAAGCAAAGTGTGAAAGAATCCGGAGGGGAAGGAAGAGAGATCTACCTTACTCGCGGAACAAATTCTTATGGAGGGCATTTCTCAACGAACACCATGTGTCACGACGATGGAAGGGTGTTCAAATGTAGGCGCCTTCGCCGAAGGAAAGGCATACACGAATCTCTGCGAAGCAAGTCTCTGTCAAACGCGACTTGGAGCTTCCAACTGGGTTCCCGCGGAATCCCTAGTCACCAAACGTACGTGTTGAATCCTAAACGAAGGGAGTGCTCTTCAGTCTGAAGAAACACCACTCCCGAGAAACCGTGTGTCTACTAACATCTTCCCTGAAAATGGTAGGCTTTTCCCATGGAAGTGTGAAATCGCAATGTATGGGCCCCATGCCTGTGCTACAGAAGTCCTTAGTGTCGATAGTCTGTCGCCATTCAAATCCTGTTCCGTGAGAAGTGTTTTCAAGAGTAGGAGTGAGAGCAGATGGAAAAGGACACGGTTTTACGTGTGAGAAGGAAATCCGTCAAGAAAGACATACACGGAAGGATGAGAAGCACTTTAGCATGAAATGGGGCAGGCACCTAGAATGGGCCCTGTGACGGTGCTTGAGAAACCACTTGTGAAGAAGTCTTCCCTCAACTATCATATCGTTTCGGTGAGAGGAAAGTGTTTTCCGTAGTGGGTGTGAAGGCGTAAGGGACATCGGCTCGACGTAGCTCTCCGCTCCGAATTGGCCTACTGTCGTGGCCATGAAGAAAGATGTGCATGGACATGGATAATGTGCGGAAGCGTAAGGAAGATGGCATACGTCTGTTAAACTCTAAGAACAAATCTCGAGGGTTGCCGTCCTTCGACTACCACCTCTTTTCGTAAGGATGGAAGCAGCTTGGGAAACCTAGCGTGAACGACAGAGCGATGGAACGCGCGATCCTCTACAGGGAGGAACCCGTTGGGCGGAGGTTTTCTCTCCATCAAGTCCTGTGTCATGGAGGTGGATGGGTCTTCAAATGCACGCGGACTAGCCTCAGTAGTAGTAGCCTCACACTGAATTCTGAGAAACGAGTCCATGTCCAACAGGCTTTCGTGCTAACATCTGGGTTCTTGAAGAAAGAAGCCTTTGGAGAGATGAGTGTTGCTATATAAGGTAAGGGTCTTACACTCACCTCTCAAAGAACAAAACGGTAGGGAAATAGTCTTTCCACTGCCACCTGCAGGGAAAAAGATGGAAGAACTTTCCAACGTTACCAGTGAAGGCACAACTCCTGTGCCATATACCACTGTTTGAGAAAGAGTTGTGTCGAAAGCTTCTCTCAACTCAAATCTTGTTTCAGGAAGATAGAAGCGCTTTCAGGACTTCGTGTGAAGGCGTAAGGAAAGTGCCATACGCTGAATTGTGAAGAGACATGTGGGTCGAATGTGACCACCAACTAACAAGTTGTCCCCTAGAGAGGTGTGTGTGTGGAAATCGGAGGAAGTGTAAGGAACGAGCTCTACACTTAATTCTAAAAAGCAATGCTGTGGAGGAGCGGTCCTTCGTCTACCTTCTCCTTTCCGAAGGATCGAGGCGGGCATACGCCAAGTGTGAAAGGAAGCAGAGGAAAGGCCTGATATACCTTCCTCGTGGAACTACTTTGTATGGAGGGCTTCGCTCAATGGACACCATGGGTCACGACGCTAAAAGGGGTTTCCAAATGTATGTGAGTTCGCCAAAGGAAAGCCACAGACTCAACTGCGCGAAACAAGTCTGTGTCAAACCCGACTTCGAGCTTACGACTGGCGTCACGGGGAAAACATAGTCACAACAGGTATGTGTTGAATCCGAAACAGGCGGCGTGCACTTCAGTCTCAGGAAACATCAGTGCAGAGAAACCGTGTTTCTACGAACATCTTCCCCGAAAATGCTTGTCTATTCCAATGTAAGTGCGGCAGCGCAAGGCATGTGCCCCATGCCTGTGCCACAGAAGTGGTTAGTGTAGATTGTCTCTCCCAATTCAAATCTTGTTCCGTGAGGAATGTTTTCAAGAGTATGAGAGAGATCAGAGGGGAAAGGTCATGCCTTCAAGTGGGAGAAGGATATCCTGGAAAGCCATACACCTACGTATGAGCGGCATCCTGGCATGAACGTGTGAAGGCATAGAGAATGTGCCGTCACCTGGGACGTTGCTTGACCAACCGCTTGGGAAGAAGTCCTCCCTCAGCTATCCTACAGTTTCAGGAAGATAAAAGTGTTTTCCGTAGTGGGTGTGAAGGCATGAGGGACGTACCCAAGAGTTAGCCGTCCGTCCCGAATGTGTCTCCTGTCGTTCCATGAAGAAGGATGAGTATGGATATGTATGATGTGAGGAAGCATGAGGAGGATTGCCTCCCCATGGTTAACTCTAAGAACAAATCTAGAGGTTTGCCGTCCGTCGACGACCAGCTCTTTCCCTACGGATGGAAGCACCTTGTTACAACGTAGTGCGAAAGGAAAGAGACGGAAAGTACGATACACTACGGTGAGGAACACGTTGTGGGGAGGGTTTCTCTCCACGAAAGTCTTGTGTCATGAAGTTGGAGTGCCATCAAATATACGTGTGCTCGCCTCAGCAGCGCCTTCCACTGGACACAGAGAAACAAGGCCACGTCCAACACGATTTCGTGCTCACCTCTTGGTTCGGGAAGCATGAAGCCTTTGGAGACATAGGTGTAGGTGTCTGACACTAAGCTCTCAAGGAACAAAACGGTAGAGAAATCGCCTTTCCACGACCATCTACAGGGAAGAAGATGGAGGAAAGTCCCGACGTTAAAAGCGAAGGGACAAGTACAGTGCCATATACCACTGCTTGAGAACGAACTTGTGTCGAAAGCTTCTCCCAACTCAGATCTTGTTTCGGGAAGATAGAAGCGTTGTCAGTACTTTGTGTGAAAACACAAGGAGAACACCACACGCTGAATGGTGAAGAAACATGTGGCTCGAATGTGACCACCAACACACTAGTAGTCCCCTAGAGAGGAGTGTGTCTGGAAATGGGAGGAAGCGTAAGGAACGTACTATACACTTAAGTCTAAGAAACAACGCTGTGGCGGTGCGGTCCTTCGTCTACCTTCTCCTTTCCGAAGGATCGAAGCGGCCTTGCGCCAAGTGTGAAAGGAAGCGGAGGAAAAGCCTGATATACCTTCCTCGTGGAACAACATTTATGGAGGGCTTCTCCCAATGGGCAACATGGGTCACGACGCCTGAAGGGTTTTCCAAATGTATGTGAGTTCGCCAGAGGAAAGCCACAGACTCTGCTGCGCGAAACAAGTCTGAGTCAAACCCGACTTCGAGCTTACGACTGGCGTCACGGGGAAATCAGAGTCACAACAGGTATTTGTTGAATCCGAAACAGGCGGCGTGCACTTCAGTCTGAGGAAACAGAGAAACCGTGTTTCTTCTAACATCTTCCCTGAAAATGCGTGTCTATTCCAGTGGAAGTGTGGCAGCGCAAGGCATGTGCCCCAGGCCTGTGCCACAGAAATAGTTAGTGTAGATTGTCTCTCCCGATTCAAATCTTGTTCCGTGAAGAATGTTTCCAAGAGTATGAAAGAGAGCAGACGGGAATTGTCATGCCTTCAAGTGGGAGAAGGAAATCCTGGAAAGCCATACACCGACGTATGCGCGGCATTCTGGTAGGAACGTGTGAAGGCATAAAGAATGTGCCGTGCCCTGTGACGGTGCTTGACCAACCGCTTGTGAGGAAGTCTTCCCTCAGCTATCATATTGTTTCAGGAAGATAAAAGTGTTTTCCCTAGTGGGTGTGAAGGCATGAGGGACGTACCCTAGAGTTAGCCGTCCGTTCCGAATGTGTCTACTGTCGTTCCACGAAGAAGGATGAGTATGGAAATGTATGATGTGAGGAAGCATAAGGAGGATGGCCTACGGGTGTTTAACTCTAAGAACAAATCTAGAGGGTTGCCGTCCGTCGACGACCAGCTCTTTCCCTACGGGTGGAAGCACCTTGTTACAACTTAGTGCGAACGAAAAGAGACGGAAAGCGCGATACACTACGGCGAGGAACACGTTGTGCGGGGGGTTTCTCTCCACGAAAGTCTTGTGTCATGACGTTGGAAGGGCCTTCAAATGTACGTGAGCTCGCCTCAGCAGCGCCTTCCACTGAACTCAGAGAAACAAGGCCACGCCCAACACGATTTCGGGCTAACCTCTTGGTTCGGGAAGCATGAAGCCGTTGGAGATGTATGTGTAAGCGTCTGACACTCGGCTCTCAAGGAACAAAACGGTAGAGAAATCGCCTTTCCACGACCATCTCCAGGGAAGAAGATGGAGGAAGGTTCCGACGTTAAAAGCGAAGGCACAAGTACTGTGCCATATAACACTGCTTGAGAACGAACTTGTGTCGAAAGCTTCTCCCAACTCAGATCTTGTTTCGGGAAGATAGAAGCGTTGTCAGTACTTTGTGTGAAAACACAAGGAGAACACCACACGCTGAATGGTGAAGAAATATGTGGCTCGAATGTGACCACCAACACACTAGTAGTCCCCTAGAGAGGAGTGTGTCTGGAAATGGGAGGAAGCGTAAGGAACGCGCTATACACTTAAGTCTAAGAAACAACGCTGTGGCGGTGCGTTCCTTCGACTGCCATCTGCTTTGCTAAGGAACGAAGCGGCTTGAAGCAAAGTGTGAAAGAATCCGGAGGGGAAGGAAGAGAGATCTACCTTACTCGCGGAACAAATTCTTATGGAGGGCATTTCTCAACGAACACCATGTGTCACGACGATGGAAGGGTGTTCAAATGTAGGCGCCTTCGCCGAAGGAAAGGCATACACGAATCTCTGCGAAGCAAGTCTCTGTCAAACGCGACTTGGAGCTTCCAACTGGGTTCCCGCGGAATCCCTAGTCACCAAACGTACGTGTTGAATCCTAAACGAAGGGAGTGCTCTTCAGTCTGAAGAAACACCACTCCCGAGAAACCGTGTGTCTACTAACATCTTCCCTGAAAATGGTAGGCTTTTCCCATGGAAGTGTGAAATCGCAATGTATGGGCCCCATGCCTGTGCTACAGAAGTCCTTAGTGTCGATAGTCTGTCGCCATTCAAATCCTGTTCCGTGAGAAGTGTTTTCAAGAGTAGGAGTGAGAGCAGATGGAAAAGGACACGGTTTTACGTGTGAGAAGGAAATCCGTCAAGAAAGACATACACGGAAGGATGAGAAGCACTTTAGCATGAAATGGTGCAGGCACCTAGAATGGGCCCTGTGACGGTGCTTGAGAAACCACTTGTGAAGAAGTCTTCCCTCAACTATCATATCGTTTCGGTGAGAGGAAAGTGTTTTCCGTAGTGGGTGTGAAGGCGTAAGGGACATCGGCTCGACGTAGCTCTCCGCTCCGAATTGGCCTACTGTCGTGGCCATGAAGAAAGATGTGCATGGACATGGATAATGTGCGGAAGCGTAAGGAAGATGGCATACGTCTGTTAAACTCTAAGAACAAATCTCGAGGGTTGCCGTCCTTCGACTACCACCTCTTTTCGTAAGGATGGAAGCAGCTTGGGAAACCTAGCGTGAACGACAGAGCGATGGAACGCGCGATCCTCTACAGGGAGGAACCCGTTGGGCGGAGGGTTTCTCTCCATCAAGTCCTGTGTCATGGAGGTGGATGGGTCTTCAAATGCACGTGGACTAGCCTCAGTAGTAGTAGCCTCACACTGAATTCTGAGAAACGAGTCCATGTCCAACAGGCTTTCGTGCTAACATCTGGGTTCTTGAAGAAAGAAGCCTTTGGAGAGATGAGTGTTGCTATATAAGGTAAGGGTCTTACACTCACCTCTCAAAGAACAAAACGGTAGGGAAATAGTCTTTCCACTGCCACCTGCAGGGAAAAAGATGGAAGAACTTTCCGACGTTACCAGTGAAGGCACAACTCCTGTGCCATATACCACTGTTTGAGAAAGAGTTGTGTCGAAAGCTTCTCTCAACTCAAATCTTGTTTCAGGAAGATAGAAGCGCTTTCAGGACTTCGTGTGAAGGCGTAAGGAAAGTGCCATACGCTGAATTGTGAAGAGACATGTGGGTCGAATGTGACCACCAACTAACAAGTTGTCCCCTAGAGAGGTGTGTGTGTGGAAATCGGAGGAAGTGTAAGGAACGAGCTCTACACTTAATTCTAAAAAGCAATGCTGTGGAGGAGCGGTCCTTCGTCTACCTTCTCCTTTCCGAAGGATCGAGGCGGGCATACGCCAAGTGTGAAAGGAAGCAGAGGAAAGGCCTGATATACCTTCCTCGTGGAACTACTTTGTATGGAGGGCTTCGCTCAATGGACACCATGGGTCACGACGCTAAAAGGGGTTTCCAAATGTATGTGAGTTCGCCAAAGGAAAGCCACAGACTCAACTGCGCGAAACAAGTCTGTGTCAAACCCGACTTCGAGCTTACGACTGGCGTCACGGGGAAAACATAGTCACAACAGGTATGTGTTGAATCCGAAACAGGCGGCGTGCACTTCAGTCTCAGGAAACATCAGTGCAGAGAAACCGTGTTTCTACGAACATCTTCCCCGAAAATGCTTGTCTATTCCAATGTAAGTGCGGCAGCGCAAGGCATGTGCCCCATGCCTGTGCCACAGAAGTGGTTAGTGTAGATTGTCTCTCCCAATTCAAATCTTGTTCCGTGAGGAATGTTTTCAAGAGTATGAGAGAGATCAGAGGGGAAAGGTCATGCCTTCAAGTGGGAGAAGGATATCCTGGAAAGCCATACACCTACGTATGAGCGGCATCCTGGCATGAACGTGTGAAGGCATAGAGAATGTGCCGTCACCTGGGACGTTGCTTGACCAACCGCTTGGGAAGAAGTCCTCCCTCAGCTATCCTACAGTTTCAGGAAGATAAAAGTGTTTTCCGTAGTGGGTGTGAAGGCATGAGGGACGTACCCAAGAGTTAGCCGTCCGTCCCGAATGTGTCTCCTGTCGTTCCATGAAGAAGGATGAGTATGGATATGTATGATGTGAGGAAGCATGAGGAGGATTGCCTCCCCATGGTTAACTCTAAGAACAAATCTAGAGGTTTGCCGTCCGTCGACGACCAGCTCTTTCCCTACGGATGGAAGCACCTTGTTACAACGTAGTGCGAAAGGAAAGAGACGGAAAGTACGATACACTACGGTGAGGAACACGTTGTGGGGAGGGTTTCTCTCCACGAAAGTCTTGTGTCATGAAGTTGGAGTGCCATCAAATATACGTGTGCTCGCCTCAGCAGCGCCTTCCACTGGACACAGAGAAACAAGGCCACGTCCAACACGATTTCGTGCTCACCTCTTGGTTCGGGAAGCATGAAGCCTTTGGAGACATAGGTGTAGGTGTCTGACACTAAGCTCTCAAGGAACAAAACGGTAGAGAAATCGCCTTTCCACGACCATCTACAGGGAAGAAGATGGAGGAAAGTCCCGACGTTAAAAGCGAAGGGACAAGTACAGTGCCATATACCACTGCTTGAGAACGAACTTGTGTCGAAAGCTTCTCCCAACTCAGATCTTGTTTCGGGAAGATAGAAGCGTTGTCAGTACTTTGTGTGAAAACACAAGGAGAACACCACACGCTGAATGGTGAAGAAACATGTGGCTCGAATGTGACCACCAACACACTAGTAGTCCCCTAGAGAGGAGTGTGTCTGGAAATGGGAGGAAGCGTAAGGAACGTACTATACACTTAAGTCTAAGAAACAACGCTGTGGCGGTGCAGTCCTTCGTCTACCTTCTCCTTTCCGAAGGATCGAAGCGGCCTTGCGCCAAGTGTGAAAGGAAGCGGAGGAAAAGCCTGATATACCTTCCTCGTGGAACAACATTTATGGAGGGCTTCTCCCAATGGGCAACATGGGTCACGACGCCTGAAGGGTTTTCCAAATGTATGTGAGTTCGCCAGAGGAAAGCCACAGACTCAGCTGCGCGAAACAAGTCTGAGTCAAACCCGACTTCGAGCTTACGACTGGCGTCACGGGGAAATCAGAGTCACAACAGGTATTTGTTGAATCCGAAACAGGCGGCGTGCACTTCAGTCTGAGGAAACAGAGAAACCGTGTTTCTTCTAACATCTTCCCTGAAAATGCGTGTCTATTCCAGTGGAAGTGTGGCAGCGCAAGGCATGTGCCCCAGGCCTGTGCCACAGAAATAGTTAGTGTAGATTGTCTCTCCCGATTCAAATCTTGTTCCGTGAAGAATGTTTCCAAGAGTATGAAAGAGAGCAGACGGGAAATGTCATGCCTTCAAGTGGGAGAAGGAAATCCTGGAAAGCCATACACCGACGTATGCGCGGCATTCTGGTAGGAACGTGTGAAGGCATAAAGAATGTGCCGTGCCCTGTGACGGTGCTTGACCAACCGCTTGTGAGGAAGTCTTCCCTCAGCTATCATATTGTTTCAGGAAGATAAAAGTGTTTTCCCTAGTGGGTGTGAAGGCATGAGGGACGTACCCTAGAGTTAGCCGTCCGTTCCGAATGTGTCTACTGTCGTTCCACGAAGAAGGATGAGTATGGAAATGTATGATGTGAGGAAGCATAAGGAGGATGGCCTACGGGTGTTTAACTCTAAGAACAAATCTAGAGGGTTGCCGTCCGTCGACGACCAGCTCTTTCCCTACGGGTGGAAGCACCTTGTTACAACTTAGTGCGAACGAAAAGAGACGGAAAGCGCGATACACTACGGCGAGGAACACGTTGTGCGGGGGGTTTCTCTCCACGAAAGTCTTGTGTCATGACGTTGGAAGGGCCTTCAAATGTACGTGAGCTCGCCTCAGCAGCGCCTTCCACTGAACTCAGAGAAACAAGGCCACGCCCAACACGATTTCGGGCTAACCTCTTGGTTCGGGAAGCATGAAGCCGTTGGAGATGTATGTGTAAGCGTCTGACACTCGGCTCTCAAGGAACAAAACGGTAGAGAAATCGCCTTCCCACGACCATCTCCAGGGAAGAAGATGGAGGAAGGTTCCGACGTTAAAAGCGAAGGCACAAGTACTGTGCCATATAACACTGCTTGAGAACGAACTTGTGTCGAAAGCTTCTCCCAACTCAGATCTTGTTTCGGGAAGATAGAAGCGTTGTCAGTACTTTGTGTGAAAACACAAGGAGAACACCACACGCTGAATGGTGAAGAAACATGTGGCTCGAATGTGACCACCAACACACTAGTAGTCCCCTGGAGAGGAGTGTGTCTGGAAATGGGAGGAAGCGTAAGGAACGCGCTATACACTTAAGTCTAAGAAACAACGCTGTGGCGGTGCGTTCCTTCGACTGCCATCTGCTTTGCTAAGGAACGAAGCGGCTTGAAGCAAAGTGTGAAAGAATCCGGAGGGGAAGGAAGAGAGATCTACCTTACTCGCGGAACAAATTCTTATGGAGGGCATTTCTCAACGAACACCATGTGTCACGACGATGGAAGGGTGTTCAAATGTAGGCGCCTTCGCCGAAGGAAAGGCATACACGAATCTCTGCGAAGCAAGTCTCTGTCAAACGCGACTTGGAGCTTCCAACTGGGTTCCCGCGGAATCCCTAGTCACCAAACGTACGTGTTGAATCCTAAACGAAGGGAGTGCTCTTCAGTCTGAAGAAACACCACTCCCGAGAAACCGTGTGTCTACTAACATCTTCCCTGAAAATGGTAGGCTTTTCCCATGGAAGTGTGAAATCGCAATGTATGGGCCCCATGCCTGTGCTA
This sequence comes from Eumetopias jubatus, assembly GCF_037043125.1. NCBI lineage: Eukaryota > Metazoa > Chordata > Mammalia > Carnivora > Otariidae > Eumetopias > Eumetopias jubatus. Next base: position 68,628,066 of record NW_028274819.1, read on the forward strand.
CAGAAGTCCTTAGTGTCGATAGTCTGTCGCCATTCAAATCCTGTTCCGTGAGAAGTGTTTTCAAGAGTAGGAGTGAGAGCAGATGGAAAAGGACACGGTTTTACGTGTGAGAAGGAAATCCGTCAAGAAAGACATACACGGAAGGATGAGAAGCACTTTAGCATGAAATGGTGCAGGCACCTAGAATGGGCCCTGTGACGGTGCTTGAGAAACCACTTGTGAAGAAGTCTTCCCTCAACTATCATATCGTTTCGGTGAGAGGAAAGTGTTTTCCGTAGTGGGTGTGAAGGCGTAAAGGGACATCGGCTCGACGTAGCTCTCCGCTCCGAATTGGCCTACTGTCGTGGCCATGAAGAAAGATGTGCATGGACATGGATAATGTGCGGAAGCGTAAGGAAGATGGCATACGTCTGTTAAACTCTAAGAACAAATCTCGAGGGTTGCCGTCCTTCGACTACCACCTCTTTTCGTAAGGATGGAAGCAGCTTGGGAAACCTAGCGTGAACGACAAAGCGATGGAACGCGCGATCCTCTACAGGGAGGAACCCGTTGGGCGGAGGGTTTCTCTCCATCAAGTCCTGTGTCATGGAGGTGGATGGGTCTTCAAATGCACGCGGACTAGCCTCAGTAGTAGTAGCCTCACACTGAATTCTGAGAAACGAGTCCATGTCCAACAGGCTTTCGTGCTAACATCTGGGTTCTTGAAGAAAGAAGCCTTTGGAGAGATGAGTGTTGCTATATAAGGTAAGGGTCTTACACTCACCTCTCAAAGAACAAAACGGTAGGGAAATAGTCTTTCCACTGCCACCTGCAGGGAAAAAGATGGAAGAACTTTCCAACGTTACCAGTGAAGGCACAACTCCTGTGCCATATACCACTGTTTGAGAAAGAGTTGTGTCGAAAGCTTCTCTCAACTCAAATCTTGTTTCAGGAAGATAGAAGCGCTTTCAGGACTTCGTGTGAAGGCGTAAGGAAAGTGCCATACGCTGAATTGTGAAGAGACATGTGGGTCGAATGTGACCACCAACTAACAAGTTGTCCCCTAGAGAGGTGTGTGTGTGGAAATCGGAGGAAGTGTAAGGAACGAGCTCTACACTTAATTCTAAAAAGCAATGCTGTGGAGGAGCGGTCCTTCGTCTACCTTCTCCTTTCCGAAGGATCGAGGCGGGCATACGCCAAGTGTGAAAGGAAGCAGAGGAAAGGCCTGATATACCTTCCTCGTGGAACTACTTTGTATGGAGGGCTTCGCTCAATGGACACCATGGGTCACGACGCTAAAAGGGGTTTCCAAATGTATGTGAGTTCACCAAAGGAAAGCCACAGACTCAACTGCGCGAAACAAGTCTGTGTCAAACCCGACTTCGAGCTTACGACTGGCGTCACGGGGAAAACATAGTCACAACAGGTATGTGTTGAATCCGAAACAGGCGGCGTGCACTTCAGTCTCAGGAAACATCAGTGCAGAGAAACCGTGTTTCTACGAACATCTTCCCCGAAAATGCTTGTCTATTCCAATGTAAGTGCGGCAGCGCAAGGCATGTGCCCCATGCCTGTGCCACAGAAGTGGTTAGTGTAGATTGTCTCTCCCAATTCAAATCTTGTTCCGTGAGGAATGTTTTCAAGAGTATGAGAGAGATCAGAGGGGAAAGGTCATGCCTTCAAGTGGGAGAAGGATATCCTGGAAAGCCATACACCTACGTATGAGCGGCATCCTGGCATGAACGTGTGAAGGCATAGAGAATGTGCCGTCACCTGGGACGTTGCTTGACCAACCGCTTGGGAAGAAGTCCTCCCTCAGCTATCCTACAGTTTCAGGAAGATAAAAGTGTTTTCCGTAGTGGGTGTGAAGGCATGAGGGACGTACCCAAGAGTTAGCCGTCCGTCCCGAATGTGTCTCCTGTCGTTCCATGAAGAAGGATGAGTATGGATATGTATGATGTGAGGAAGCATGAGGAGGATTGCCTCCCCATGGTTAACTCTAAGAACAAATCTAGAGGTTTGCCGTCCGTCGACGACCAGCTCTTTCCCTACGGATGGAAGCACCTTGTTACAACGTAGTGCGAAAGGAAAGAGACGGAAAGTACGATACACTACGGTGAGGAACACGTTGTGGGGAGGGTTTCTCTCCACGAAAGTCTTGTGTCATGAAGTTGGAGTGCCATCAAATATACGTGTGCTCGCCTCAGCAGCGCCTTCCACTGGACACAGAGAAACAAGGCCACGTCCAACACGATTTCGTGCTCACCTCTTGGTTCGGGAAGCATGAAGCCTTTGGAGACATAGGTGTAGGTGTCTGACACTAAGCTCTCAAGGAACAAAACGGTAGAGAAATCGCCTTTCCACGACCATCTACAGGGAAGAAGATGGAGGAAAGTCCCGACGTTAAAAGCGAAGGGACAAGTACAGTGCCATATACCACTGCTTGAGAACGAACTTGTGTCGAAAGCTTCTCCCAACTCAGATCTTGTTTCGGGAAGATAGAAGCGTTGTCAGTACTTTGTGTGAAAACACAAGGAGAACACCACACGCTGAATGGTGAAGAAACATGTGGCTCGAATGTGACCACCAACACACTAGTAGTCCCCTAGAGAGGAGTGTGTCTGGAAATGGGAGGAAGCGTAAGGAACGTACTATACACTTAAGTCTAAGAAACAACGCTGTGGCGGTGCGGTCCTTCGTCTACCTTCTCCTTTCCGAAGGATCGAAGCGGCCTTGCGCCAAGTGTGAAAGGAAGCGGAGGAAAAGCCTGATATACCTTCCTCGTGGAACAACATTTATGGAGGGCTTCTCCCAATGGGCAACATGGGTCACGACGCCTGAAGGGTTTTCCAAATGTATGTGAGTTCGCCAGAGGAAAGCCACAGACTCAGCTGCGCGAAACAAGTCTGAGTCAAACCCGACTTCGAGCTTACGACTGGCGTCACGGGGAAATCAGAGTCACAACAGGTATTTGTTGAATCCGAAACAGGCGGCGTGCACTTCAGTCTGAGGAAACAGAGAAACCGTGTTTCTTCTAACATCTTCCCTGAAAATGCTTGTCTATTCCAGTGGAAGTGTGGCAGCGCAAGGCATGTGCCCCAGGCCTGTGCCACAGAAATAGTTAGTGTAGATTGTCTCTCCCGATTCAAATCTTGTTCCGTGAAGAATGTTTCCAAGAGTATGAAAGAGAGCAGACGGGAAATGTCATGCCTTCAAGTGGGAGAAGGAAATCCTGGAAAGCCATACACCGACGTATGCGCGGCATTCTGGTAGGAACGTGTGAAGGCATAAAGAATGTGCCGTGCCCTGTGACGGTGCTTGACCAACCGCTTGTGAGGAAGTCTTCCCTCAGCTATCATATTGTTTCAGGAAGATAAAAGTGTTTTCCCTAGTGGGTGTGAAGGCATGAGGGACGTACCCTAGAGTTAGCCGTCCGTTCCGAATGTGTCTACTGTCGTTCCACGAAGAAGGATGAGTATGGAAATGTATGATGTGAGGAAGCATAAGGAGGATGGCCTACGGGTGTTTAACTCTAAGAACAAATCTAGAGGGTTGCCGTCCGTCGACGACCAGCTCTTTCCCTACGGGTGGAAGCACCTTGTTACAACTTAGTGCGAACGAAAAGAGACGGAAAGCGCGATACACTACGGCGAGGAACACGTTGTGCGGGGGGTTTCTCTCCACGAAAGTCTTGTGTCATGACGTTGGAAGGGCCTTCAAATGTACGTGAGCTCGCCTCAGCAGCGCCTTCCACTGAACTCAGAGAAACAAGGCCACGCCCAACACGATTTCGGGCTAACCTCTTGGTTCGGGAAGCATGAAGCCGTTGGAGATGTATGTGTAAGCGTCTGACACTCGGCTCTCAAGGAACAAAACGGTAGAGAAATCGCCTTTCCACGACCATCTCCAGGGAAGAAGATGGAGGAAGGTTCCGACGTTAAAAGCGAAGGCACAAGTACTGTGCCATATAACACTGCTTGAGAACGAACTTGTGTCGAAAGCTTCTCCCAACTCAGATCTTGTTTCGGGAAGATAGAAGCGTTGTCAGTACTTTGTGTGAAAACACAAGGAGAACACCACACGCTGAATGGTGAAGAAACATGTGGCTCGAATGTGACCACCAACACACTAGTAGTCCCCTGGAGAGGAGTGTGTCTGGAAATGGGAGGAAGCGTAAGGAACGCGCTATACACTTAAGTCTAAGAAACAACGCTGTGGCGGTGCGTTCCTTCGACTGCCATCTGCTTTGCTAAGGAACGAAGCGGCTTGAAGCAAAGTGTGAAAGAATCCGGAGGGGAAGGAAGAGAGATCTACCTTACTCGCGGAACAAATTCTTATGGAGGGCATTTCTCAACGAACACCATGTGTCACGACGATGGAAGGGTGTTCAAATGTAGGCGCCTTCGCCGAAGGAAAGGCATACACGAATCTCTGCGAAGCAAGTCTCTGTCAAACGCGACTTCGAGCTTCCAACTGGGTTCCCGCGGAATCCCTAGTCACCAAACGTACGTGTTGAATCCTAAACGAAGGGAGTGCTCTTCAGTCTGAAGAAACACCACTCCCGAGAAACCGTGTGTCTACTAACATCTTCCCTGAAAATGGTAGGCTTTTCCCATGGAAGTGTGAAATCGCAATGTATGGGCCCCATGCCTGTGCTACAGAAGTCCTTAGTGTCGATAGTCTGTCGCCATTCAAATCCTGTTCCGTGAGAAGTGTTTTCAAGAGTAGGAGTGAGAGCAGATGGAAAAGGACACGGTTTTACGTGTGAGAAGGAAATCCGTCAAGAAAGACATACACGGAAGGATGAGAAGCACTTTAGCATGAAATGGTGCAGGCACCTAGAATGGGCCCTGTGACGGTGCTTGAGAAACCACTTGTGAAGAAGTCTTCCCTCAACTATCATATCGTTTCGGTGAGAGGAAAGTGTTTTCCGTAGTGGGTGTGAAGGCGTAAGGGACATCGGCTCGACGTAGCTCTCCGCTCCGAATTGGCCTACTGTCGTGGCCATGAAGAAAGATGTGCATGGACATGGATAATGTGCGGAAGCGTAAGGAAGATGGCATACGTCTGTTAAACTCTAAGAACAAATCTCGAGGGTTGCCGTCCTTCGACTACCACCTCTTTTCGTAAGGATGGAAGCAGCTTGGGAAACCTAGCGTGAACGACAGAGCGATGGAACGCGCGATCCTCTACAGGGAGGAACCCGTTGGGCGGAGGGTTTCTCTCCATCAAGTCCTGTGTCATGGAGGTGGATGGGTCTTCAAATGCACGTGGACTAGCCTCAGTAGTAGTAGCCTCACACTGAATTCTGAGAAACGAGTCCATGTCCAACAGGCTTTCGTGCTAACATCTGGGTTCTTGAAGAAAGAAGCCTTTGGAGAGATGAGTGTTGCTATATAAGGTAAGGGTCTTACACTCACCTCTCAAAGAACAAAACGGTAGGGAAATAGTCTTTCCACTGCCACCTGCAGGGAAAAAGATGGAAGAACTTTCCAACGTTACCAGTGAAGGCACAACTCCTGTGCCATATACCACTGTTTGAGAAAGAGTTGTGTCGAAAGCTTCTCTCAACTCAAATCTTGTTTCAGGAAGATAGAAGCGCTTTCAGGACTTCGTGTGAAGGCGTAAGGAAAGTGCCATACGCTGAATTGTGAAGAGACATGTGGGTCGAATGTGACCACCAACTAACAAGTTGTCCCCTAGAGAGGTGTGTGTGTGGAAATCGGAGGAAGTGTAAGGAACGAGCTCTACACTTAATTCTAAAAAGCAATGCTGTGGAGGAGCGGTCCTTCGTCTACCTTCTCCTTTCCGAAGGATCGAGGCGGGCATACGCCAAGTGTGAAAGGAAGCAGAGGAAAGGCCTGATATACCTTCCTCGTGGAACTACTTTGTATGGAGGGCTTCGCTCAATGGACACCATGGGTCACGACGCTAAAAGGGGTTTCCAAATGTATGTGAGTTCGCCAAAGGAAAGCCACAGACTCAACTGCGCGAAACAAGTCTGTGTCAAACCCGACTTCGAGCTTACGACTGGCGTCACGGGGAAAACATAGTCACAACAGGTATGTGTTGAATCCGAAACAGGCGGCGTGCACTTCAGTCTCAGGAAACATCAGTGCAGAGAAACCGTGTTTCTACGAACATCTTCCCCGAAAATGCTTGTCTATTCCAATGTAAGTGCGGCAGCGCAAGGCATGTGCCCCATGCCTGTGCCACAGAAGTGGTTAGTGTAGATTGTCTCTCCCAATTCAAATCTTGTTCCGTGAGGAATGTTTTCAAGAGTATGAGAGAGATCAGAGGGGAAAGGTCATGCCTTCAAGTGGGAGAAGGATATCCTGGAAAGCCATACACCTACGTATGAGCGGCATCCTGGCATGAACGTGTGAAGGCATAGAGAATGTGCCGTCACCTGGGACGTTGCTTGACCAACCGCTTGGGAAGAAGTCCTCCCTCAGCTATCCTACAGTTTCAGGAAGATAAAAGTGTTTTCCGTAGTGGGTGTGAAGGCATGAGGGACGTACCCAAGAGTTAGCCGTCCGTCCCGAATGTGTCTCCTGTCGTTCCATGAAGAAGGATGAGTATGGATATGTATGATGTGAGGAAGCATGAGGAGGATTGCCTCCCCATGGTTAACTCTAAGAACAAATCTAGAGGTTTGCCGTCCGTCGACGACCAGCTCTTTCCCTACGGATGGAAGCACCTTGTTACAACGTAGTGCGAAAGGAAAGAGACGGAAAGTACGATACACTACGGTGAGGAACACGTTGTGGGGAGGGTTTCTCTCCACGAAAGTCTTGTGTCATGAAGTTGGAGTGCCATCAAATATACGTGTGCTCGCCTCAGCAGCGCCTTCCACTGGACACAGAGAAACAAGGCCACGTCCAACACGATTTCGTGCTCACCTCTTGGTTCGGGAAGCATGAAGCCTTTGGAGACATAGGTGTAGGTGTCTGACACTAAGCTCTCAAGGAACAAAACGGTAGAGAAATCGCCTTTCCACGACCATCTCCAGGGAAGAAGATGGAGGAAAGTCCCGACGTTAAAAGCGAAGGGACAAGTACAGTGCCATATACCACTGCTTGAGAACGAACTTGTGTCGAAAGCTTCTCCCAACTCAGATCTTGTTTCGGGAAGATAGAAGCGTTGTCAGTACTTTGTGTGAAAACACAAGGAGAACACCACACGCTGAATGGTGAAGAAACATGTGGCTCGAATGTGACCACCAACACACTAGTAGTCCCCTAGAGAGGAGTGTGTCTGGAAATGGGAGGAAGCGTAAGGAACGTACTATACACTTAAGTCTAAGAAACAACGCTGTGGCGGTGCGGTCCTTCGTCTACCTTCTCCTTTCCGAAGGATCGAAGCGGCCTTGCGCCAAGTGTGAAAGGAAGCGGAGGAAAAGCCTGATATACCTTCCTCGTGGAACAACATTTATGGAGGGCTTCTCCCAATGGGCAACATGGGTCACGACGCCTGAAGGGTTTTCCAAATGTATGTGAGTTCGCCAGAGGAAAGCCACAGACTCAGCTGCGCGAAACAAGTCTGAGTCAAACCCGACTTCGAGCTTACGACTGGCGTCACGGGGAAATCAGAGTCACAACAGGTATTTGTTGAATCCGAAACAGGCGGCGTGCACTTCAGTCTGAGGAAACAGAGAAACCGTGTTTCTTCTAACATCTTCCCTGAAAATGCGTGTCTATTCCAGTGGAAGTGTGGCAGCGCAAGGCATGTGCCCCAGGCCTGTGCCACAGAAATAGTTAGTGTAGATTGTCTCTCCCGATTCAAATCTTGTTCCGTGAAGAATGTTTCCAAGAGTATGAAAGAGAGCAGACGGGAAATGTCATGCCTTCAAGTGGGAGAAGGAAATCCTGGAAAGCCATACACCGACGTATGCGCGGCATTCTGGTAGGAACGTGTGAAGGCATAAAGAATGTGCCGTGCCCTGTGACGGTGCTTGACCAACCGCTTGTGAGGAAGTCTTCCCTCAGCTATCATATTGTTTCAGGAAGATAAAAGTGTTTTCCCTAGTGGGTGTGAAGGCATGAGGGACGTACCCTAGAGTTAGCCGTCCGTTCCGAATGTGTCTACTGTCGTTCCACGAAGAAGGATGAGTATGGAAATGTATGATGTGAGGAAGCATAAGGAGGATGGCCTACGGGTGTTTAACTCTAAGAACAAATCTAGAGGGTTGCCGTCCGTCGACGACCAGCTCTTTCCCTACGGGTGGAAGCACCTTGTTACAACTTAGTGCGAACGAAAAGAGACGGAAAGCGCGATACACTACGGCGAGGAACACGTTGTGCGGGGGGTTTCTCTCCACGAAAGTCTTGTGTCATGACGTTGGAAGGGCCTTCAAATGTACGTGAGCTCGCCTCAGCAGCGCCTTCCACTGAACTCAGAGAAACAAGGCCACGCCCAACACGATTTCGGGCTAACCTCTTGGTTCGGGAAGCATGAAGCCGTTGGAGATGTATGTGTAAGCGTCTGACACTCGGCTCTCAAGGAACAAAACGGTAGAGAAATCGCCTTTCCACGACCATCTCCAGGGAAGAAGATGGAGGAAGGTTCCGACGTTAAAAGCGAAGGCACAAGTACTGTGCCATATAACACTGCTTGAGAACGAACTTGTGTCGAAAGCTTCTCCCAACTCAGATCTTGTTTCGGGAAGATAGAAGCGTTGTCAGTACTTTGTGTGAAAACACAAGGAGAACACCACACGCTGAATGGTGAAGAAACATGTGGCTCGAATGTGACCACCAACACACTAGTAGTCCCCTGGAGAGGAGTGTGTCTGGAAATGGGAGGAAGCGTAAGGAACGCGCTATACACTTAAGTCTAAGAAACAACGCTGTGGCGGTGCGTTCCTTCGACTGCCATCTGCTTTGCTAAGGAACGAAGCGGCTTGAAGCAAAGTGTGAAAGAATCCGGAGGGGAAGGAAGAGAGATCTACCTTACTCGCGGAACAAATTCTTATGGAGGGCATTTCTCAACGAACACCATGTGTCACGACGATGGAAGGGTGTTCAAATGTAGGCGCCTTCGCCGAAGGAAAGGCATACACGAATCTCTGCGAAGCAAGTCTCTGTCAAACGCGACTTCGAGCTTCCAACTGGGTTCCCGCGGAATCCCTAGTCACCAAACGTACGTGTTGAATCCTAAACGAAGGGAGTGCTCTTCAGTCTGAAGAAACACCACTCCCGAGAAACCGTGTGTCTACTAACATCTTCCCTGAAAATGGTAGGCTTTTCCCATGGAAGTGTGAAATCGCAATGTATGGGCCCCATGCCTGTGCTACAGAAGTCCTTAGTGTCGATAGTCTGTCGCCATTCAAATCCTGTTCCGTGAGAAGTGTTTTCAAGAGTAGGAGTGAGAGCAGATGGAAAAGGACACGGTTTTACGTGTGAGAAGGAAATCCGTCAAGAAAGACATACACGGAAGGATGAGAAGCACTTTAGCATGAAATGGTGCAGGCACCTAGAATGGGCCCTGTGACGGTGCTTGAGAAACCACTTGTGAAGAAGTCTTCCCTCAACTATCATATCGTTTCGGTGAGAGGAAAGTGTTTTCCGTAGTGGGTGTGAAGGCGTAAGGGACATCGGCTCGACGTAGCTCTCCGCTCCGAATTGGCCTACTGTCGTGGCCATGAAGAAAGATGTGCATGGACATGGATAATGTGCGGAAGCGTAAGGAAGATGGCATACGTCTGTTAAACTCTAAGAACAAATCTCGAGGGTTGCCGTCCTTCGACTACCACCTCTTTTCGTAAGGATGGAAGCAGCTTGGGAAACCTAGCGTGAACGACAAAGCGATGGAACGCGCGATCCTCTACAGGGAGGAACCCGTTGGGCGGAGGGTTTCTCTCCATCAAGTCCTGTGTCATGGAGGTGGATGGGTCTTCAAATGCACGCGGACTAGCCTCAGTAGTAGTAGCCTCACACTGAATTCTGAGAAACGAGTCCATGTCCAACAGGCTTTCGTGCTAACATCTGGGTTCTTGAAGAAAGAAGCCTTTGGAGAGATGAGTGTTGCTATATAAGGTAAGGGTCTTACACTCACCTCTCAAAGAACAAAACGGTAGGGAAATAGTCTTTCCACTGCCACCTGCAGGGAAAAAGATGGAAGAACTTTCCAACGTTACCAGTGAAGGCACAACTCCTGTGCCATATACCACTGTTTGAGAAAGAGTTGTGTCGAAAGCTTCTCTCAACTCAAATCTTGTTTCAGGAAGATAGAAGCGCTTTCAGGACTTCGTGTGAACGCGTAAGGAAAGTGCCATACGCTGAATTGTGAAGAGACATGTGGGTCGAATGTGACCACCAACTAACAAGTTGTCCCCTAGAGAGGTGTGTGTGTGGAAATCGGAGGAAGTGTAAGGAACGAGCTCTACACTTAATTCTAAAAAGCAATGCTGTGGAGGAGCGGTCCTTCGTCTACCTTCTCCTTTCCGAAGGATCGAGGCGGGCATACGCCAAGTGTGAAAGGAAGCAGAGGAAAGGCCTGATATACCTTCCTCGTGGAACTACTTTGTATGGAGGGCTTCGCTCAATGGACACCATGGGTCACGACGCTAAAAGGGGTTTCCAAATGTATGTGAGTTCGCCAAAGGAAAGCCACAGACTCAACTGCGCGAAACAAGTCTGTGTCAAACCCGACTTCGAGCTTACGACTGGCGTCACGGGGAAAACATAGTCACAACAGGTATGTGTTGAATCCGAAACAGGCGGCGTGCACTTCAGTCTCAGGAAACATCAGTGCAGAGAAACCGTGTTTCTACGAACATCTTCCCCGAAAATGCTTGTCTATTCCAATGTAAGTGCGGCAGCGCAAGGCATGTGCCCCATGCCTGTGCCACAGAAGTGGTTAGTGTAGATTGTCTCTCCCAATTCAAATCTTGTTCCGTGAGGAATGTTTTCAAGAGTATGAGAGAGATCAGAGGGGAAAGGTCATGCCTTCAAGTGGGAGAAGGATATCCTGGAAAGCCATACACCTACGTATGAGCGGCATCCTGGCATGAACGTGTGAAGGCATAGAGAATGTGCCGTCACCTGGGACGTTGCTTGACCAACCGCTTGGGAAGAAGTCCTCCCTCAGCTATCCTACAGTTTCAGGAAGATAAAAGTGTTTTCCGTAGTGGGTGTGAAGGCATGAGGGACGTACCCAAGAGTTAGCCGTCCGTCCCGAATGTGTCTCCTGTCGTTCCATGAAGAAGGATGAGTATGGATATGTATGATGTGAGGAAGCATGAGGAGGATTGCCTCCCCATGGTTAACTCTAAGAACAAATCTAGAGGTTTGCCGTCCGTCGACGACCAGCTCTTTCCCTACGGATGGAAGCACCTTGTTACAACGTAGTGCGAAAGGAAAGAGACGGAAAGTACGATACACTACGGTGAGGAACACGTTGTGGGGAGGGTTTCTCTCCACGAAAGTCTTGTGTCATGAAGTTGGAGTGCCATCAAATATACGTGTGCTCGCCTCAGCAGCGCCTTCCACTGGACACAGAGAAACAAGGCCACGTCCAACACGATTTCGTGCTCACCTCTTGGTTCGGGAAGCATGAAGCCTTTGGAGACATAGGTGTAGGTGTCTGACACTAAGCTCTCAAGGAACAAAACGGTAGAGAAATCGCCTTTCCACGACCATCTACAGGGAAGAAGATGGAGGAAAGTCCCGACGTTAAAAGCGAAGGGACAAGTACAGTGCCATATACCACTGCTTGAGAACGAACTTGTGTCGAAAGCTTCTCCCAACTCAGATCTTGTTTCGGGAAGATAGAAGCGTTGTCAGTACTTTGTGTGAAAACACAAGGAGAACACCACACGCTGAATGGTGAAGAAACATGTGGCTCGAATGTGACCACCAACACACTAGTAGTCCCCTAGAGAGGAGTGTGTCTGGAAATGGGAGGAAGCGTAAGGAACGTACTATACACTTAAGTCTAAGAAACAACGCTGTGGCGGTGCGGTCCTTCGTCTACCTTCTCCTTTCCGAAGGATCGAAGCGGCCTTGCGCCAAGTGTGAAAGGAAGCGGAGGAAAAGCCTGATATACCTTCCTCGTGGAACAACATTTATGGAGGGCTTCTCCCAATGGGCAACATGGGTCACGACGCCTGAAGGGTTTTCCAAATGTATGTGAGTTCGCCAGAGGAAAGCCACAGACTCAGCTGCGCGAAACAAGTCTGAGTCAAACCCGACTTCGAGCTTACGACTGGCGTCACGGGGAAATCAGAGTCACAACAGGTATTTGTTGAATCCGAAACAGGCGGCGTGCACTTCAGTCTGAGGAAACAGAGAAACCGTGTTTCTTCTAACATCTTCCCTGAAAATGCGTGTCTATTCCAGTGGAAGTGTGGCAGCGCAAGGCATGTGCCCCAGGCCTGTGCCACAGAAATAGTTAGTGTAGATTGTCTCTCCCGATTCAAATCTTGTTCCGTGAAGAATGTTTCCAAGAGTATGAAAGAGAGCAGACGGGAAATGTCATGCCTTCAAGTGGGAGAAGGAAATCCTGGAAAGCCATACACCGACGTATGCGCGGCATTCTGGTAGGAACGTGTGAAGGCATAAAGAATGTGCCGTGCCCTGTGACGGTGCTTGACCAACCGCTTGTGAGGAAGTCTTCCCTCAGCTATCATATTGTTTCAGGAAGATAAAAGTGTTTTCCCTAGTGGGTGTGAAGGCATGAGGGACGTACCCTAGAGTTAGCCGTCCGTTCCGAATGTGTCTACTGTCGTTCCACGAAGAAGGATGAGTATGGAAATGTATGATGTGAGGAAGCATAAGGAGGATGGCCTACGGGTGTTTAACTCTAAGAACAAATCTAGAGGGTTGCCGTCCGTCGACGACCAGCTCTTTCCCTACGGGTGGAAGCACCTTGTTACAACTTAGTGCGAACGAAAAGAGACGGAAAGCGCGATACACTACGGCGAGGAACACGTTGTGCGGGGGGTTTCTCTCCACGAAAGTCTTGTGTCATGACGTTGGAAGGGCCTTCAAATGTACGTGAGCTCGCCTCAGCAGCGCCTTCCACTGAACTCAGAGAAACAAGGCCACGCCCAACACGATTTCGGGCTAACCTCTTGGTTTGGGAAGCATGAAGCCGTTGGAGATGTATGTGTAAGCGTCTGACACTCGGCTCTCAAGGAACAAAACGGTAGAGAAATCGCCTTTCCACGACCATCTCCAGGGAAGAAGATGGAGGAAGGTTCCGACGTTAAAAGCGAAGGCACAAGTACTGTGCCATATAACACTGCTTGAGAACGAACTTGTGTCGAAAGCTTCTCCCAACTCAGATCTTGTTTCGGGAAGATAGAAGCGTTGTCAGTACTTTGTGTGAAAACACAAGGAGAACACCACACGCTGAATGGTGAAGAAACATGTGGCTCGAATGTGACCACCAACACACTAGTAGTCCCCTGGAGAGGAGTGTGTCTGGAAATGGGAGGAAGCGTAAGGAACGCGCTATACACTTAAGTCTAAGAAACAACGCTGTGGCGGTGCGTTCCTTCGACTGCCATCTGCTTTGCTAAGGAACGAAGCGGCTTGAAGCAAAGTGTGAAAGAATCCGGAGGGGAAGGAAGAGAGATCTACCTTACTCGCGGAACAAATTCTTATGGAGGGCATTTCTCAACGAACACCATGTGTCACGACGATGGAAGGGTGTTCAAATGTAGGCGCCTTCGCCGAAGGAAAGGCATACACGAATCTCTGCGAAGCAAGTCTCTGTCAAACGCGACTTCGAGCTTCCAACTGGGTTCCCGCGGAATCCCTAGTCACCAAACGTACGTGTTGAATCCTAAACGAAGGGAGTGCTCTTCAGTCTGAAGAAACACCACTCCCGAGAAACCGTGTGTCTACTAACATCTTCCCTGAAAATGGTAGGCTTTTCCCATGGAAGTGTGAAATCGCAATGTATGGGCCCCATGCCTGTGCTACAGAAGTCCTTAGTGTCGATAGTCTGTCGCCATTCAAATCCTGTTCCGTGAGAAGTGTTTTCAAGAGTAGGAGTGAGAGCAGATGGAAAAGGACACGGTTTTACGTGTGAGAAGGAAATCCGTCAAGAAAGACATACACGGAAGGATGAGAAGCACTTTAGCATGAAATGGTGCAGGCACCTAGAATGGGCCCTGTGACGGTGCTTGAGAAACCACTTGTGAAGAAGTCTTCCCTCAACTATCATATCGTTTCGGTGAGAGGAAAGTGTTTTCCGTAGTGGGTGTGAAGGCGTAAGGGACATCGGCTCGACGTAGCTCTCCGCTCCGAATTGGCCTACTGTCGTGGCCATGAAGAAAGATGTGCATGGACATGGATAATGTGCGGAAGCGTAAGGAAGATGGCATACGTCTGTTAAACTCTAAGAACAAATCTCGAGGGTTGCCGTCCTTCGACTACCACCTCTTTTCGTAAGGATGGAAGCAGCTTGGGAAACCTAGCGTGAACGACAGAGCGATGGAACGCGCGATCCTCTACAGGGAGGAACCCGTTGGGCGGAGGGTTTCTCTCCATCAAGTCCTGTGTCATGGAGGTGGATGGGTCTTCAAATGCACGTGGACTAGCCTCAGTAGTAGTAGCCTCACACTGAATTCTGAGAAACGAGTCCATGTCCAACAGGCTTTCGTGCTAACATCTGGGTTCTTGAAGAAAGAAGCCTTTGGAGAGATGAGTGTTGCTATATAAGGTAAGGGTCTTACACTCACCTCTCAAAGAACAAAACGGTAGGGAAATAGTCTTTCCACTGCCACCTGCAGGGAAAAAGATGGAAGAACTTTCCAACGTTACCAGTGAAGGCACAACTCCTGTGCCATATACCACTGTTTGAGAAAGAGTTGTGTCGAAAGCTTCTCTCAACTCAAATCTTGTTTCAGGAAGATAGAAGCGCTTTCAGGACTTCGTGTGAAGGCGTAAGGAAAGTGCCATACGCTGAATTGTGAAGAGACATGTGGGTCGAATGTGACCACCAACTAACAAGTTGTCCCCTAGAGAGGTGTGTGTGTGGAAATCGGAGGAAGTGTAAGGAACGAGCTCTACACTTAATTCTAAAAAGCAATGCTGTGGAGGAGCGGTCCTTCGTCTACCTTCTCCTTTCCGAAGGATCGAGGCGGGCATACGCCAAGTGTGAAAGGAAGCAGAGGAAAGGCCTGATATACCTTCCTCGTGGAACTACTTTGTATGGAGGGCTTCGCTCAATGGACACCATGGGTCACGACGCTAAAAGGGGTTTCCAAATGTATGTGAGTTCGCCAAAGGAAAGCCACAGACTCAACTGCGCGAAACAAGTCTGTGTCAAACCCGACTTCGAGCTTACGACTGGCGTCACGGGGAAAACATAGTCACAACAGGTATGTGTTGAATCCGAAACAGGCGGCGTGCACTTCAGTCTCAGGAAACATCAGTGCAGAGAAACCGTGTTTCTACGAACATCTTCCCCGAAAATGCTTGTCTATTCCAATGTAAGTGCGGCAGCGCAAGGCATGTGCCCCATGCCTGTGCCACAGAAGTGGTTAGTGTAGATTGTCTCTCCCAATTCAAATCTTGTTCCGTGAGGAATGTTTTCAAGAGTATGAGAGAGATCAGAGGGGAAAGGTCATGCCTTCAAGTGGGAGAAGGATATCCTGGAAAGCCATACACCTACGTATGAGCGGCATCCTGGCATGAACGTGTGAAGGCATAGAGAATGTGCCGTCACCTGGGACGTTGCTTGACCAACCGCTTGGGAAGAAGTCCTCCCTCAGCTATCCTACAGTTTCAGGAAGATAAAAGTGTTTTCCGTAGTGGGTGTGAAGGCATGAGGGACGTACCCAAGAGTTAGCCGTCCGTCCCGAATGTGTCTCCTGTCGTTCCATGAAGAAGGATGAGTATGGATATGTATGATGTGAGGAAGCATGAGGAGGATTGCCTCCCCATGGTTAACTCTAAGAACAAATCTAGAGGTTTGCCGTCCGTCGACGACCAGCTCTTTCCCTACGGATGGAAGCACCTTGTTACAACGTAGTGCGAAAGGAAAGAGACGGAAAGTACGATACACTACGGTGAGGAACACGTTGTGGGGAGGGTTTCTCTCCACGAAAGTCTTGTGTCATGAAGTTGGAGTGCCATCAAATATACGTGTGCTCGCCTCAGCAGCGCCTTCCACTGGACACAGAGAAACAAGGCCACGTCCAACACGATTTCGTGCTCACCTCTTGGTTCGGGAAGCATGAAGCCTTTGGAGACATAGGTGTAGGTGTCTGACACTAAGCTCTCAAGGAACAAAACGGTAGAGAAATCGCCTTTCCACGACCATCTACAGGGAAGAAGATGGAGGAAAGTCCCGACGTTAAAAGCGAAGGGACAAGTACAGTGCCATATACCACTGCTTGAGAACGAACTTGTGTCGAAAGCTTCTCCCAACTCAGATCTTGTTTCGGGAAGATAGAAGCGTTGTCAGTACTTTGTGTGAAAACACAAGGAGAACACCACACGCTGAATGGTGAAGAAACATGTGGCTCGAATGTGACCACCAACACACTAGTAGTCCCCTAGAGAGGAGTGTGTCTGGAAATGGGAGGAAGCGTAAGGAACGTACTATACACTTAAGTCTAAGAAACAACGCTGTGGCGGTGCGGTCCTTCGTCTACCTTCTCCTTTCCGAAGGATCGAAGCGGCCTTGCGCCAAGTGTGAAAGGAAGCGGAGGAAAAGCCTGATATACCTTCCTCGTGGAACAACATTTATGGAGGGCTTCTCCCAATGGGCAACATGGGTCACGACGCCTGAAGGGTTTTCCAAATGTATGTGAGTTCGCCAGAGGAAAGCCACAGACTCAGCTGCGCGAAACAAGTCTGAGTCAAACCCGACTTCGAGCTTACGACTGGCGTCACGGGGAAATCAGAGTCACAACAGGTATTTGTTGAATCCGAAACAGGCGGCGTGCACTTCAGTCTGAGGAAACAGAGAAACCGTGTTTCTTCTAACATCTTCCCTGAAAATGCTTGTCTATTCCAGTGGAAGTGTGGCAGCGCAAGGCATGTGCCCCAGGCCTGTGCCACAGAAATAGTTAGTGTAGATTGTCTCTCCCGATTCAAATCTTGTTCCGTGAAGAATGTTTCCAAGAGTATGAAAGAGAGCAGACGGGAAATGTCATGCCTTCAAGTGGGAGAAGGAAATCCTGGAAAGCCATACACCGACGTATGCGCGGCATTCTGGTAGGAACGTGTGAAGGCATAAAGAATGTGCCGTGCCCTGTGACGGTGCTTGACCAACCGCTTGTGAGGAAGTCTTCCCTCAGCTATCATATTGTTTCAGGAAGATAAAAGTGTTTTCCCTAGTGGGTGTGAAGGCATGAGGGACGTACCCTAGAGTTAGCCGTCCGTTCCGAATGTGTCTACTGTCGTTCCACGAAGAAGGATGAGTATGGAAATGTATGATGTGAGGAAGCATAAGGAGGATGGCCTACGGGTGTTTAACTCTAAGAACAAATCTAGAGGGTTGCCGTCCGTCGACGACCAGCTCTTTCCCTACGGGTGGAAGCACCTTGTTACAACTTAGTGCGAACGAAAAGAGACGGAAAGCGCGATACACTACGGCGAGGAACACGTTGTGCGGGGGGTTTCTCTCCACGAAAGTCTTGTGTCATGACGTTGGAAGGGCCTTCAAATGTACGTGAGCTCGCCTCAGCAGCGCCTTCCACTGAACTCAGAGAAACAAGGCCACGCCCAACACGATTTCGGGCTAACCTCTTGGTTCGGGAAGCATGAAGCCGTTGGAGATGTATGTGTAAGCGTCTGACACTCGGCTCTCAAGGAACAAAACGGTAGAGAAATCGCCTTTCCACGACCATCTCCAGGGAAGAAGATGGAGGAAGGTTCCGACGTTAAAAGCGAAGGCACAAGTACTGTGCCATATAACACTGCTTGAGAACGAACTTGTGTCGAAAGCTTCTCCCAACTCAGATCTTGTTTCGGGAAGATAGAAGCGTTGTCAGTACTTTGTGTGAAAACACAAGGAGAACACCACACGCTGAATGGTGAAGAAACATGTGGCTCGAATGTGACCACCAACACACTAGTAGTCCCCTAGAGAGGAGTGTGTCTGGAAATGGGAGGAAGCGTAAGGAACGCGCTATACACTTAAGTCTAAGAAACAACGCTGTGGCGGTGCGTTCCTTCGACTGCCATCTGCTTTGCTAAGGAACGAAGCGGCTTGAAGCAAAGTGTGAAAGAATCCGGAGGGGAAGGAAGAGAGATCTACCTTACTCGCGGAACAAATTCTTATGGAGGGCATTTCTCAACGAACACCATGTGTCACGACGATGGAAGGGTGTTCAAATGTAGGCGCCTTCGCCGAAGGAAAGGCATACACGAATCTCTGCGAAGCAAGTCTCTGTCAAACGCGACTTCGAGCTTCCAACTGGGTTCCCGCGGAATCCCTAGTCACCAAACGTACGTGTTGAATCCTAAACGAAGGGAGTGCTCTTCAGTCTGAAGAAACACCACTCCCGAGAAACCGTGTGTCTACTAACATCTTCCCTGAAAATGGTAGGCTTTTCCCATGGAAGTGTGAAATCGCAATGTATGGGCCCCATGCCTGTGCTACAGAAGTCCTTAGTGTCGATAGTCTGTCGCCATTCAAATCCTGTTCCGTGAGAAGTGTTTTCAAGAGTAGGAGTGAGAGCAGATGGAAAAGGACACGGTTTTACGTGTGAGAAGGAAATCCGTCAAGAAAGACATACACGGAAGGATGAGAAGCACTTTAGCATGAAATGGGGCAGGCACCTAGAATGGGCCCTGTGACGGTGCTTGAGAAACCACTTGTGAAGAAGTCTTCCCTCAACTATCATATCGTTTCGGTGAGAGGAAAGTGTTTTCCGTAGTGGGTGTGAAGGCGTAAGGGACATCGGCTCGACGTAGCTCTCCGCTCCGAATTGGCCTACTGTCGTGGCCATGAAGAAAGATGTGCATGGACATGGATAATGTGCGGAAGCGTAAGGAAGATGGCATACGTCTGTTAAACTCTAAGAACAAATCTCGAGGGTTGCCGTCCTTCGACTACCACCTCTTTTCGTAAGGATGGAAGCAGCTTGGGAAACCTAGCCTGAACGACAGAGCGATGGAACGCGCGATCCTCTACAGGGAGGAACCCGTTGGGCGGAGGGTTTCTCTCCATCAAGTCCTGTGTCATGGAGGTGGATGGGTCTTCAAATGCACGCGGACTAGCCTCAGTAGTAGTAGCCTCACACTGAATTCTGAGAAACGAGTCCATGTCCAACAGGCTTTCGTGCTAACATCTGGGTTCTTGAAGAAAGAAGCCTTTGGAGAGATGAGTGTTGCTATATAAGGTAAGGGTCTTACACTCACCTCTCAAAGAACAAAACGGTAGGGAAATAGTCTTTCCACTGCCACCTGCAGGGAAAAAGATGGAAGAACTTTCCAACGTTACCAGTGAAGGCACAACTCCTGTGCCATATACCACTGTTTGAGAAAGAGTTGTGTCGAAAGCTTCTCTCAACTCAAATCTTGTTTCAGGAAGATAGAAGCGCTTTCAGGACTTCGTGTGAAGGCGTAAGGAAAGTGCCATACGCTGAATTGTGAAGAGACATGTGGGTCGAATGTGACCACCAACTAACAAGTTGTCCCCTAGAGAGGTGTGTGTGTGGAAATCGGAGGAAGTGTAAGGAACGAGCTCTACACTTAATTCTAAAAAGCAATGCTGTGGAGGAGCGGTCCTTCGTCTACCTTCTCCTTTCCGAAGGATCGAGGCGGGCATACGCCAAGTGTGAAAGGAAGCAGAGGAAAGGCCTGATATACCTTCCTCGTGGAACTACTTTGTATGGAGGGCTTCGCTCAATGGACACCATGGGTCACGACGCTAAAAGGGGTTTCCAAATGTATGTGAGTTCGCCAAAGGAAAGCCACAGACTCAACTGCGCGAAACAAGTCTGTGTCAAACCCGACTTCGAGCTTACGACTGGCGTCACGGGGAAAACATAGTCACAACAGGTATGTGTTGAATCCGAAACAGGCGGCGTGCACTTCAGTCTCAGGAAACATCAGTGCAGAGAAACCGTGTTTCTACGAACATCTTCCCCGAAAATGCTTGTCTATTCCAATGTAAGTGCGGCAGCGCAAGGCATGTGCCCCATGCCTGTGCCACAGAAGTGGTTAGTGTAGATTGTCTCTCCCAATTCAAATCTTGTTCCGTGAGGAATGTTTTCAAGAGTATGAGAGAGATCAGAGGGGAAAGGTCATGCCTTCAAGTGGGAGAAGGATATCCTGGAAAGCCATACACCTACGTATGAGCGGCATCCTGGCATGAACGTGTGAAGGCATAGAGAATGTGCCGTCACCTGGGACGTTGCTTGACCAACCGCTTGGGAAGAAGTCCTCCCTCAGCTATCCTACAGTTTCAGGAAGATAAAAGTGTTTTCCGTAGTGGGTGTGAAGGCATGAGGGACGTACCCAAGAGTTAGCCGTCCGTCCCGAATGTGTCTCCTGTCGTTCCATGAAGAAGGATGAGTATGGATATGTATGATGTGAGGAAGCATGAGGAGGATTGCCTCCCCATGGTTAACTCTAAGAACAAATCTAGAGGTTTGCCGTCCGTCGACGACCAGCTCTTTCCCTACGGATGGAAGCACCTTGTTACAACGTAGTGCGAAAGGAAAGAGACGGAAAGTACGATACACTACGGTGAGGAACACGTTGTGGGGAGGGTTTCTCTCCACGAAAGTCTTGTGTCATGAAGTTGGAGTGCCATCAAATATACGTGTGCTCGCCTCAGCAGCGCCTTCCACTGGACACAGAGAAACAAGGCCACGTCCAACACGATTTCGTGCTCACCTCTTGGTTCGGGAAGCATGAAGCCTTTGGAGACATAGGTGTAGGTGTCTGACACTAAGCTCTCAAGGAACAAAACGGTAGAGAAATCGCCTTTCCACGACCATCTACAGGGAAGAAGATGGAGGAAAGTCCCGACGTTAAAAGCGAAGGGACAAGTACAGTGCCATATACCACTGCTTGAGAACGAACTTGTGTCGAAAGCTTCTCCCAACTCAGATCTTGTTTCGGGAAGATAGAAGCGTTGTCAGTACTTTGTGTGAAAACACAAGGAGAACACCACACGCTGAATGGTGAAGAAACATGTGGCTCGAATGTGACCACCAACACACTAGTAGTCCCCTAGAGAGGAGTGTGTCTGGAAATGGGAGGAAGCGTAAGGAACGTACTATACACTTAAGTCTAAGAAACAACGCTGTGGCGGTGCGGTCCTTCGTCTACCTTCTCCTTTCCGAAGGATCGAAGCGGCCTTGCGCCAAGTGTGAAAGGAAGCGGAGGAAAAGCCTGATATACCTTCCTCGTGGAACAACATTTATGGAGGGCTTCTCCCAATGGGCAACATGGGTCACGACGCCTGAAGGGTTTTCCAAATGTATGTGAGTTCGCCAGAGGAAAGCCACAGACTCTGCTGCGCGAAACAAGTCTGAGTCAAACCCGACTTCGAGCTTACGACTGGCGTCACGGGGAAATCAGAGTCACAACAGGTATTTGTTGAATCCGAAACAGGCGGCGTGCACTTCAGTCTGAGGAAACAGAGAAACCGTGTTTCTTCTAACATCTTCCCTGAAAATGCGTGTCTATTCCAGTGGAAGTGTGGCAGCGCAAGGCATGTGCCCCAGGCCTGTGCCACAGAAATAGTTAGTGTAGATTGTCTCTCCCGATTCAAATCTTGTTCCGTGAAGAATGTTTCCAAGAGTATGAAAGAGAGCAGACGGGAATTGTCATGCCTTCAAGTGGGAGAAGGAAATCCTGGAAAGCCATACACCGACGTATGCGCGGCATTCTGGTAGGAACGTGTGAAGGCATAAAGAATGTGCCGTGCCCTGTGACGGTGCTTGACCAACCGCTTGTGAGGAAGTCTTCCCTCAGCTATCATATTGTTTCAGGAAGATAAAAGTGTTTTCCCTAGTGGGTGTGAAGGCATGAGGGACGTACCCTAGAGTTAGCCGTCCGTTCCGAATGTGTCTACTGTCGTTCCACGAAGAAGGATGAGTATGGAAATGTATGATGTGAGGAAGCATAAGGAGGATGGCCTACGGGTGTTTAACTCTAAGAACAAATCTAGAGGGTTGCCGTCCGTCGACGACCAGCTCTTTCCCTACGGGTGGAAGCACCTTGTTACAACTTAGTGCGAACGAAAAGAGACGGAAAGCGCGATACACTACGGCGAGGAACACGTTGTGCGGGGGGTTTCTCTCCACGAAAGTCTTGTGTCATGACGTTGGAAGGGCCTTCAAATGTACGTGAGCTCGCCTCAGCAGCGCCTTCCACTGAACTCAGAGAAACAAGGCCACGCCCAACACGATTTCGGGCTAACCTCTTGGTTCGGGAAGCATGAAGCCGTTGGAGATGTATGTGTAAGCGTCTGACACTCGGCTCTCAAGGAACAAAACGGTAGAGAAATCGCCTTTCCACGACCATCTCCAGGGAAGAAGATGGAGGAAGGTTCCGACGTTAAAAGCGAAGGCACAAGTACTGTGCCATATAACACTGCTTGAGAACGAACTTGTGTCGAAAGCTTCTCCCAACTCAGATCTTGTTTCGGGAAGATAGAAGCGTTGTCAGTACTTTGTGTGAAAACACAAGGAGAACACCACACGCTGAATGGTGAAGAAACATGTGGCTCGAATGTGACCACCAACACACTAGTAGTCCCCTAGAGAGGAGTGTGTCTGGAAATGGGAGGAAGCGTAAGGAACGCGCTATACACTTAAGTCTAAGAAACAACGCTGTGGCGGTGCGTTCCTTCGACTGCCATCTGCTTTGCTAAGGAACGAAGCGGCTTGAAGCAAAGTGTGAAAGAATCCGGAGGGGAAGGAAGAGAGATCTACCTTACTCGCGGAACAGATTCTTATGGAGGGCATTTCTCAACGAACACCATGTGTCACGACGATGGAAGGGTGTTCAAATGTAGGCGCCTTCGCCGAAGGAAAGGCATACACGAATCTCTGCGAAGCAAGTCTGTCAAACGCGACTTGGAGCTTCCAACTGGGTTCCCGCGGAATCCCTAGTCACCAAACCTACGTGTTGAATCCTAAACGAAGGGAGTGCTCTTCAGTCTGAAGAAACACCACTCCCGAGAAACCGTGTGTCTACTAACATCTTCCCTGAAAATGGTAGGCTTTTCCCATGGAAGTGTGAAATCGCAATGTAGGGGCCCCATGCCTGTGCTACAGAAGTCCTTAGTGTCGATAGTCTGTCGCCATTCAAATCCTGTTCCGTGAGAAGTGTTTTCAAGAGTAGGAGTGAGAGCAGATGGAAAAGGACACGGTTTTACGTGTGAGAAGGAAATCCGTCAAGAAAGACATACACGGAAGGATGAGAAGCACTTTAGCCTGAAATGGTGCAGGCACCTAGAATGGGCCCTGTGACGGTGCTTGAGAAACCACTTGTGAAGAAGTCTTCCCTCAACTATCATATCGTTTCGGTGAGAGGAAAGTGTTTTCCGTAGTGGGTGTGAAGGCGTAAGGGACATCGGCTCGACGTAGCTCTCCGCTTCGAATTGGCCTACTGTCGTGGCCATGAAGAAAGATGTGCATGGACATGGATAATGTGCGGAAGCGTAAGGAAGATGGCATACGTCTGTTAAACTCTAAGAACAAATCTCGAGGGTTGCCGTCCTTCGACTACCACCTCTTTTCGTAAGGATGGAAGCAGCTTGGGAAACCTAGCGTGAACGAAAAGCGATGGAACGCGCGATCCTCTACAGGGAGGAACCCGTTGGGCGGAGGGTTTCTCTCCATCAAGTCCTGTGTCATGGAGGTGGATGGGTCTTCAAATGCACGTGGACTAGCCTCAGTAGTAGTAGCCTCACACTGAATTCTGAGAAACGAGTCCATGTCCAACAGGCTTTCGTGCTAACATCTGGGTTCTTGAAGAAAGAAGCCTTTGGAGAGATGAGTGTTGCTATATAAGGTAAGGGTCTTACACTCACCTCTCAAAGAACAAAACGGTAGGGAAATAGTCTTTCCACTGCCACCTGCAGGGAAAAAGATGGAAGAACTTTCCAACGTTACCAGTGAAGGCACAACTCCTGTGCCATATACCACTGTTTGAGAAAGAGTTGTGTCGAAAGCTTCTCTCAACTCAAATCTTGTTTCAGGAAGATAGAAGCGCTTTCAGGACTTCGTGTGAACGCGTAAGGAAAGTGCCATACGCTGAATTGTGAAGAGACATGTGGGTCGAATGTGACCACCAACTAACAAGTTGTCCCCTAGAGAGGTGTGTGTGTGGAAATCGGAGGAAGTGTAAGGAACGAGCTCTACACTTAATTCTAAAAAGCAATGCTGTGGAGGAGCGGTCCTTCGTCTACCTTCTCCTTTCCGAAGGATCGAGGCGGGCATACGCCAAGTGTGAAAGGAAGCAGAGGAAAGGCCTGATATACCTTCCTCGTGGAACAACTTTGTATGGAGGGCTTCGCTCAATGGACACCATGGGTCACGACGCTAAAAGGGGTTTCCAAATGTATGTGAGTTCGCCAAAGGAAAGCCACAGACTCAACTGCGCGAAACAAGTCTGTGTCAAACCCGACTTCGAGCTTACGACTGGCGTCACGGGGAAAACATAGTCACAACAGGTATGTGTTGAATCCGAAACAGGCGGCGTGCACTTCAGTCTCAGGAAACATCAGTGCAGAGAAACCGTGTTTCTACGAACATCTTCCCTGAAAATGCTTGTCTATTCCAATGTAAGTGCGGCAGCGCAAGGCATGTGCCCCATGCCTGTGCCACAGAAATGGTCAGTGTAGATTGTCTCTCCCAATTCAAATCTTGTTCCGTGAGGAATGTTTTCAAGAGTATGAGAGAGATCAGAGGGGAAAGGTCATGCCTTCAAGTGGGAGAAGGATATCCTGGAAAGCCATACACCTACGTATGAGCGGCATTCTGGCATGAACGTGTGAAGGCATAGAGAATGTGCCGTCACCTGGGACGTTGCTTGACCAACCGCTTGGGAAGAAGTCCTCCCTCAGCTATCCTACAGTTTCAGGAAGATAAAAGTGTTTTCCGTAGTGGGTGTGAAGGCATGAGGGACGTACCCAAGAGTTAGCCGTCCGTCCCGAATGTGTCTCCTGTCGTTCCATGAAGAAGGATGAGTATGGATATGTATGATGTGAGGAAGCATGAGGAGGATTGCCTCCCCATGGTTAACTCTAAGAACAAATCTAGAGGTTTGCCGTCCGTCGACGACCCGCTCTTTCCCTACGGATGGAAGCACCTTGTTACAACGTAGTGCGAAAGGAAAGAGACGGAAAGTACGATACACTACGGTGAGGAACACGTTGTGGGGAGGGTTTCTCTCCACGAAAGTCTTGTGTCATGAAGTTGGAGTGCCATCAAATATACGTGTGCTCGCCTCAGCAGCGCCTTCCACTGGACACAGAGAAACAAGGCCACGTCCAACACGATTTCGTGCTCACCTCTTGGTTCGGGAAGCATGAAGCCTTTGGAGATATAGGTGTAAGTGTCTGACACTAAGCTCTCAAGGAACAAAACGGTAGAGAAATCGCCTTTCCACGACCATCTACAGGGAAGAAGATGGAGGAAAGTCCCGACGTTGAAAGCGAAGGGACAAGTACAGTGCCATATACCACTGCTTGAGAACGAACTTGTGTCGAAAGCTTCTCCCAACTCAGATCTTGTTTCGGGAAGATAGAAGCGTTGTCAGTACTTTGTGTGAAAACACAAGGAAAACACCACACGCTGAATGGTGAAGAAACATGTGGCTCGAATGTGACCACCAACACACTAGGAGTCCCCTAGAGAGGAGTGTGTCTGGAAATGGGAGGAAGCGTAAGGAACGTGCTATACACTTAAGTCTAAGAAACAACGCTGTGGCGGTGCGGTCCTTCGTCTACCTTCTCCTTTCCGAAGGATCGAAGCGGCCTTGCGCCAAGTGTGAAAGGAAGCGGAGGAAAAGCCTGATATACCTTCCTCGTGGAACAACATTTATGGAGGGCTTCTCCCAATGGGCAACATGGGCCATGTTGGGTTTTGCAAATGTATGTGAGTTCGCCAGAGGAAAGCCACAGACTCAACTGCGCGAAACAAGTCTGAGTCAAACCCGACTTCGAGCTTACGACTGGCGTCACGGGGAAATCAGAGTCACAACAGGTATTTGTTGAATCCGAAACAGGCGGCGTGCACTTCAGTCTGAGGAAACAGAGAAACCGTGTTTCTTCTAACATCTTCCCTGAAAATGCGTGTCTATTCCAGTGGAAGTGTGGCAGCGCAAGGCATGTGCCCCAGGCCTGTGCCACAGAAATAGTTAGTGTAGATTGTCTCTCCCGATTCAAATCTTGTTCCGTGAAGAATGTTTCCAAGAGTATGAAAGAGAGCAGACGGGAAATGTCATGCCTTCAAGTGGGAGAAGGAAATCCTGGAAAGCCATACACCGACGTATGCGCGGCATTCTGGTAGGAACGTGTGAAGGCATAAAGAATGTGCCGTGCCCTGTGACGGTGCTTGACCAACCGCTTGTGAGGAAGTCTTCCCTCAGCTATCATATTGTTTCAGGAAGATAAAAGTGTTTTCCCTAGTGGGTGTGAAGGCATGAGGGACGTACCCTAGAGTTAGCCATCCGTTCCGAATGTGTCTACTGTCGTTCCATGTAGAAGGATGAGTATGGAAATGTATGATGTGAGGAAGCATAAGGAGGATGGCCTACGGGTGTTTAACTCTAAGAACAAATCTAGACGGTTGCCGTCCGTCGACGACCAGCTCTTTCCCTACGGGTGGAAGCACCTTGTTACAACTTAGTGCGAACGCAAAGAGACGGAAAGCGCGATACACTCCGGCGAGGAACACGTTGTGCGGAGGGTTTCTCTCCACGAAAGTCTTGTGTCGTGACGTTGGAAGGGCCTTCAAATGTACGTGAGCTCGCCTCAGCAGCGCCTTCCACTGAACTCAGAGAAACAAGGCCACGTCCAACACGATTTCGGGCTAACCTCTTGGTTCGGGAAGCATGAAGCCGTTGGAGATGTATGTGTAAGCGTCTGACACTCAGCTCTCAAGGAACAAAACGGTAGAGAAATCGCCTTTCCACTACCATCTCCAGGGAAGAAGATGGAGGAAGGTTCCGACGTTAAAAGCGAAGGCACAAGTACTGTGCCATATAACACTGCTTGAGAACGAACTTGTGTCGAAAGCTTCTCCCAACTCAGATCTTGTTTCGGGAAGATCGAAGCGTTGTCAGTACTTTGTGTGAAAACACAAGGAAAATTCCACACGCTGAATGGTGAAGAAACATGTGGCTCGAATGTGACCACCAACACACTAGTAGTCCCCTAGAGAGGTGTGTGTCTGGAAATGGGAGGAAGCGTAAGGAACGCGCTATACACTTAAGTCTAAGAAACAACGCTGTGGCGGTGCGTTCCTTCGACTGCCATCTGCTTTGCTAAGGAACGAAGCGGCTTGAAGCAAAGTGTGAAAGAATCCGGAGGGGAAGGAAGAGAGATCTACCTTACTCGCGGAACAAATTCTTATGGAGGGCATTTCTCAACGAACACCATGTGTCACGACGATGGAAGGGTGTTGAAATGTAGGCGCCTTCGCCGAAGGAAAGGCATACACGAATCTCTGCGAAGCAAGTCTCTGTCAAACGCGACTTCGAGCTTCCAACTGGGTTCCCGCGGAATCCCTAGTCACCAAACGTACGTGTTGAATCCTAAACGAAGGGAGTGCTCTTCAGTCTGAAGAAACACCACTCCCGAGAAACCGTGTGTCTACTAACATCTTCCCTGAAAATGGTAGGCTTTTCCCATGGAAGTGTGAAATCGCAATGTATGGGCCCCATGCCTGTGCTACAGAAGTCCTTAGTGTCGATAGTCTGTCGCCATTCAAATCCTGTTCCGTGAGAAGTGTTTTCAAGAGTAGGAGTGAGAGCAGATGGAAAAGGACACGGTTTTACGTGTGAGAAGGAAATCCGTCAAGAAAGACATACACGGAAGGATGAGAAGCACTTTAGCATGAAATGGTGCAGGCACCTAGAATGGGCCCTGTGACGGTGCTTGAGAAACCACTTGTGAAGAAGTCTTCCCTCAACTATCATATCGTTTCGGTGAGAGGAAAGTGTTTTCCGTAGTGGGTGTGAAGGCGTAAGGGACATCGGCTCGACGTAGCTCTCCGCTTCGAATTGGCCTACTGTCGTGGCCATGAAGAAAGATGTGCATGGACATGGATAATGTGCGGAAGCGTAAGGAAGATGGCATACGTCTGTTAAACTCTAAGAACAAATCTCGAGGGTTGCCGTCCTTCGACTACCACCTCTTTTCGTAAGGATGGAAGCAGCTTGGGAAACCTAGCGTGAACGAAAAGCGATGGAACGCGCGATCCTCTACAGGGAGGAACCCGTTGGGCGGAGGGTTTCTCTCCATCAAGTCCTGTGTCATGGAGGTGGATGGGTCTTCAAATGCACGTGGACTAGCCTCAGTAGTAGTAGCCTCACACTGAATTCTGAGAAACGAGTCCATGTCCAACAGGCTTTCGTGCTAACATCTGGGTTCTTGAAGAAAGAAGCCTTTGGAGAGATGAGTGTTGCTATATAAGGTAAGGGTCTTACACTCACCTCTCAAAGAACAAAACGGTAGGGAAATAGTCTTTCCACTGCCACCTGCAGGGAAAAAGATGGAAGAACTTTCCAACGTTACCAGTGAAGGCACAACTCCTGTGCCATATACCACTGTTTGAGAAAGAGTTGTGTCGAAAGCTTCTCTCAACTCAAATCTTGTTTCAGGAAGATAGAAGCGCTTTCAGGACTTCGTGTGAACGCGTAAGGAAAGTGCCATACGCTGAATTGTGAAGAGACATGTGGGTCGAATGTGACCACCAACTAACAAGTTGTCCCCTAGAGAGGTGTGTGTGTGGAAATCGGAGGAAGTGTAAGGAACGAGCTCTACACTTAATTCTAAAAAGCAATGCTGTGGAGGAGCGGTCCTTCGTCTACCTTCTCCTTTCCGAAGGATCGAGGCGGGCATACGCCAAGTGTGAAAGGAAGCAGAGGAAAGGCCTGATATACCTTCCTCGTGGAACTACTTTGTATGGAGGGCTTCGCTCAATGGACACCATGGGTCACGACGCTAAAAGGGGTTTCCAAATGTATGTGAGTTCGCCAAAGGAAAGCCACAGACTCAACTGCGCGAAACAAGTCTGTGTCAAACCCGACTTCGAGCTTACGACTGGCGTCACGGGGAAAACATAGTCACAACAGGTATGTGTTGAATCCGAAACAGGCGGCGTGCACTTCAGTCTCAGGAAACATCAGTGCAGAGAAATCGTGTTTCTACGAACATCTTCCCCGAAAATGCTTGTCTATTCCAATGTAAGTGCGGCAGCGCAAGGCATGTGCCCCATGCCTGTGCCACAGAAATGGTTAGTGTAGATTGTCTCTCCCAATTCAAATCTTGTTCCGTGAGGAATGTTTTCAAGAGTATGAGAGAGATCAGAGGGGAAAGGTCATGCCTTCAAGTGGGAGAAGGATATCCTGGAAAGCCATACACCTACGTATGAGCGGCATCCTGGCATGAACGTGTGAAGGCATAGAGAATGTGCCGTCACCTGGGACGTTGCTTGACCAACCGCTTGGGAAGAAGTCCTCCCTCAGCTATCCTACAGTTTCAGGAAGATAAAAGTGTTTTCCGTAGTGGGTGTGAAGGCATGAGGGACGTACCCAAGAGTTAGCCGTCCGTCCCGAATGTGTCTCCTGTCGTTCCATGAAGAAGGATGAGTATGGATATGTATGATGTGAGGAAGCATGAGGAGGATTGCCTCCCCATGGTTAACTCTAAGAACAAATCTAGAGGTTTGCCGTCCGTCGACGACCAGCTCTTTCCCTACGGATGGAAGCACCTTGTTACAACGTAGTGCGAAAGGAAAGAGACGGAAAGTACGATACACTACGGTGAGGAACACGTTGTGGGGAGGGTTTCTCTCCACGAAAGTCTTGTGTCATGAAGTTGGAGTGCCATCAAATATACGTGTGCTCGCCTCAGCAGCGCCTTCCACTGGACACAGAGAAACAAGGCCACGTCCAACACGATTTCGTGCTCACCTCTTGGTTCGGGAAGCATGAAGCCTTTGGAGACATAGGTGTAGGTGTCTGACACTAAGCTCTCAAGGAACAAAACGGTAGAGAAATCGCCTTTCCACGACCATCTCCAGGGAAGAAGGTGGAGGAAAGTCCCGAAGTTAAAAGCGAAGGGACAAGTACAGTGCCATATACCACTGCTTGAGAACGAACTTGTGTCGAAAGCTTCTCCCAACTCAGATCTTGTTTCGGGAAGATAGAAGCGTTGTCAGTACTTTGTGTGAAAACACAAGGAGAACACCACACGCTGAATGGTGAAGAAACATGTGGCTCGAATGTGACCACCAACACACTAGTAGTCCCCTAGAGAGGAGTGTGTCTGGAAATGGGAGGAAGCGTAAGGAACGTACTATACACTTAAGTCTAAGAAACAACGCTGTGGCGGTGCGGTCCTTCGTCTACCTTCTCCTTTCCGAAGGATCGAAGCGGCCTTGCGCCAAGTGTGAAAGGAAGCGGAGGAAAAGCCTGATATACCTTCCTCGTGGAACAACATTTATGGAGGGCTTCTCCCAATGGGCAACATGGGTCACGACGCCTGAAGGGTTTTCCAAATGTATGTGAGTTCGCCAGAGGAAAGCCACAGACTCTGCTGCGCGAAACAAGTCTGAGTCAAACCCGACTTCGAGCTTACGACTGGCGTCACGGGGAAATCAGAGTCACAACAGGTATTTGTTGAATCCGAAACAGGCGGCGTGCACTTCAGTCTGAGGAAACAGAGAAACCGTGTTTCTTCTAACATCTTCCCTGAAAATGCGTGTCTATTCCAGTGGAAGTGTGGCAGCGCAAGGCATGTGCCCCAGGCCTGTGCCACAGAAATAGTTAGTGTAGATTGTCTCTCCCGATTCAAATCTTGTTCCGTGAAGAATGTTTCCAAGAGTATGAAAGAGAGCAGACGGGAAATGTCATGCCTTCAAGTGGGAGAAGGAAATCCTGGAAAGCCATACACCGACGTATGCGCGGCATTCTGGTAGGAACGTGTGAAGGCATAAAGAATGTGCCGTGCCCTGTGACGGTGCTTGACCAACCGCTTGTGAGGAAGTCTTCCCTCAGCTATCATATTGTTTCAGGAAGATAAAAGTGTTTTCCCTAGTGGGTGTGAAGGCATGAGGGACGTACCCTAGAGTTAGCCGTCCGTTCCGAATGTGTCTACTGTCGTTCCACGAAGAAGGATGAGTATGGAAATGTATGATGTGAGGAAGCATAAGGAGGATGGCCTACGGGTGTTTAACTCTAAGAACAAATCTAGAGGGTTGCCGTCCGTCGACGACCAGCTCTTTCCCTACGGGTGGAAGCACCTTGTTACAACTTAGTGCGAACGAAAAGAGACGGAAAGCGCGATACACTACGGCGAGGAACACGTTGTGCGGGGGGTTTCTCTCCACGAAAGTCTTGTGTCATGACGTTGGAAGGGCCTTCAAATGTACGTGAGCTCGCCTCAGCAGCGCCTTCCACTGAACTCAGAGAAACAAGGCCACGCCCAACACGATTTCGGGCTAACCTCTTGGTTCGGGAAGCATGAAGCCGTTGGAGATGTATGTGTAAGCGTCTGACACTCGGCTCTCAAGGAACAAAACGGTAGAGAAATCGCCTTTCCACGACCATCTCCAGGGAAGAAGATGGAGGAAGGTTCCGACGTTAAAAGCGAAGGCACAAGTACTGTGCCATATAACACTGCTTGAGAACGAACTTGTGTCGAAAGCTTCTCCCAACTCAGATCTTGTTTCGGGAAGATAGAAGCGTTGTCAGTACTTTGTGTGAAAACACAAGGAGAACACCACACGCTGAATGGTGAAGAAACATGTGGCTCGAATGTGACCACCAACACACTAGTAGTCCCCTAGAGAGGAGTGTGTCTGGAAATGGGAGGAAGCGTAAGGAACGCGCTATACACTTAAGTCTAAGAAACAACGCTGTGGCGGTGCGTTCCTTCGACTGCCATCTGCTTTGCTAAGGAACGAAGCGGCTTGAAGCAAAGTGTGAAAGAATCCGGAGGGGAAGGAAGAGAGATCTACCTTACTCGCGGAACAAATTCTTATGGAGGGCATTTCTCAACGAACACCATGTGTCACGACGATGGAAGGGTGTTCAAATGTAGGCGCCTTCGCCGAAGGAAAGGCATACACGAATCTCTGCGAAGCAAGTCTCTGTCAAACGCGACTTCGAGCTTCCAACTGGGTTCCCGCGGAATCCCTAGTCACCAAACGTACGTGTTGAATCCTAAATGAAGGGAGTGCTCTTCAGTCTGAAGAAACACCACTCCCGAGAAACCGTGTGTCTACTAACATCTTCCCTGAAAATGGTAGGCTTTTCCCATGGAAGTGTGAAATCGCAATGTATGGGCCCCATGCCTGTGCTACAGAAGTCCTTAGTGTCGATAGTCTGTCGCCATTCAAATCCTGTTCCGTGAGAAGTGTTTTCAAGAGTAGGAGTGAGAGCAGATGGAAAAGGACACGGTTTTACGTGTGAGAAGGAAATCCGTCAAGAAAGACATACACGGAAGGATGAGAAGCACTTTAGCATGAAATGGGGCAGGCACCTAGAATGGGCCCTGTGACGGTGCTTGAGAAACCACTTGTGAAGAAGTCTTCCCTCAACTATCATATCGTTTCGGTGAGAGGAAAGTGTTTTCCGTAGTGGGTGTGAAGGCGTAAGGGACATCGGCTCGACGTAGCTCTCCGCTCCGAATTGGCCTACTGTCGTGGCCATGAAGAAAGATGTGCATGGACATGGATAATGTGCGGAAGCGTAAGGAAGATGGCATACGTCTGTTAAACTCTAAGAACAAATCTCGAGGGTTGCCGTCCTTCGACTACCACCTCTTTTCGTAAGGATGGAAGCAGCTTGGGAAACCTAGCGTGAACGACAGAGCGATGGAACGCGCGATCCTCTACAGGGAGGAACCCGTTGGGCGGAGGGTTTCTCTCCATCAAGTCCTGTGTCATGGAGGTGGATGGGTCTTCAAATGCACGTGGACTAGCCTCAGTAGTAGTAGCCTCACACTGAATTCTGAGAAACGAGTCCATGTCCAACAGGCTTTCGTGCTAACATCTGGGTTCTTGAAGAAAGAAGCCTTTGGAGAGATGAGTGTTGCTATATAAGGTAAGGGTCTTACACTCACCTCTCAAAGAACAAAACGGGAGGGAAATAGTCTTTCCACTGCCACCTGCAGGGAAAAAGATGGAAGAACTTTCCAACGTTACCAGTGAAGGCACAACTCCTGTGCCATATATCACTGTTTGAGAAAGAGTTGTTTCGAAAGCTTCTCTCAACTCAAATCTTGTTTCAGGAAGATAGAAGCGCTTTCAGGACTTCGTGTGAATGCGTAAGGAAAGTGCCATACGCTGAATTGTGAAGAGACATGTGGGTCGAATGTGACCACCAACTAACAAGTTGTCCCCTAGAGAGGTGTGTGTGTGGAAATCGGAGGAAGTGTAAGGAACGAGCTCTACACTTAATTCTAAAAAGCAATGCTGTGGAGGAGCGGTCCTTCGTCTACCTTCTCCTTTCCGAAGGATCGAGGCGGGCATACGCCAAGTGTGAAAGGAAGCAGAGGAAAGGCCTGATATACCTTCCTCGTGGAACTACTTTGTATGGAGGGCTTCGCTCAATGGACACCATGGGTCACGACGCTAAAAGGGGTTTCCAAATGTATGTGAGTTCGCCAAAGGAAAGCCACAGACTCAACTGCGCGAAACAAGTCTGTGTCAAACCCGACTTCGAGCTTACGACTGGCGTCACGGGGAAAACATAGTCACAACAGGTATGTGTTGAATCCGAAACAGGCGGCGTGCACTTCAGTCTCAGGAAACATCAGTGCAGAGAAACCGTGTTTCTACGAACATCTTCCCCGAAAATGCTTGTCTATTCCAATGTAAGTGCGGCAGCGCAAGGCATGTGCCCCATGCCTGTGCCACAGAAATGGTTAGTGTAGATTGTCTCTCCCAATTCAAATCTTGTTCCGTGAGGAATGTTTTCAAGAGTATGAGAGAGATCAGAGGGGAAAGGTCATGCCTTCAAGTGGGAGAAGGATATCCTGGAAAGCCATACACCTACGTATGAGCGGCATCCTGGCATGAACGTGTGAAGGCATAGAGAATGTGCCGTCACCTGGGACGTTGCTTGACCAACCGCTTGGGAAGAAGTCCTCCCTCAGCTATCCTACAGTTTCAGGAAGATAAAAGTGTTTTCCGTAGTGGGTGTGAAGGCATGAGGGACGTACCCAAGAGTTAGCCGTCCGTCCCGAATGTGTCTCCTGTCGTTCCATGAAGAAGGATGAGTATGGATATGTATGATGTGAGGAAGCATGAGGAGGATTGCCTCCCCATGGTTAACTCTAAGAACAAATCTAGAGGTTTGCCGTCCGTCGACGACCCGCTCTTTCCCTACGGATGGAAGCACCTTGTTACAACGTAGTGCGAAAGGAAAGAGACGGAAAGTACGATACACTACGGTGAGGAACACGTTGTGGGGAGGGTTTCTCTCCACGAAAGTCTTGTGTCATGAAGTTGGAGTGCCATCAAATATACGTGTGCTCGCCTCAGCAGCGCCTTCCACTGGACACAGAGAAACAAGGCCACGTCCAACACGATTTCGTGCTCACCTCTTGGTTCGGGAAGCATGAAGCCTTTGGAGACATAGGTGTAGGTGTCTGACACTAAGCTCTCAAGGAACAAAACGGTAGAGAAATCGCCTTTCCACGACCATCTACAGGGAAGAAGATGGAGGAAAGTCCCGACGTTAAAAGCGAAGGGACAAGTACAGTGCCATATACCACTGCTTGAGAACGAACTTGTGTCGAAAGCTTCTCCCAACTCAGATCTTGTTTCGGGAAGATAGAAGCGTTGTCAGTACTTTGTGTGAAAACACAAGGAGAACACCACACGCTGAATGGTGAAGAAACATGTGGCTCGAATGTGACCACCAACACACTAGTAGTCCCCTAGAGAGGAGTGTGTCTGGAAATGGGAGGAAGCGTAAGGAACGTACTATACACTTAAGTCTAAGAAACAACGCTGTGGCGGTGCGGTCCTTCGTCTACCTTCTCCTTTCCGAAGGATCGAAGCGGCCTTGCGCCAAGTGTGAAAGGAAGCGGAGGAAAAGCCTGATATACCTTCCTCGTGGAACAACATTTATGGAGGGCTTCTCCCAATGGGCAACATGGGTCACGACGCCTGAAGGGTTTTCCAAATGTATGTGAGTTCGCCAGAGGAAAGCCACAGACTCAGCTGCGCGAAACAAGTCTGAGTCAAACCCGACTTCGAGCTTACGACTGGCGTCACGGGGAAATCAGAGTCACAACAGGTATTTGTTGAATCCGAAACAGGCGGCGTGCACTTCAGTCTGAGGAAACAGAGAAACCGTGTTTCTTCTAACATCTTCCCTGAAAATGCTTGTCTATTCCAGTGGAAGTGTGGCAGCGCAAGGCATGTGCCCCAGGCCTGTGCCACAGAAATAGTTAGTGTAGATTGTCTCTCCCGATTCAAATCTTGTTCCGTGAAGAATGTTTCCAAGAGTATGAAAGAGAGCAGACGGGAAATGTCATGCCTTCAAGTGGGAGAAGGAAATCCTGGAAAGCCATACACCGACGTATGCGCGGCATTCTGGTAGGAACGTGTGAAGGCATAAAGAATGTGCCGTGCCCTGTGACGGTGCTTGACCAACCGCTTGTGAGGAAGTCTTCCCTCAGCTATCATATTGTTTCAGGAAGATAAAAGTGTTTTCCCTAGTGGGTGTGAAGGCATGAGGGACGTACCCTAGAGTTAGCCGTCCGTTCCGAATGTGTCTACTGTCGTTCCACGAAGAAGGATGAGTATGGAAATGTATGATGTGAGGAAGCATAAGGAGGATGGCCTACGGGTGTTTAACTCTAAGAACAAATCTAGAGGGTTGCCGTCCGTCGACGACCAGCTCTTTCCCTACGGGTGGAAGCACCTTGTTACAACTTAGTGCGAACGAAAAGAGACGGAAAGCGCGATACACTACGGCGAGGAACACGTTGTGCGGGGGGTTCCTCTCCACGAAAGTCTTGTGTCATGACGTTGGAAGGGCCTTCAAATGTACGTGAGCTCGCCTCAGCAGCGCCTTCCACTGAACTCAGAGAAACAAGGCCACGCCCAACACGATTTCGGGCTAACCTCTTGGTTCGGGAAGCATGAAGCCGTTGGAGATGTATGTGTAAGCGTCTGACACTCGGCTCTCAAGGAACAAAACGGTAGAGAAATCGCCTTTCCACGACCATCTCCAGGGAAGAAGATGGAGGAAGGTTCCGACGTTAAAAGCGAAGGCACAAGTACTGTGCCATATAACACTGCTTGAGAACGAACTTGTGTCGAAAGCTTCTCCCAAATCAGATCTTGTTTCGGGAAGATAGAAGCGTTGTCAGTACTTTGTGTGAAAACACAAGGAGAACACCACACGCTGAATGGTGAAGAAACATGTGGCTCGAATGTGACCACCAACACACTAGTAGTCCCCTAGAGAGGAGTGTGTCTGGAAATGGGAGGAAGCGTAAGGAACGCGCTATACACTTAAGTCTAAGAAACAACGCTGTGGCGGTGCGTTCCTTCGACTGCCATCTGCTTTGCTAAGGAACGAAGCGGCTTGAAGCAAAGTGTGAAAGAATCCGGAGGGGAAGGAAGAGAGATCTACTTTACTCGCGGAACAAATTCTTATGGAGGGCATTTCTCAACGAACACCATGTGTCACGACGATGGAAGGGTGTTCAAATGTAGGCGCCTTCGCCGAAGGAAAGGCATACACGAATCTCTGCGAAGCAAGTCTCTGTCAAACGCGACTTCGAGCTTCCAACTGGGTTCCCGCGGAATCCCTAGTCACCAAACGTACGTGTTGAATCCTAAACGAAGGGAGTGCTCTTCAGTCTGAAGAAACACCACTCCCGAGAAACCGTGTGTCTACTAACATCTTCCCTGAAAATGGTAGGCTTTTCCCATGGAAGTGTGAAATCGCAATGTATGGGCCCCATGCCTGTGCTACAGAAGTCCTTAGTGTCGATAGTCTGTCGCCATTCAAATCCTGTTCCGTGAGAAGTGTTTTCAAGAGTAGGAGTGAGAGCAGATGGAAAAGGACACGGTTTTACGTGTGAGAAGGAAATCCGTCAAGAAAGACATACACGGAAGGATGAGAAGCACTTTAGCATGAAATGGTGCAGGCACCTAGAATGGGCCCTGTGACGGTGCTTGAGAAACCACTTGTGAAGAAGTCTTCCCTCAACTATCATATCGTTTCGGTGAGAGGAAAGTGTTTTCCGTAGTGGGTGTGAAGGCGTAAGGGACATCGGCTCGACGTAGCTCTCCGCTCCGAATTGGCCTACTGTCGTGGCCATGAAGAAAGATGTGCATGGACATGGATAATGTGCGGAAGCGTAAGGAAGATGGCATACGTCTGTTAAACTCTAAGAACAAATCTCGAGGGTTGCCGTCCTTCGACTACCACCTCTTTTCGTAAGGATGGAAGCAGCTTGGGAAACCTAGCGTGAACGACAGAGCGATGGAACGCGCGATCCTCTACAGGGAGGAACCCGTTGGGCGGAGGGTTTCTCTCCATCAAGTCCTGTGTCATGGAGGTGGATGGGTCTTCAAATGCACGTGGACTAGCCTCAGTAGTAGTAGCCTCACACTGAATTCTGAGAAACGAGTCCATGTCCAACAGGCTTTCGTGCTAACATCTGGGTTCTTGAAGAAAGAAGCCTTTGGAGAGATGAGTGTTGCTATATAAGGTAAGGGTCTTACACTCACCTCTCAAAGAACAAAACGGTAGGGAAATAGTCTTTCCACTGCCACCTGCAGGGAAAAAGATGGAAGAACTTTCCAACGTTACCAGTGAAGGCACAACTCCTGTGCCATATACCACTGTTTGAGAAAGAGTTGTGTCGAAAGCTTCTCTCAACTCAAATCTTGTTTCAGGAAGATAGAAGCGCTTTCAGGACTTCGTGTGAAGGCGTAAGGAAAGTGCCATACGCTGAATTGTGAAGAGACATGTGGGTCGAATGTGACCACCAACTAACAAGTTGTCCCCTAGAGAGGTGTGTGTGTGGAAATCGGAGGAAGTGTAAGGAACGAGCTCTACACTTAATTCTAAAAAGCAATGCTGTGGAGGAGCGGTCCTTCGTCTACCTTCTCCTTTCCGAAGGATCGAGGCGGGCATACGCCAAGTGTGAAAGGAAGCAGAGGAAAGGCCTGATATACCTTCCTCGTGGAACTACTTTGTATGGAGGGCTTCGCTCAATGGACACCATGGGTCACGACGCTAAAAGGGGTTTCCAAATGTATGTGAGTTCGCCAAAGGAAAGCCACAGACTCAACTGCGCGAAACAAGTCTGTGTCAAACCCGACTTCGAGCTTACGACTGGCGTCACGGGGAAAACATAGTCACAACAGGTATGTGTTGAATCCGAAACAGGCGGCGTGCACTTCAGTCTCAGGAAACATCAGTGCAGAGAAACCGTGTTTCTACGAACATCTTCCCCGAAAATGCTTGTCTATTCCAATGTAAGTGCGGCAGCGCAAGGCATGTGCCCCATGCCTGTGCCACAGAAGTGGTTAGTGTAGATTGTCTCTCCCAATTCAAATCTTGTTCCGTGAGGAATGTTTTCAAGAGTATGAGAGAGATCAGAGGGGAAAGGTCATGCCTTCAAGTGGGAGAAGGATATCCTGGAAAGCCATACACCTACGTATGAGCGGCATCCTGGCATGAACGTGTGAAGGCATAGAGAATGTGCCGTCACCTGGGACGTTGCTTGACCAACCGCTTGGGAAGAAGTCCTCCCTCAGCTATCCTACAGTTTCAGGAAGATAAAAGTGTTTTCCGTAGTGGGTGTGAAGGCATGAGGGACGTACCCAAGAGTTAGCCGTCCGTCCCGAATGTGTCTCCTGTCGTTCCATGAAGAAGGATGAGTATGGATATGTATGATGTGAGGAAGCATGAGGAGGATTGCCTCCCCATGGTTAACTCTAAGAACAAATCTAGAGGTTTGCCGTCCGTCGACGACCAGCTCTTTCCCTACGGATGGAAGCACCTTGTTACAACGTAGTGCGAAAGGAAAGAGACGGAAAGTACGATACACTACGGTGAGGAACACGTTGTGGGGAGGGTTTCTCTCCACGAAAGTCTTGTGTCATGAAGTTGGAGTGCCATCAAATATACGTGTGCTCGCCTCAGCAGCGCCTTCCACTGGACACAGAGAAACAAGGCCACGTCCAACACGATTTCGTGCTCACCTCTTGGTTCGGGAAGCATGAAGCCTTTGGAGACATAGGTGTAGGTGTCTGACACTAAGCTCTCAAGGAACAAAACGGTAGAGAAATCGCCTTTCCACGACCATCTACAGGGAAGAAGATGGAGGAAAGTCCCGACGTTAAAAGCGAAGGGACAAGTACAGTGCCATATACCACTGCTTGAGAACGAACTTGTGTCGAAAGCTTCTCCCAACTCAGATCTTGTTTCGGGAAGATAGAAGCGTTGTCAGTACTTTGTGTGAAAACACAAGGAGAACACCACACGCTGAATGGTGAAGAAACATGTGGCTCGAATGTGACCACCAACACACTAGTAGTCCCCTAGAGAGGAGTGTGTCTGGAAATGGGAGGAAGCGTAAGGAACGTACTATACACTTAAGTCTAAGAAACAACGCTGTGGCGGTGCGGTCCTTCGTCTACCTTCTCCTTTCCGAAGGATCGAAGCGGCCTTGCGCCAAGTGTGAAAGGAAGCGGAGGAAAAGCCTGATATACCTTCCTCGTGGAACAACATTTATGGAGGGCTTCTCCCAATGGGCAACATGGGTCACGACGCCTGAAGGGTTTTCCAAATGTATGTGAGTTCGCCAGAGGAAAGCCACAGACTCAGCTGCGCGAAACAAGTCTGAGTCAAACCCGACTTCGAGCTTACGACTGGCGTCACGGGGAAATCAGAGTCACAACAGGTATTTGTTGAATCCGAAACAGGCGGCGTGCACTTCAGTCTGAGGAAACAGAGAAACCGTGTTTCTTCTAACATCTTCCCTGAAAATGCTTGTCTATTCCAGTGGAAGTGTGGCAGCGCAAGGCATGTGCCCCAGGCCTGTGCCACAGAAATAGTTAGTGTAGATTGTCTCTCCCGATTCAAATCTTGTTCCGTGAAGAATGTTTCCAAGAGTATGAAAGAGAGCAGACGGGAAATGTCATGCCTTCAAGTGGGAGAAGGAAATCCTGGAAAGCCATACACCGACGTATGCGCGGCATTCTGGTAGGAACGTGTCAAGGCATAAAGAATGTGCCGTGCCCTGTGACGGTGCTTGACCAACCGCTTGTGAGGAAGTCTTCCCTCAGCTATCATATTGTTTCAGGAAGATAAAAGTGTTTTCCCTAGTGGGTGTGAAGGCATGAGGGACGTACCCTAGAGTTAGCCGTCCGTTCCGAATGTGTCTACTGTCGTTCCACGAAGAAGGATGAGTATGGAAATGTATGATGTGAGGAAGCATAAGGAGGATGGCCTACGGGTGTTTAACTCTAAGAACAAATCTAGAGGGTTGCCGTCCGTCGACGACCAGCTCTTTCCCTACGGGTGGAAGCACCTTGTTACAACTTAGTGCGAACGAAAAGAGACGGAAAGCGCGATACACTGCGGCGAGGAACACGTTGTGCGGGGGGTTTCTCTCCACGAAAGTCTTGTGTCATGACGTTGGAAGGGCCTTCAAATGTACGTGAGCTCGCCTCAGCAGCGCCTTCCACTGAACTCAGAGAAACAAGGCCACGCCCAACACGATTTCGGGCTAACCTCTTGGTTCGGGAAGCATGAAGCCGTTGGAGATGTATGTGTAAGCGTCTGACACTCGGCTCTCAAGGAACAAAACTGTAGAGAAATCACCTTTCCACGACCATCTCCAGGGAAGAAGATGGAGGAAGGTTCCGACGTTAAAAGCGAAGGCACAAGTACTGTGCCATATAACACTGCTTGAGAACGAACTTGTGTCGAAAGCTTCTCCCAACTCAGATCTTGTTTCGGGAAGATAGAAGCGTTGTCAGTACTTTGTGTGAAAACACAAGGAGAACACCACACGCTGAATGGTGAAGAAACATGTGGCTCGAATGTGACCACCAACACACTAGTAGTCCCCTAGAGAGGAGTGTGTCTGGAAATGGGAGGAAGCGTAAGGAACGCGCTATACACTTAAGTCTAAGAAACAACGCTGTGGCGGTGCGTTCCTTCGACTGCCATCTGCTTTGCTAAGGAACGAAGCGGCTTGAAGCAAAGTGTGAAAGAATCCGGAGGGGAAGGAAGAGAGATCTACCTTACTCGCGGAACAAATTCTTATGGAGGGCATTTCTCAACGAACACCATGTGTCACGACGATGGAAGGGTGTTCAAATGTAGGCGCCTTCGCCGAAGGAAAGGCATACACGAATCTCTGCGAAGCAAGTCTCTGTCAAACGCGACTTGGAGCTTCCAACTGGGTTCCCGCGGAATCCCTAGTCACCAAACGTACGTGTTGAATCCTAAACGAAGGGAGTGCTCTTCAGTCTGAAGAAACACCACTCCCGAGAAACCGTGTGTCTACTAACATCTTCCCTGAAAATGGTAGGCTTTTCCCATGGAAGTGTGAAATCGCAATGTATGGGCCCCATGCCTGTGCTACAGAAGTCCTTAGTGTCGATAGTCTGTCGCCATTCAAATCCTGTTCCGTGAGAAGTGTTTTCAAGAGTAGGAGTGAGAGCAGATGGAAAAGGACACGGTTTTACGTGTGAGAAGGAAATCCGTCAAGAAAGACATACACGGAAGGATGAGAAGCACTTTAGCATGAAATGGTGCAGGCACCTAGAATGGGCCCTGTGACGGTGCTTGAGAAACCACTTGTGAAGAAGTCTTCCCTCAACTATCATATCGTTTCGGTGAGAGGAAAGTGTTTTCCGTAGTGGGTGTGAAGGCGTAAGGGACATCGGCTCGACGTAGCTCTCCGCTCCGAATTGGCCTACTGTCGTGGCCATGAAGAAAGATGTGCATGGACATGGATAATGTGCGGAAGCGTAAGGAAGATGGCATACGTCTGTTAAACTCTAAGAACAAATCTCGAGGGTTGCCGTCCTTCGACTACCACCTCTTTTCGTAAGGATGGAAGCAGCTTGGGAAACCTAGCGTGAACGACAAAGCGATGGAACGCGCGATCCTCTACAGGGAGGAACCCGTTGGGCGGAGGGTTTCTCTCCATCAAGTCCTGTGTCATGGAGGTGGATGGGTCTTCAAATGCACGCGGACTAGCCTCAGTAGTAGTAGCCTCACACTGAATTCTGAGAAACGAGTCCATGTCCAACAGGCTTTCGTGCTAACATCTGGGTTCTTGAAGAAAGAAGCCTTTGGAGAGATGAGTGTTGCTATATAAGGTAAGGGTCTTACACTCACCTCTCAAAGAACAAAACGGTAGGGAAATAGTCTTTCCACTGCCACCTGCAGGGAAAAAGATGGAAGAACTTTCCAACGTTACCAGTGAAGGCACAACTCCTGTGCCATATACCACTGTTTGAGAAAGAGTTGTGTCGAAAGCTTCTCTCAACTCAAATCTTGTTTCAGGAAGATAGAAGCGCTTTCAGGACTTCGTGTGAAGGCGTAAGGAAAGTGCCATACGCTGAATTGTGAAGAGACATGTGGGTCGAATGTGACCACCAACTAACAAGTTGTCCCCTAGAGAGGTGTGTGTGTGGAAATCGGAGGAAGTGTAAGGAACGAGCTCTACACTTAATTCTAAAAAGCAATGCTGTGGAGGAGCGGTCCTTCGTCTACCTTCTCCTTTCCGAAGGATCGAGGCGGGCATACGCCAAGTGTGAAAGGAAGCAGAGGAAAGGCCTGATATACCTTCCTCGTGGAACTACTTTGTATGGAGGGCTTCGCTCAATGGACACCATGGGTCACGACGCTAAAAGGGGTTTCCAAATGTATGTGAGTTCGCCAAAGGAAAGCCACAGACTCAACTGCGCGAAACAAGTCTGTGTCAAACCCGACTTCGAGCTTACGACTGGCGTCACGGGGAAAACATAGTCACAACAGGTATGTGTTGAATCCGAAACAGGCGGCGTGCACTTCAGTCTCAGGAAACATCAGTGCAGAGAAACCGTGTTTCTACGAACATCTTCCCCGAAAATGCTTGTCTATTCCAATGTAAGTGCGGCAGCGCAAGGCATGTGCCCCATGCCTGTGCCACAGAAGTGGTTAGTGTAGATTGTCTCTCCCAATTCAAATCTTGTTCCGTGAGGAATGTTTTCAAGAGTATGAGAGAGATCAGAGGGGAAAGGTCATGCCTTCAAGTGGGAGAAGGATATCCTGGAAAGCCATACACCTACGTATGAGCGGCATCCTGGCATGAACGTGTGAAGGCATAGAGAATGTGCCGTCACCTGGGACGTTGCTTGACCAACCGCTTGGGAAGAAGTCCTCCCTCAGCTATCCTACAGTTTCAGGAAGATAAAAGTGTTTTCCGTAGTGGGTGTGAAGGCATGAGGGACGTACCCAAGAGTTAGCCGTCCGTCCCGAATGTGTCTCCTGTCGTTCCATGAAGAAGGATGAGTATGGATATGTATGATGTGAGGAAGCATGAGGAGGATTGCCTCCCCATGGTTAACTCTAAGAACAAATCTAGAGGTTTGCCGTCCGTCGACGACCAGCTCTTTCCCTACGGATGGAAGCACCTTGTTACAACGTAGTGCGAAAGGAAAGAGACGGAAAGTACGATACACTACGGTGAGGAACACGTTGTGGGGAGGGTTTCTCTCCACGAAAGTCTTGTGTCATGAAGTTGGAGTGCCATCAAATATACGTGTGCTCGCCTCAGCAGCGCCTTCCACTGGACACAGAGAAACAAGGCCACGTCCAACACGATTTCGTGCTCACCTCTTGGTTCGGGAAGCATGAAGCCTTTGGAGACATAGGTGTAGGTGTCTGACACTAAGCTCTCAAGGAACAAAACGGTAGAGAAATCGCCTTTCCACGACCATCTACAGGGAAGAAGATGGAGGAAAGTCCCGACGTTAAAAGCGAAGGGACAAGTACAGTGCCATATACCACTGCTTGAGAACGAACTTGTGTCGAAAGCTTCTCCCAACTCAGATCTTGTTTCGGGAAGATAGAAGCGTTGTCAGTACTTTGTGTGAAAACACAAGGAGAACACCACACGCTGAATGGTGAAGAAACATGTGGCTCGAATGTGACCACCAACACACTAGTAGTCCCCTAGAGAGGAGTGTGTCTGGAAATGGGAGGAAGCGTAAGGAACGTACTATACACTTAAGTCTAAGAAACAACGCTGTGGCGGTGCGGTCCTTCGTCTACCTTCTCCTTTCCGAAGGATCGAAGCGGCCTTGCGCCAAGTGTGAAAGGAAGCGGAGGAAAAGCCTGATATACCTTCCTCGTGGAACAACATTTATGGAGGGCTTCTCCCAATGGGCAACATGGGTCACGACGCCTGAAGGGTTTTCCAAATGTATGTGAGTTCGCCAGA
The DNA here is from genome assembly GCF_037043125.1 of Eumetopias jubatus. Classification (NCBI taxonomy): domain Eukaryota; kingdom Metazoa; phylum Chordata; class Mammalia; order Carnivora; family Otariidae; genus Eumetopias; species Eumetopias jubatus. The sequence goes on from NW_028274819.1 coordinate 68,672,631, forward strand.
GGAAAGCCACAGACTCAGCTGCGCGAAACAAGTCTGAGTCAAACCCGACTTCGAGCTTACGACTGGCGTCACGGGGAAATCAGAGTCACAACAGGTATTTGTTGAATCCGAAACAGGCGGCGTGCACTTCAGTCTGAGGAAACAGAGAAACCGTGTTTCTTCTAACATCTTCCCTGAAAATGCGTGTCTATTCCAGTGGAAGTGTGGCAGCGCAAGGCATGTGCCCCAGGCCTGTGCCACAGAAATAGTTAGTGTAGATTGTCTCTCCCGATTCAAATCTTGTTCCGTGAAGAATGTTTCCAAGAGTATGAAAGAGAGCAGACGGGAAATGTCATGCCTTCAAGTGGGAGAAGGAAATCCTGGAAAGCCATACACCGACGTATGCGCGGCATTCTGGTAGGAACGTGTGAAGGCATAAAGAATGTGCCGTGCCCTGTGACGGTGCTTGACCAACCGCTTGTGAGGAAGTCTTCCCTCAGCTATCATATTGTTTCAGGAAGATAAAAGTGTTTTCCCTAGTGGGTGTGAAGGCATGAGGGACGTACCCTAGAGTTAGCCGTCCGTTCCGAATGTGTCTACTGTCGTTCCACGAAGAAGGATGAGTATGGAAATGTATGATGTGAGGAAGCATAAGGAGGATGGCCTACGGGTGTTTAACTCTAAGAACAAATCTAGAGGGTTGCCGTCCGTCGACGACCAGCTCTTTCCCTACGGGTGGAAGCACCTTGTTACAACTTAGTGCGAACGAAAAGAGACGGAAAGCGCGATACACTACGGCGAGGAACACGTTGTGCGGGGGGTTTCTCTCCACGAAAGTCTTGTGTCATGACGTTGGAAGGGCCTTCAAATGTACGTGAGCTCGCCTCAGCAGCGCCTTCCACTGAACTCAGAGAAACAAGGCCACGCCCAACACGATTTCGGGCTAACCTCTTGGTTCGGGAAGCATGAAGCCGTTGGAGATGTATGTGTAAGCGTCTGACACTCGGCTCTCAAGGAACAAAACGGTAGAGAAATCGCCTTTCCACGACCATCTCCAGGGAAGAAGATGGAGGAAGGTTCCGACGTTAAAAGCGAAGGCACAAGTACTGTGCCATATAACACTGCTTGAGAACGAACTTGTGTCGAAAGCTTCTCCCAACTCAGATCTTGTTTCGGGAAGATAGAAGCGTTGTCAGTACTTTGTGTGAAAACACAAGGAGAACACCACACGCTGAATGGTGAAGAAACATGTGGCTCGAATGTGACCACCAACACACTAGTAGTCCCCTAGAGAGGAGTGTGTCTGGAAATGGGAGGAAGCGTAAGGAACGCGCTATACACTTAAGTCTAAGAAACAACGCTGTGGCGGTGCGTTCCTTCGACTGCCATCTGCTTTGCTAAGGAACGAAGCGGCTTGAAGCAAAGTGTGAAAGAATCCGGAGGGGAAGGAAGAGAGATCTACCTTACTCGCGGAACAAATTCTTATGGAGGGCATTTCTCAACGAACACCATGTGTCACGACGATGGAAGGGTGTTCAAATGTAGGCGCCTTCGCCGAAGGAAAGGCATACACGAATCTCTGCGAAGCAAGTCTCTGTCAAACGCGACTTCGAGCTTCCAACTGGGTTCCCGCGGAATCCCTAGTCACCAAACGTACGTGTTGAATCCTAAACGAAGGGAGTGCTCTTCAGTCTGAAGAAACACCACTCCCGAGAAACCGTGTGTCTACTAACATCTTCCCTGAAAATGGTAGGCTTTTCCCATGGAAGTGTGAAATCGCAATGTATGGGCCCCATGCCTGTGCTACAGAAGTCCTTAGTGTCGATAGTCTGTCGCCATTCAAATCCTGTTCCGTGAGAAGTGTTTTCAAGAGTAGGAGTGAGAGCAGATGGAAAAGGACACGGTTTTACGTGTGAGAAGGAAATCCGTCAAGAAAGACATACACGGAAGGATGAGAAGCACTTTAGCATGAAATGGGGCAGGCACCTAGAATGGGCCCTGTGACGGTGCTTGAGAAACCACTTGTGAAGAAGTCTTCCCTCAACTATCATATCGTTTCGGTGAGAGGAAAGTGTTTTCCGTAGTGGGTGTGAAGGCGTAAGGGACATCGGCTCGACGTAGCTCTCCGCTCCGAATTGGCCTACTGTCGTGGCCATGAAGAAAGATGTGCATGGACATGGATAATGTGCGGAAGCGTAAGGAAGATGGCATACGTCTGTTAAACTCTAAGAACAAATCTCGAGGGTTGCCGTCCTTCGACTACCACCTCTTTTCGTAAGGATGGAAGCAGCTTGGGAAACCTAGCGTGAACGACAAAGCGATGGAACGCGCGATCCTCTACAGGGAGGAACCCGTTGGGCGGAGGGTTTCTCTCCATCAAGTCCTGTGTCATGGAGGTGGATGGGTCTTCAAATGCACGCGGACTAGCCTCAGTAGTAGTAGCCTCACACTGAATTCTGAGAAACGAGTCCATGTCCAACAGGCTTTCGTGCTAACATCTGGGTTCTTGAAGAAAGAAGCCTTTGGAGAGATGAGTGTTGCTATATAAGGTAAGGGTCTTACACTCACCTCTCAAAGAACAAAACGGTAGGGAAATAGTCTTTCCACTGCCACCTGCAGGGAAAAAGATGGAAGAACTTTCCAACGTTACCAGTGAAGGCACAACTCCTGTGCCATATACCACTGTTTGAGAAAGAGTTGTGTCGAAAGCTTCTCTCAACTCAAATCTTGTTTCAGGAAGATAGAAGCGCTTTCAGGACTTCGTGTGAAGGCGTAAGGAAAGTGCCATACGCTGAATTGTGAAGAGACATGTGGGTCGAATGTGACCACCAACTAACAAGTTGTCCCCTAGAGAGGTGTGTGTGTGGAAATCGGAGGAAGTGTAAGGAACGAGCTCTACACTTAATTCTAAAAAGCAATGCTGTGGAGGAGCGGTCCTTCGTCTACCTTCTCCTTTCCGAAGGATCGAGGCGGGCATACGCCAAGTGTGAAAGGAAGCAGAGGAAAGGCCTGATATACCTTCCTCGTGGAACTACTTTGTATGGAGGGCTTCGCTCAATGGACACCATGGGTCACGACGCTAAAAGGGGTTTCCAAATGTATGTGAGTTCGCCAAAGGAAAGCCACAGACTCAACTGCGCGAAACAAGTCTGTGTCAAACCCGACTTCGAGCTTACGACTGGCGTCACGGGGAAAACATAGTCACAACAGGTATGTGTTGAATCCGAAACAGGCGGCGTGCACTTCAGTCTCAGGAAACATCAGTGCAGAGAAACCGTGTTTCTACGAACATCTTCCCCGAAAATGCTTGTCTATTCCAATGTAAGTGCGGCAGCGCAAGGCATGTGCCCCATGCCTGTGCCACAGAAGTGGTTAGTGTAGATTGTCTCTCCCAATTCAAATCTTGTTCCGTGAGGAATGTTTTCAAGAGTATGAGAGAGATCAGAGGGGAAAGGTCATGCCTTCAAGTGGGAGAAGGATATCCTGGAAAGCCATACACCTACGTATGAGCGGCATCCTGGCATGAACGTGTGAAGGCATAGAGAATGTGCCGTCACCTGGGACGTTGCTTGACCAACCGCTTGGGAAGAAGTCCTCCCTCAGCTATCCTACAGTTTCAGGAAGATAAAAGTGTTTTCCGTAGTGGGTGTGAAGGCATGAGGGACGTACCCAAGAGTTAGCCGTCCGTCCCGAATGTGTCTCCTGTCGTTCCATGAAGAAGGATGAGTATGGATATGTATGATGTGAGGAAGCATGAGGAGGATTGCCTCCCCATGGTTAACTCTAAGAACAAATCTAGAGGTTTGCCGTCCGTCGACGACCAGCTCTTTCCCTACGGATGGAAGCACCTTGTTACAACGTAGTGCGAAAGGAAAGAGACGGAAAGTACGATACACTACGGTGAGGAACACGTTGTGGGGAGGGTTTCTCTCCACGAAAGTCTTGTGTCATGAAGTTGGAGTGCCATCAAATATACGTGTGCTCGCCTCAGCAGCGCCTTCCACTGGACACAGAGAAACAAGGCCACGTCCAACACGATTTCGTGCTCACCTCTTGGTTCGGGAAGCATGAAGCCTTTGGAGACATAGGTGTAGGTGTCTGACACTAAGCTCTCAAGGAACAAAACGGTAGAGAAATCGCCTTTCCACGACCATCTACAGGGAAGAAGATGGAGGAAAGTCCCGACGTTAAAAGCGAAGGGACAAGTACAGTGCCATATACCACTGCTTGAGAACGAACTTGTGTCGAAAGCTTCTCCCAACTCAGATCTTGTTTCGGGAAGATAGAAGCGTTGTCAGTACTTTGTGTGAAAACACAAGGAGAACACCACACGCTGAATGGTGAAGAAACATGTGGCTCGAATGTGACCACCAACACACTAGTAGTCCCCTAGAGAGGAGTGTGTCTGGAAATGGGAGGAAGCGTAAGGAACGTACTATACACTTAAGTCTAAGAAACAACGCTGTGGCGGTGCGGTCCTTCGTCTACCTTCTCCTTTCCGAAGGATCGAAGCGGCCTTGCGCCAAGTGTGAAAGGAAGCGGAGGAAAAGCCTGATATACCTTCCTCGTGGAACAACATTTATGGAGGGCTTCTCCCAATGGGCAACATGGGTCACGACGCCTGAAGGGTTTTCCAAATGTATGTGAGTTCGCCAGAGGAAAGCCACAGACTCAGCTGCGCGAAACAAGTCTGAGTCAAACCCGACTTCGAGCTTACGACTGGCGTCACGGGGAAATCAGAGTCACAACAGGTATTTGTTGAATCCGAAACAGGCGGCGTGCACTTCAGTCTGAGGAAACAGAGAAACCGTGTTTCTTCTAACATCTTCCCTGAAAATGCGTGTCTATTCCAGTGGAAGTGTGGCAGCGCAAGGCATGTGCCCCAGGCCTGTGCCACAGAAATAGTTAGTGTAGATTGTCTCTCCCGATTCAAATCTTGTTCCGTGAAGAATGTTTCCAAGAGTATGAAAGAGAGCAGACGGGAAATGTCATGCCTTCAAGTGGGAGAAGGAAATCCTGGAAAGCCATACACCGACGTATGCGCGGCATTCTGGTAGGAACGTGTGAAGGCATAAAGAATGTGCCGTGCCCTGTGACGGTGCTTGACCAACCGCTTGTGAGGAAGTCTTCCCTCAGCTATCATATTGTTTCAGGAAGATAAAAGTGTTTTCCCTAGTGGGTGTGAAGGCATGAGGGACGTACCCTAGAGTTAGCCGTCCGTTCCGAATGTGTCTACTGTCGTTCCACGAAGAAGGATGAGTATGGAAATGTATGATGTGAGGAAGCATAAGGAGGATGGCCTACGGGTGTTTAACTCTAAGAACAAATCTAGAGGGTTGCCGTCCGTCGACGACCAGCTCTTTCCCTACGGGTGGAAGCACCTTGTTACAACTTAGTGCGAACGAAAAGAGACGGAAAGCGCGATACACTACGGCGAGGAACACGTTGTGCGGGGGGTTTCTCTCCACGAAAGTCTTGTGTCATGACGTTGGAAGGGCCTTCAAATGTACGTGAGCTCGCCTCAGCAGCGCCTTCCACTGAACTCAGAGAAACAAGGCCACGCCCAACACGATTTCGGGCTAACCTCTTGGTTCGGGAAGCATGAAGCCGTTGGAGATGTATGTGTAAGCGTCTGACACTCGGCTCTCAAGGAACAAAACGGTAGAGAAATCGCCTTTCCACGACCATCTCCAGGGAAGAAGATGGAGGAAGGTTCCGACGTTAAAAGCGAAGGCACAAGTACTGTGCCATATAACACTGCTTGAGAACGAACTTGTGTCGAAAGCTTCTCCCAACTCAGATCTTGTTTCGGGAAGATAGAAGCGTTGTCAGTACTTTGTGTGAAAACACAAGGAGAACACCACACGCTGAATGGTGAAGAAACATGTGGCTCGAATGTGACCACCAACACACTAGTAGTCCCCTAGAGAGGAGTGTGTCTGGAAATGGGAGGAAGCGTAAGGAACGCGCTATACACTTAAGTCTAAGAAACAACGCTGTGGCGGTGCGTTCCTTCGACTGCCATCTGCTTTGCTAAGGAACGAAGCGGCTTGAAGCAAAGTGTGAAAGAATCCGGAGGGGAAGGAAGAGAGATCTACCTTACTCGCGGAACAAATTCTTATGGAGGGCATTTCTCAACGAACACCATGTGTCACGACGATGGAAGGGTGTTCAAATGTAGGCGCCTTCGCCGAAGGAAAGGCATACACGAATCTCTGCGAAGCAAGTCTCTGTCAAACGCGACTTGGAGCTTCCAACTGGGTTCCCGCGGAATCCCTAGTCACCAAACGTACGTGTTGAATCCTAAACGAAGGGAGTGCTCTTCAGTCTGAAGAAACACCACTCCCGAGAAACCGTGTGTCTACTAACATCTTCCCTGAAAATGGTAGGCTTTTCCCATGGAAGTGTGAAATCGCAATGTATGGGCCCCATGCCTGTGCTACAGAAGTCCTTAGTGTCGATAGTCTGTCGCCATTCAAATCCTGTTCCGTGAGAAGTGTTTTCAAGAGTAGGAGTGAGAGCAGATGGAAAAGGACACGGTTTTACGTGTGAGAAGGAAATCCGTCAAGAAAGACATACACGGAAGGATGAGAAGCACTTTAGCATGAAATGGGGCAGGCACCTAGAATGGGCCCTGTGACGGTGCTTGAGAAACCACTTGTGAAGAAGTCTTCCCTCAACTATCATATCGTTTCGGTGAGAGGAAAGTGTTTTCCGTAGTGGGTGTGAAGGCGTAAGGGACATCGGCTCGACGTAGCTCTCCGCTCCGAATTGGCCTACTGTCGTGGCCATGAAGAAAGATGTGCATGGACATGGATAATGTGCGGAAGCGTAAGGAAGATGGCATACGTCTGTTAAACTCTAAGAACAAATCTCGAGGGTTGCCGTCCTTCGACTACCACCTCTTTTCGTAAGGATGGAAGCAGCTTGGGAAACCTAGCGTGAACGACAGAGCGATGGAACGCGCGATCCTCTACAGGGAGGAACCCGTTGGGCGGAGGTTTTCTCTCCATCAAGTCCTGTGTCATGGAGGTGGATGGGTCTTCAAATGCACGCGGACTAGCCTCAGTAGTAGTAGCCTCACACTGAATTCTGAGAAACGAGTCCATGTCCAACAGGCTTTCGTGCTAACATCTGGGTTCTTGAAGAAAGAAGCCTTTGGAGAGATGAGTGTTGCTATATAAGGTAAGGGTCTTACACTCACCTCTCAAAGAACAAAACGGTAGGGAAATAGTCTTTCCACTGCCACCTGCAGGGAAAAAGATGGAAGAACTTTCCAACGTTACCAGTGAAGGCACAACTCCTGTGCCATATACCACTGTTTGAGAAAGAGTTGTGTCGAAAGCTTCTCTCAACTCAAATCTTGTTTCAGGAAGATAGAAGCGCTTTCAGGACTTCGTGTGAAGGCGTAAGGAAAGTGCCATACGCTGAATTGTGAAGAGACATGTGGGTCGAATGTGACCACCAACTAACAAGTTGTCCCCTAGAGAGGTGTGTGTGTGGAAATCGGAGGAAGTGTAAGGAACGAGCTCTACACTTAATTCTAAAAAGCAATGCTGTGGAGGAGCGGTCCTTCGTCTACCTTCTCCTTTCCGAAGGATCGAGGCGGGCATACGCCAAGTGTGAAAGGAAGCAGAGGAAAGGCCTGATATACCTTCCTCGTGGAACTACTTTGTATGGAGGGCTTCGCTCAATGGACACCATGGGTCACGACGCTAAAAGGGGTTTCCAAATGTATGTGAGTTCGCCAAAGGAAAGCCACAGACTCAACTGCGCGAAACAAGTCTGTGTCAAACCCGACTTCGAGCTTACGACTGGCGTCACGGGGAAAACATAGTCACAACAGGTATGTGTTGAATCCGAAACAGGCGGCGTGCACTTCAGTCTCAGGAAACATCAGTGCAGAGAAACCGTGTTTCTACGAACATCTTCCCCGAAAATGCTTGTCTATTCCAATGTAAGTGCGGCAGCGCAAGGCATGTGCCCCATGCCTGTGCCACAGAAGTGGTTAGTGTAGATTGTCTCTCCCAATTCAAATCTTGTTCCGTGAGGAATGTTTTCAAGAGTATGAGAGAGATCAGAGGGGAAAGGTCATGCCTTCAAGTGGGAGAAGGATATCCTGGAAAGCCATACACCTACGTATGAGCGGCATCCTGGCATGAACGTGTGAAGGCATAGAGAATGTGCCGTCACCTGGGACGTTGCTTGACCAACCGCTTGGGAAGAAGTCCTCCCTCAGCTATCCTACAGTTTCAGGAAGATAAAAGTGTTTTCCGTAGTGGGTGTGAAGGCATGAGGGACGTACCCAAGAGTTAGCCGTCCGTCCCGAATGTGTCTCCTGTCGTTCCATGAAGAAGGATGAGTATGGATATGTATGATGTGAGGAAGCATGAGGAGGATTGCCTCCCCATGGTTAACTCTAAGAACAAATCTAGAGGTTTGCCGTCCGTCGACGACCAGCTCTTTCCCTACGGATGGAAGCACCTTGTTACAACGTAGTGCGAAAGGAAAGAGACGGAAAGTACGATACACTACGGTGAGGAACACGTTGTGGGGAGGGTTTCTCTCCACGAAAGTCTTGTGTCATGAAGTTGGAGTGCCATCAAATATACGTGTGCTCGCCTCAGCAGCGCCTTCCACTGGACACAGAGAAACAAGGCCACGTCCAACACGATTTCGTGCTCACCTCTTGGTTCGGGAAGCATGAAGCCTTTGGAGACATAGGTGTAGGTGTCTGACACTAAGCTCTCAAGGAACAAAACGGTAGAGAAATCGCCTTTCCACGACCATCTACAGGGAAGAAGATGGAGGAAAGTCCCGACGTTAAAAGCGAAGGGACAAGTACAGTGCCATATACCACTGCTTGAGAACGAACTTGTGTCGAAAGCTTCTCCCAACTCAGATCTTGTTTCGGGAAGATAGAAGCGTTGTCAGTACTTTGTGTGAAAACACAAGGAGAACACCACACGCTGAATGGTGAAGAAACATGTGGCTCGAATGTGACCACCAACACACTAGTAGTCCCCTAGAGAGGAGTGTGTCTGGAAATGGGAGGAAGCGTAAGGAACGTACTATACACTTAAGTCTAAGAAACAACGCTGTGGCGGTGCGGTCCTTCGTCTACCTTCTCCTTTCCGAAGGATCGAAGCGGCCTTGCGCCAAGTGTGAAAGGAAGCGGAGGAAAAGCCTGATATACCTTCCTCGTGGAACAACATTTATGGAGGGCTTCTCCCAATGGGCAACATGGGTCACGACGCCTGAAGGGTTTTCCAAATGTATGTGAGTTCGCCAGAGGAAAGCCACAGACTCTGCTGCGCGAAACAAGTCTGAGTCAAACCCGACTTCGAGCTTACGACTGGCGTCACGGGGAAATCAGAGTCACAACAGGTATTTGTTGAATCCGAAACAGGCGGCGTGCACTTCAGTCTGAGGAAACAGAGAAACCGTGTTTCTTCTAACATCTTCCCTGAAAATGCGTGTCTATTCCAGTGGAAGTGTGGCAGCGCAAGGCATGTGCCCCAGGCCTGTGCCACAGAAATAGTTAGTGTAGATTGTCTCTCCCGATTCAAATCTTGTTCCGTGAAGAATGTTTCCAAGAGTATGAAAGAGAGCAGACGGGAATTGTCATGCCTTCAAGTGGGAGAAGGAAATCCTGGAAAGCCATACACCGACGTATGCGCGGCATTCTGGTAGGAACGTGTGAAGGCATAAAGAATGTGCCGTGCCCTGTGACGGTGCTTGACCAACCGCTTGTGAGGAAGTCTTCCCTCAGCTATCATATTGTTTCAGGAAGATAAAAGTGTTTTCCCTAGTGGGTGTGAAGGCATGAGGGACGTACCCTAGAGTTAGCCGTCCGTTCCGAATGTGTCTACTGTCGTTCCACGAAGAAGGATGAGTATGGAAATGTATGATGTGAGGAAGCATAAGGAGGATGGCCTACGGGTGTTTAACTCTAAGAACAAATCTAGAGGGTTGCCGTCCGTCGACGACCAGCTCTTTCCCTACGGGTGGAAGCACCTTGTTACAACTTAGTGCGAACGAAAAGAGACGGAAAGCGCGATACACTACGGCGAGGAACACGTTGTGCGGGGGGTTTCTCTCCACGAAAGTCTTGTGTCATGACGTTGGAAGGGCCTTCAAATGTACGTGAGCTCGCCTCAGCAGCGCCTTCCACTGAACTCAGAGAAACAAGGCCACGCCCAACACGATTTCGGGCTAACCTCTTGGTTCGGGAAGCATGAAGCCGTTGGAGATGTATGTGTAAGCGTCTGACACTCGGCTCTCAAGGAACAAAACGGTAGAGAAATCGCCTTTCCACGACCATCTCCAGGGAAGAAGATGGAGGAAGGTTCCGACGTTAAAAGCGAAGGCACAAGTACTGTGCCATATAACACTGCTTGAGAACGAACTTGTGTCGAAAGCTTCTCCCAACTCAGATCTTGTTTCGGGAAGATAGAAGCGTTGTCAGTACTTTGTGTGAAAACACAAGGAGAACACCACACGCTGAATGGTGAAGAAATATGTGGCTCGAATGTGACCACCAACACACTAGTAGTCCCCTAGAGAGGAGTGTGTCTGGAAATGGGAGGAAGCGTAAGGAACGCGCTATACACTTAAGTCTAAGAAACAACGCTGTGGCGGTGCGTTCCTTCGACTGCCATCTGCTTTGCTAAGGAACGAAGCGGCTTGAAGCAAAGTGTGAAAGAATCCGGAGGGGAAGGAAGAGAGATCTACCTTACTCGCGGAACAAATTCTTATGGAGGGCATTTCTCAACGAACACCATGTGTCACGACGATGGAAGGGTGTTCAAATGTAGGCGCCTTCGCCGAAGGAAAGGCATACACGAATCTCTGCGAAGCAAGTCTCTGTCAAACGCGACTTGGAGCTTCCAACTGGGTTCCCGCGGAATCCCTAGTCACCAAACGTACGTGTTGAATCCTAAACGAAGGGAGTGCTCTTCAGTCTGAAGAAACACCACTCCCGAGAAACCGTGTGTCTACTAACATCTTCCCTGAAAATGGTAGGCTTTTCCCATGGAAGTGTGAAATCGCAATGTATGGGCCCCATGCCTGTGCTACAGAAGTCCTTAGTGTCGATAGTCTGTCGCCATTCAAATCCTGTTCCGTGAGAAGTGTTTTCAAGAGTAGGAGTGAGAGCAGATGGAAAAGGACACGGTTTTACGTGTGAGAAGGAAATCCGTCAAGAAAGACATACACGGAAGGATGAGAAGCACTTTAGCATGAAATGGTGCAGGCACCTAGAATGGGCCCTGTGACGGTGCTTGAGAAACCACTTGTGAAGAAGTCTTCCCTCAACTATCATATCGTTTCGGTGAGAGGAAAGTGTTTTCCGTAGTGGGTGTGAAGGCGTAAGGGACATCGGCTCGACGTAGCTCTCCGCTCCGAATTGGCCTACTGTCGTGGCCATGAAGAAAGATGTGCATGGACATGGATAATGTGCGGAAGCGTAAGGAAGATGGCATACGTCTGTTAAACTCTAAGAACAAATCTCGAGGGTTGCCGTCCTTCGACTACCACCTCTTTTCGTAAGGATGGAAGCAGCTTGGGAAACCTAGCGTGAACGACAGAGCGATGGAACGCGCGATCCTCTACAGGGAGGAACCCGTTGGGCGGAGGGTTTCTCTCCATCAAGTCCTGTGTCATGGAGGTGGATGGGTCTTCAAATGCACGTGGACTAGCCTCAGTAGTAGTAGCCTCACACTGAATTCTGAGAAACGAGTCCATGTCCAACAGGCTTTCGTGCTAACATCTGGGTTCTTGAAGAAAGAAGCCTTTGGAGAGATGAGTGTTGCTATATAAGGTAAGGGTCTTACACTCACCTCTCAAAGAACAAAACGGTAGGGAAATAGTCTTTCCACTGCCACCTGCAGGGAAAAAGATGGAAGAACTTTCCGACGTTACCAGTGAAGGCACAACTCCTGTGCCATATACCACTGTTTGAGAAAGAGTTGTGTCGAAAGCTTCTCTCAACTCAAATCTTGTTTCAGGAAGATAGAAGCGCTTTCAGGACTTCGTGTGAAGGCGTAAGGAAAGTGCCATACGCTGAATTGTGAAGAGACATGTGGGTCGAATGTGACCACCAACTAACAAGTTGTCCCCTAGAGAGGTGTGTGTGTGGAAATCGGAGGAAGTGTAAGGAACGAGCTCTACACTTAATTCTAAAAAGCAATGCTGTGGAGGAGCGGTCCTTCGTCTACCTTCTCCTTTCCGAAGGATCGAGGCGGGCATACGCCAAGTGTGAAAGGAAGCAGAGGAAAGGCCTGATATACCTTCCTCGTGGAACTACTTTGTATGGAGGGCTTCGCTCAATGGACACCATGGGTCACGACGCTAAAAGGGGTTTCCAAATGTATGTGAGTTCGCCAAAGGAAAGCCACAGACTCAACTGCGCGAAACAAGTCTGTGTCAAACCCGACTTCGAGCTTACGACTGGCGTCACGGGGAAAACATAGTCACAACAGGTATGTGTTGAATCCGAAACAGGCGGCGTGCACTTCAGTCTCAGGAAACATCAGTGCAGAGAAACCGTGTTTCTACGAACATCTTCCCCGAAAATGCTTGTCTATTCCAATGTAAGTGCGGCAGCGCAAGGCATGTGCCCCATGCCTGTGCCACAGAAGTGGTTAGTGTAGATTGTCTCTCCCAATTCAAATCTTGTTCCGTGAGGAATGTTTTCAAGAGTATGAGAGAGATCAGAGGGGAAAGGTCATGCCTTCAAGTGGGAGAAGGATATCCTGGAAAGCCATACACCTACGTATGAGCGGCATCCTGGCATGAACGTGTGAAGGCATAGAGAATGTGCCGTCACCTGGGACGTTGCTTGACCAACCGCTTGGGAAGAAGTCCTCCCTCAGCTATCCTACAGTTTCAGGAAGATAAAAGTGTTTTCCGTAGTGGGTGTGAAGGCATGAGGGACGTACCCAAGAGTTAGCCGTCCGTCCCGAATGTGTCTCCTGTCGTTCCATGAAGAAGGATGAGTATGGATATGTATGATGTGAGGAAGCATGAGGAGGATTGCCTCCCCATGGTTAACTCTAAGAACAAATCTAGAGGTTTGCCGTCCGTCGACGACCAGCTCTTTCCCTACGGATGGAAGCACCTTGTTACAACGTAGTGCGAAAGGAAAGAGACGGAAAGTACGATACACTACGGTGAGGAACACGTTGTGGGGAGGGTTTCTCTCCACGAAAGTCTTGTGTCATGAAGTTGGAGTGCCATCAAATATACGTGTGCTCGCCTCAGCAGCGCCTTCCACTGGACACAGAGAAACAAGGCCACGTCCAACACGATTTCGTGCTCACCTCTTGGTTCGGGAAGCATGAAGCCTTTGGAGACATAGGTGTAGGTGTCTGACACTAAGCTCTCAAGGAACAAAACGGTAGAGAAATCGCCTTTCCACGACCATCTACAGGGAAGAAGATGGAGGAAAGTCCCGACGTTAAAAGCGAAGGGACAAGTACAGTGCCATATACCACTGCTTGAGAACGAACTTGTGTCGAAAGCTTCTCCCAACTCAGATCTTGTTTCGGGAAGATAGAAGCGTTGTCAGTACTTTGTGTGAAAACACAAGGAGAACACCACACGCTGAATGGTGAAGAAACATGTGGCTCGAATGTGACCACCAACACACTAGTAGTCCCCTAGAGAGGAGTGTGTCTGGAAATGGGAGGAAGCGTAAGGAACGTACTATACACTTAAGTCTAAGAAACAACGCTGTGGCGGTGCAGTCCTTCGTCTACCTTCTCCTTTCCGAAGGATCGAAGCGGCCTTGCGCCAAGTGTGAAAGGAAGCGGAGGAAAAGCCTGATATACCTTCCTCGTGGAACAACATTTATGGAGGGCTTCTCCCAATGGGCAACATGGGTCACGACGCCTGAAGGGTTTTCCAAATGTATGTGAGTTCGCCAGAGGAAAGCCACAGACTCAGCTGCGCGAAACAAGTCTGAGTCAAACCCGACTTCGAGCTTACGACTGGCGTCACGGGGAAATCAGAGTCACAACAGGTATTTGTTGAATCCGAAACAGGCGGCGTGCACTTCAGTCTGAGGAAACAGAGAAACCGTGTTTCTTCTAACATCTTCCCTGAAAATGCGTGTCTATTCCAGTGGAAGTGTGGCAGCGCAAGGCATGTGCCCCAGGCCTGTGCCACAGAAATAGTTAGTGTAGATTGTCTCTCCCGATTCAAATCTTGTTCCGTGAAGAATGTTTCCAAGAGTATGAAAGAGAGCAGACGGGAAATGTCATGCCTTCAAGTGGGAGAAGGAAATCCTGGAAAGCCATACACCGACGTATGCGCGGCATTCTGGTAGGAACGTGTGAAGGCATAAAGAATGTGCCGTGCCCTGTGACGGTGCTTGACCAACCGCTTGTGAGGAAGTCTTCCCTCAGCTATCATATTGTTTCAGGAAGATAAAAGTGTTTTCCCTAGTGGGTGTGAAGGCATGAGGGACGTACCCTAGAGTTAGCCGTCCGTTCCGAATGTGTCTACTGTCGTTCCACGAAGAAGGATGAGTATGGAAATGTATGATGTGAGGAAGCATAAGGAGGATGGCCTACGGGTGTTTAACTCTAAGAACAAATCTAGAGGGTTGCCGTCCGTCGACGACCAGCTCTTTCCCTACGGGTGGAAGCACCTTGTTACAACTTAGTGCGAACGAAAAGAGACGGAAAGCGCGATACACTACGGCGAGGAACACGTTGTGCGGGGGGTTTCTCTCCACGAAAGTCTTGTGTCATGACGTTGGAAGGGCCTTCAAATGTACGTGAGCTCGCCTCAGCAGCGCCTTCCACTGAACTCAGAGAAACAAGGCCACGCCCAACACGATTTCGGGCTAACCTCTTGGTTCGGGAAGCATGAAGCCGTTGGAGATGTATGTGTAAGCGTCTGACACTCGGCTCTCAAGGAACAAAACGGTAGAGAAATCGCCTTTCCACGACCATCTCCAGGGAAGAAGATGGAGGAAGGTTCCGACGTTAAAAGCGAAGGCACAAGTACTGTGCCATATAACACTGCTTGAGAACGAACTTGTGTCGAAAGCTTCTCCCAACTCAGATCTTGTTTCGGGAAGATAGAAGCGTTGTCAGTACTTTGTGTGAAAACACAAGGAGAACACCACACGCTGAATGGTGAAGAAACATGTGGCTCGAATGTGACCACCAACACACTAGTAGTCCCCTGGAGAGGAGTGTGTCTGGAAATGGGAGGAAGCGTAAGGAACGCGCTATACACTTAAGTCTAAGAAACAACGCTGTGGCGGTGCGTTCCTTCGACTGCCATCTGCTTTGCTAAGGAACGAAGCGGCTTGAAGCAAAGTGTGAAAGAATCCGGAGGGGAAGGAAGAGAGATCTACCTTACTCGCGGAACAAATTCTTATGGAGGGCATTTCTCAACGAACACCATGTGTCACGACGATGGAAGGGTGTTCAAATGTAGGCGCCTTCGCCGAAGGAAAGGCATACACGAATCTCTGCGAAGCAAGTCTCTGTCAAACGCGACTTGGAGCTTCCAACTGGGTTCCCGCGGAATCCCTAGTCACCAAACGTACGTGTTGAATCCTAAACGAAGGGAGTGCTCTTCAGTCTGAAGAAACACCACTCCCGAGAAACCGTGTGTCTACTAACATCTTCCCTGAAAATGGTAGGCTTTTCCCATGGAAGTGTGAAATCGCAATGTATGGGCCCCATGCCTGTGCTACAGAAGTCCTTAGTGTCGATAGTCTGTCGCCATTCAAATCCTGTTCCGTGAGAAGTGTTTTCAAGAGTAGGAGTGAGAGCAGATGGAAAAGGACACGGTTTTACGTGTGAGAAGGAAATCCGTCAAGAAAGACATACACGGAAGGATGAGAAGCACTTTAGCATGAAATGGTGCAGGCACCTAGAATGGGCCCTGTGACGGTGCTTGAGAAACCACTTGTGAAGAAGTCTTCCCTCAACTATCATATCGTTTCGGTGAGAGGAAAGTGTTTTCCGTAGTGGGTGTGAAGGCGTAAAGGGACATCGGCTCGACGTAGCTCTCCGCTCCGAATTGGCCTACTGTCGTGGCCATGAAGAAAGATGTGCATGGACATGGATAATGTGCGGAAGCGTAAGGAAGATGGCATACGTCTGTTAAACTCTAAGAACAAATCTCGAGGGTTGCCGTCCTTCGACTACCACCTCTTTTCGTAAGGATGGAAGCAGCTTGGGAAACCTAGCGTGAACGACAAAGCGATGGAACGCGCGATCCTCTACAGGGAGGAACCCGTTGGGCGGAGGGTTTCTCTCCATCAAGTCCTGTGTCATGGAGGTGGATGGGTCTTCAAATGCACGCGGACTAGCCTCAGTAGTAGTAGCCTCACACTGAATTCTGAGAAACGAGTCCATGTCCAACAGGCTTTCGTGCTAACATCTGGGTTCTTGAAGAAAGAAGCCTTTGGAGAGATGAGTGTTGCTATATAAGGTAAGGGTCTTACACTCACCTCTCAAAGAACAAAACGGTAGGGAAATAGTCTTTCCACTGCCACCTGCAGGGAAAAAGATGGAAGAACTTTCCAACGTTACCAGTGAAGGCACAACTCCTGTGCCATATACCACTGTTTGAGAAAGAGTTGTGTCGAAAGCTTCTCTCAACTCAAATCTTGTTTCAGGAAGATAGAAGCGCTTTCAGGACTTCGTGTGAAGGCGTAAGGAAAGTGCCATACGCTGAATTGTGAAGAGACATGTGGGTCGAATGTGACCACCAACTAACAAGTTGTCCCCTAGAGAGGTGTGTGTGTGGAAATCGGAGGAAGTGTAAGGAACGAGCTCTACACTTAATTCTAAAAAGCAATGCTGTGGAGGAGCGGTCCTTCGTCTACCTTCTCCTTTCCGAAGGATCGAGGCGGGCATACGCCAAGTGTGAAAGGAAGCAGAGGAAAGGCCTGATATACCTTCCTCGTGGAACTACTTTGTATGGAGGGCTTCGCTCAATGGACACCATGGGTCACGACGCTAAAAGGGGTTTCCAAATGTATGTGAGTTCACCAAAGGAAAGCCACAGACTCAACTGCGCGAAACAAGTCTGTGTCAAACCCGACTTCGAGCTTACGACTGGCGTCACGGGGAAAACATAGTCACAACAGGTATGTGTTGAATCCGAAACAGGCGGCGTGCACTTCAGTCTCAGGAAACATCAGTGCAGAGAAACCGTGTTTCTACGAACATCTTCCCCGAAAATGCTTGTCTATTCCAATGTAAGTGCGGCAGCGCAAGGCATGTGCCCCATGCCTGTGCCACAGAAGTGGTTAGTGTAGATTGTCTCTCCCAATTCAAATCTTGTTCCGTGAGGAATGTTTTCAAGAGTATGAGAGAGATCAGAGGGGAAAGGTCATGCCTTCAAGTGGGAGAAGGATATCCTGGAAAGCCATACACCTACGTATGAGCGGCATCCTGGCATGAACGTGTGAAGGCATAGAGAATGTGCCGTCACCTGGGACGTTGCTTGACCAACCGCTTGGGAAGAAGTCCTCCCTCAGCTATCCTACAGTTTCAGGAAGATAAAAGTGTTTTCCGTAGTGGGTGTGAAGGCATGAGGGACGTACCCAAGAGTTAGCCGTCCGTCCCGAATGTGTCTCCTGTCGTTCCATGAAGAAGGATGAGTATGGATATGTATGATGTGAGGAAGCATGAGGAGGATTGCCTCCCCATGGTTAACTCTAAGAACAAATCTAGAGGTTTGCCGTCCGTCGACGACCAGCTCTTTCCCTACGGATGGAAGCACCTTGTTACAACGTAGTGCGAAAGGAAAGAGACGGAAAGTACGATACACTACGGTGAGGAACACGTTGTGGGGAGGGTTTCTCTCCACGAAAGTCTTGTGTCATGAAGTTGGAGTGCCATCAAATATACGTGTGCTCGCCTCAGCAGCGCCTTCCACTGGACACAGAGAAACAAGGCCACGTCCAACACGATTTCGTGCTCACCTCTTGGTTCGGGAAGCATGAAGCCTTTGGAGACATAGGTGTAGGTGTCTGACACTAAGCTCTCAAGGAACAAAACGGTAGAGAAATCGCCTTTCCACGACCATCTACAGGGAAGAAGATGGAGGAAAGTCCCGACGTTAAAAGCGAAGGGACAAGTACAGTGCCATATACCACTGCTTGAGAACGAACTTGTGTCGAAAGCTTCTCCCAACTCAGATCTTGTTTCGGGAAGATAGAAGCGTTGTCAGTACTTTGTGTGAAAACACAAGGAGAACACCACACGCTGAATGGTGAAGAAACATGTGGCTCGAATGTGACCACCAACACACTAGTAGTCCCCTAGAGAGGAGTGTGTCTGGAAATGGGAGGAAGCGTAAGGAACGTACTATACACTTAAGTCTAAGAAACAACGCTGTGGCGGTGCGGTCCTTCGTCTACCTTCTCCTTTCCGAAGGATCGAAGCGGCCTTGCGCCAAGTGTGAAAGGAAGCGGAGGAAAAGCCTGATATACCTTCCTCGTGGAACAACATTTATGGAGGGCTTCTCCCAATGGGCAACATGGGTCACGACGCCTGAAGGGTTTTCCAAATGTATGTGAGTTCGCCAGAGGAAAGCCACAGACTCAGCTGCGCGAAACAAGTCTGAGTCAAACCCGACTTCGAGCTTACGACTGGCGTCACGGGGAAATCAGAGTCACAACAGGTATTTGTTGAATCCGAAACAGGCGGCGTGCACTTCAGTCTGAGGAAACAGAGAAACCGTGTTTCTTCTAACATCTTCCCTGAAAATGCTTGTCTATTCCAGTGGAAGTGTGGCAGCGCAAGGCATGTGCCCCAGGCCTGTGCCACAGAAATAGTTAGTGTAGATTGTCTCTCCCGATTCAAATCTTGTTCCGTGAAGAATGTTTCCAAGAGTATGAAAGAGAGCAGACGGGAAATGTCATGCCTTCAAGTGGGAGAAGGAAATCCTGGAAAGCCATACACCGACGTATGCGCGGCATTCTGGTAGGAACGTGTGAAGGCATAAAGAATGTGCCGTGCCCTGTGACGGTGCTTGACCAACCGCTTGTGAGGAAGTCTTCCCTCAGCTATCATATTGTTTCAGGAAGATAAAAGTGTTTTCCCTAGTGGGTGTGAAGGCATGAGGGACGTACCCTAGAGTTAGCCGTCCGTTCCGAATGTGTCTACTGTCGTTCCACGAAGAAGGATGAGTATGGAAATGTATGATGTGAGGAAGCATAAGGAGGATGGCCTACGGGTGTTTAACTCTAAGAACAAATCTAGAGGGTTGCCGTCCGTCGACGACCAGCTCTTTCCCTACGGGTGGAAGCACCTTGTTACAACTTAGTGCGAACGAAAAGAGACGGAAAGCGCGATACACTACGGCGAGGAACACGTTGTGCGGGGGGTTTCTCTCCACGAAAGTCTTGTGTCATGACGTTGGAAGGGCCTTCAAATGTACGTGAGCTCGCCTCAGCAGCGCCTTCCACTGAACTCAGAGAAACAAGGCCACGCCCAACACGATTTCGGGCTAACCTCTTGGTTCGGGAAGCATGAAGCCGTTGGAGATGTATGTGTAAGCGTCTGACACTCGGCTCTCAAGGAACAAAACGGTAGAGAAATCGCCTTTCCACGACCATCTCCAGGGAAGAAGATGGAGGAAGGTTCCGACGTTAAAAGCGAAGGCACAAGTACTGTGCCATATAACACTGCTTGAGAACGAACTTGTGTCGAAAGCTTCTCCCAACTCAGATCTTGTTTCGGGAAGATAGAAGCGTTGTCAGTACTTTGTGTGAAAACACAAGGAGAACACCACACGCTGAATGGTGAAGAAACATGTGGCTCGAATGTGACCACCAACACACTAGTAGTCCCCTGGAGAGGAGTGTGTCTGGAAATGGGAGGAAGCGTAAGGAACGCGCTATACACTTAAGTCTAAGAAACAACGCTGTGGCGGTGCGTTCCTTCGACTGCCATCTGCTTTGCTAAGGAACGAAGCGGCTTGAAGCAAAGTGTGAAAGAATCCGGAGGGGAAGGAAGAGAGATCTACCTTACTCGCGGAACAAATTCTTATGGAGGGCATTTCTCAACGAACACCATGTGTCACGACGATGGAAGGGTGTTCAAATGTAGGCGCCTTCGCCGAAGGAAAGGCATACACGAATCTCTGCGAAGCAAGTCTCTGTCAAACGCGACTTCGAGCTTCCAACTGGGTTCCCGCGGAATCCCTAGTCACCAAACGTACGTGTTGAATCCTAAACGAAGGGAGTGCTCTTCAGTCTGAAGAAACACCACTCCCGAGAAACCGTGTGTCTACTAACATCTTCCCTGAAAATGGTAGGCTTTTCCCATGGAAGTGTGAAATCGCAATGTATGGGCCCCATGCCTGTGCTACAGAAGTCCTTAGTGTCGATAGTCTGTCGCCATTCAAATCCTGTTCCGTGAGAAGTGTTTTCAAGAGTAGGAGTGAGAGCAGATGGAAAAGGACACGGTTTTACGTGTGAGAAGGAAATCCGTCAAGAAAGACATACACGGAAGGATGAGAAGCACTTTAGCATGAAATGGTGCAGGCACCTAGAATGGGCCCTGTGACGGTGCTTGAGAAACCACTTGTGAAGAAGTCTTCCCTCAACTATCATATCGTTTCGGTGAGAGGAAAGTGTTTTCCGTAGTGGGTGTGAAGGCGTAAGGGACATCGGCTCGACGTAGCTCTCCGCTCCGAATTGGCCTACTGTCGTGGCCATGAAGAAAGATGTGCATGGACATGGATAATGTGCGGAAGCGTAAGGAAGATGGCATACGTCTGTTAAACTCTAAGAACAAATCTCGAGGGTTGCCGTCCTTCGACTACCACCTCTTTTCGTAAGGATGGAAGCAGCTTGGGAAACCTAGCGTGAACGACAGAGCGATGGAACGCGCGATCCTCTACAGGGAGGAACCCGTTGGGCGGAGGGTTTCTCTCCATCAAGTCCTGTGTCATGGAGGTGGATGGGTCTTCAAATGCACGTGGACTAGCCTCAGTAGTAGTAGCCTCACACTGAATTCTGAGAAACGAGTCCATGTCCAACAGGCTTTCGTGCTAACATCTGGGTTCTTGAAGAAAGAAGCCTTTGGAGAGATGAGTGTTGCTATATAAGGTAAGGGTCTTACACTCACCTCTCAAAGAACAAAACGGTAGGGAAATAGTCTTTCCACTGCCACCTGCAGGGAAAAAGATGGAAGAACTTTCCAACGTTACCAGTGAAGGCACAACTCCTGTGCCATATACCACTGTTTGAGAAAGAGTTGTGTCGAAAGCTTCTCTCAACTCAAATCTTGTTTCAGGAAGATAGAAGCGCTTTCAGGACTTCGTGTGAAGGCGTAAGGAAAGTGCCATACGCTGAATTGTGAAGAGACATGTGGGTCGAATGTGACCACCAACTAACAAGTTGTCCCCTAGAGAGGTGTGTGTGTGGAAATCGGAGGAAGTGTAAGGAACGAGCTCTACACTTAATTCTAAAAAGCAATGCTGTGGAGGAGCGGTCCTTCGTCTACCTTCTCCTTTCCGAAGGATCGAGGCGGGCATACGCCAAGTGTGAAAGGAAGCAGAGGAAAGGCCTGATATACCTTCCTCGTGGAACTACTTTGTATGGAGGGCTTCGCTCAATGGACACCATGGGTCACGACGCTAAAAGGGGTTTCCAAATGTATGTGAGTTCGCCAAAGGAAAGCCACAGACTCAACTGCGCGAAACAAGTCTGTGTCAAACCCGACTTCGAGCTTACGACTGGCGTCACGGGGAAAACATAGTCACAACAGGTATGTGTTGAATCCGAAACAGGCGGCGTGCACTTCAGTCTCAGGAAACATCAGTGCAGAGAAACCGTGTTTCTACGAACATCTTCCCCGAAAATGCTTGTCTATTCCAATGTAAGTGCGGCAGCGCAAGGCATGTGCCCCATGCCTGTGCCACAGAAGTGGTTAGTGTAGATTGTCTCTCCCAATTCAAATCTTGTTCCGTGAGGAATGTTTTCAAGAGTATGAGAGAGATCAGAGGGGAAAGGTCATGCCTTCAAGTGGGAGAAGGATATCCTGGAAAGCCATACACCTACGTATGAGCGGCATCCTGGCATGAACGTGTGAAGGCATAGAGAATGTGCCGTCACCTGGGACGTTGCTTGACCAACCGCTTGGGAAGAAGTCCTCCCTCAGCTATCCTACAGTTTCAGGAAGATAAAAGTGTTTTCCGTAGTGGGTGTGAAGGCATGAGGGACGTACCCAAGAGTTAGCCGTCCGTCCCGAATGTGTCTCCTGTCGTTCCATGAAGAAGGATGAGTATGGATATGTATGATGTGAGGAAGCATGAGGAGGATTGCCTCCCCATGGTTAACTCTAAGAACAAATCTAGAGGTTTGCCGTCCGTCGACGACCAGCTCTTTCCCTACGGATGGAAGCACCTTGTTACAACGTAGTGCGAAAGGAAAGAGACGGAAAGTACGATACACTACGGTGAGGAACACGTTGTGGGGAGGGTTTCTCTCCACGAAAGTCTTGTGTCATGAAGTTGGAGTGCCATCAAATATACGTGTGCTCGCCTCAGCAGCGCCTTCCACTGGACACAGAGAAACAAGGCCACGTCCAACACGATTTCGTGCTCACCTCTTGGTTCGGGAAGCATGAAGCCTTTGGAGACATAGGTGTAGGTGTCTGACACTAAGCTCTCAAGGAACAAAACGGTAGAGAAATCGCCTTTCCACGACCATCTCCAGGGAAGAAGATGGAGGAAAGTCCCGACGTTAAAAGCGAAGGGACAAGTACAGTGCCATATACCACTGCTTGAGAACGAACTTGTGTCGAAAGCTTCTCCCAACTCAGATCTTGTTTCGGGAAGATAGAAGCGTTGTCAGTACTTTGTGTGAAAACACAAGGAGAACACCACACGCTGAATGGTGAAGAAACATGTGGCTCGAATGTGACCACCAACACACTAGTAGTCCCCTAGAGAGGAGTGTGTCTGGAAATGGGAGGAAGCGTAAGGAACGTACTATACACTTAAGTCTAAGAAACAACGCTGTGGCGGTGCGGTCCTTCGTCTACCTTCTCCTTTCCGAAGGATCGAAGCGGCCTTGCGCCAAGTGTGAAAGGAAGCGGAGGAAAAGCCTGATATACCTTCCTCGTGGAACAACATTTATGGAGGGCTTCTCCCAATGGGCAACATGGGTCACGACGCCTGAAGGGTTTTCCAAATGTATGTGAGTTCGCCAGAGGAAAGCCACAGACTCAGCTGCGCGAAACAAGTCTGAGTCAAACCCGACTTCGAGCTTACGACTGGCGTCACGGGGAAATCAGAGTCACAACAGGTATTTGTTGAATCCGAAACAGGCGGCGTGCACTTCAGTCTGAGGAAACAGAGAAACCGTGTTTCTTCTAACATCTTCCCTGAAAATGCGTGTCTATTCCAGTGGAAGTGTGGCAGCGCAAGGCATGTGCCCCAGGCCTGTGCCACAGAAATAGTTAGTGTAGATTGTCTCTCCCGATTCAAATCTTGTTCCGTGAAGAATGTTTCCAAGAGTATGAAAGAGAGCAGACGGGAAATGTCATGCCTTCAAGTGGGAGAAGGAAATCCTGGAAAGCCATACACCGACGTATGCGCGGCATTCTGGTAGGAACGTGTGAAGGCATAAAGAATGTGCCGTGCCCTGTGACGGTGCTTGACCAACCGCTTGTGAGGAAGTCTTCCCTCAGCTATCATATTGTTTCAGGAAGATAAAAGTGTTTTCCCTAGTGGGTGTGAAGGCATGAGGGACGTACCCTAGAGTTAGCCGTCCGTTCCGAATGTGTCTACTGTCGTTCCACGAAGAAGGATGAGTATGGAAATGTATGATGTGAGGAAGCATAAGGAGGATGGCCTACGGGTGTTTAACTCTAAGAACAAATCTAGAGGGTTGCCGTCCGTCGACGACCAGCTCTTTCCCTACGGGTGGAAGCACCTTGTTACAACTTAGTGCGAACGAAAAGAGACGGAAAGCGCGATACACTACGGCGAGGAACACGTTGTGCGGGGGGTTTCTCTCCACGAAAGTCTTGTGTCATGACGTTGGAAGGGCCTTCAAATGTACGTGAGCTCGCCTCAGCAGCGCCTTCCACTGAACTCAGAGAAACAAGGCCACGCCCAACACGATTTCGGGCTAACCTCTTGGTTCGGGAAGCATGAAGCCGTTGGAGATGTATGTGTAAGCGTCTGACACTCGGCTCTCAAGGAACAAAACGGTAGAGAAATCGCCTTTCCACGACCATCTCCAGGGAAGAAGATGGAGGAAGGTTCCGACGTTAAAAGCGAAGGCACAAGTACTGTGCCATATAACACTGCTTGAGAACGAACTTGTGTCGAAAGCTTCTCCCAACTCAGATCTTGTTTCGGGAAGATAGAAGCGTTGTCAGTACTTTGTGTGAAAACACAAGGAGAACACCACACGCTGAATGGTGAAGAAACATGTGGCTCGAATGTGACCACCAACACACTAGTAGTCCCCTGGAGAGGAGTGTGTCTGGAAATGGGAGGAAGCGTAAGGAACGCGCTATACACTTAAGTCTAAGAAACAACGCTGTGGCGGTGCGTTCCTTCGACTGCCATCTGCTTTGCTAAGGAACGAAGCGGCTTGAAGCAAAGTGTGAAAGAATCCGGAGGGGAAGGAAGAGAGATCTACCTTACTCGCGGAACAAATTCTTATGGAGGGCATTTCTCAACGAACACCATGTGTCACGACGATGGAAGGGTGTTCAAATGTAGGCGCCTTCGCCGAAGGAAAGGCATACACGAATCTCTGCGAAGCAAGTCTCTGTCAAACGCGACTTCGAGCTTCCAACTGGGTTCCCGCGGAATCCCTAGTCACCAAACGTACGTGTTGAATCCTAAACGAAGGGAGTGCTCTTCAGTCTGAAGAAACACCACTCCCGAGAAACCGTGTGTCTACTAACATCTTCCCTGAAAATGGTAGGCTTTTCCCATGGAAGTGTGAAATCGCAATGTATGGGCCCCATGCCTGTGCTACAGAAGTCCTTAGTGTCGATAGTCTGTCGCCATTCAAATCCTGTTCCGTGAGAAGTGTTTTCAAGAGTAGGAGTGAGAGCAGATGGAAAAGGACACGGTTTTACGTGTGAGAAGGAAATCCGTCAAGAAAGACATACACGGAAGGATGAGAAGCACTTTAGCATGAAATGGTGCAGGCACCTAGAATGGGCCCTGTGACGGTGCTTGAGAAACCACTTGTGAAGAAGTCTTCCCTCAACTATCATATCGTTTCGGTGAGAGGAAAGTGTTTTCCGTAGTGGGTGTGAAGGCGTAAGGGACATCGGCTCGACGTAGCTCTCCGCTCCGAATTGGCCTACTGTCGTGGCCATGAAGAAAGATGTGCATGGACATGGATAATGTGCG
Source organism: Eumetopias jubatus (assembly GCF_037043125.1). Taxonomy (NCBI): domain Eukaryota; kingdom Metazoa; phylum Chordata; class Mammalia; order Carnivora; family Otariidae; genus Eumetopias; species Eumetopias jubatus. The sequence goes on from NW_028274819.1 coordinate 68,697,981, forward strand.
GAAGCGTAAGGAAGATGGCATACGTCTGTTAAACTCTAAGAACAAATCTCGAGGGTTGCCGTCCTTCGACTACCACCTCTTTTCGTAAGGATGGAAGCAGCTTGGGAAACCTAGCGTGAACGACAAAGCGATGGAACGCGCGATCCTCTACAGGGAGGAACCCGTTGGGCGGAGGGTTTCTCTCCATCAAGTCCTGTGTCATGGAGGTGGATGGGTCTTCAAATGCACGCGGACTAGCCTCAGTAGTAGTAGCCTCACACTGAATTCTGAGAAACGAGTCCATGTCCAACAGGCTTTCGTGCTAACATCTGGGTTCTTGAAGAAAGAAGCCTTTGGAGAGATGAGTGTTGCTATATAAGGTAAGGGTCTTACACTCACCTCTCAAAGAACAAAACGGTAGGGAAATAGTCTTTCCACTGCCACCTGCAGGGAAAAAGATGGAAGAACTTTCCAACGTTACCAGTGAAGGCACAACTCCTGTGCCATATACCACTGTTTGAGAAAGAGTTGTGTCGAAAGCTTCTCTCAACTCAAATCTTGTTTCAGGAAGATAGAAGCGCTTTCAGGACTTCGTGTGAACGCGTAAGGAAAGTGCCATACGCTGAATTGTGAAGAGACATGTGGGTCGAATGTGACCACCAACTAACAAGTTGTCCCCTAGAGAGGTGTGTGTGTGGAAATCGGAGGAAGTGTAAGGAACGAGCTCTACACTTAATTCTAAAAAGCAATGCTGTGGAGGAGCGGTCCTTCGTCTACCTTCTCCTTTCCGAAGGATCGAGGCGGGCATACGCCAAGTGTGAAAGGAAGCAGAGGAAAGGCCTGATATACCTTCCTCGTGGAACTACTTTGTATGGAGGGCTTCGCTCAATGGACACCATGGGTCACGACGCTAAAAGGGGTTTCCAAATGTATGTGAGTTCGCCAAAGGAAAGCCACAGACTCAACTGCGCGAAACAAGTCTGTGTCAAACCCGACTTCGAGCTTACGACTGGCGTCACGGGGAAAACATAGTCACAACAGGTATGTGTTGAATCCGAAACAGGCGGCGTGCACTTCAGTCTCAGGAAACATCAGTGCAGAGAAACCGTGTTTCTACGAACATCTTCCCCGAAAATGCTTGTCTATTCCAATGTAAGTGCGGCAGCGCAAGGCATGTGCCCCATGCCTGTGCCACAGAAGTGGTTAGTGTAGATTGTCTCTCCCAATTCAAATCTTGTTCCGTGAGGAATGTTTTCAAGAGTATGAGAGAGATCAGAGGGGAAAGGTCATGCCTTCAAGTGGGAGAAGGATATCCTGGAAAGCCATACACCTACGTATGAGCGGCATCCTGGCATGAACGTGTGAAGGCATAGAGAATGTGCCGTCACCTGGGACGTTGCTTGACCAACCGCTTGGGAAGAAGTCCTCCCTCAGCTATCCTACAGTTTCAGGAAGATAAAAGTGTTTTCCGTAGTGGGTGTGAAGGCATGAGGGACGTACCCAAGAGTTAGCCGTCCGTCCCGAATGTGTCTCCTGTCGTTCCATGAAGAAGGATGAGTATGGATATGTATGATGTGAGGAAGCATGAGGAGGATTGCCTCCCCATGGTTAACTCTAAGAACAAATCTAGAGGTTTGCCGTCCGTCGACGACCAGCTCTTTCCCTACGGATGGAAGCACCTTGTTACAACGTAGTGCGAAAGGAAAGAGACGGAAAGTACGATACACTACGGTGAGGAACACGTTGTGGGGAGGGTTTCTCTCCACGAAAGTCTTGTGTCATGAAGTTGGAGTGCCATCAAATATACGTGTGCTCGCCTCAGCAGCGCCTTCCACTGGACACAGAGAAACAAGGCCACGTCCAACACGATTTCGTGCTCACCTCTTGGTTCGGGAAGCATGAAGCCTTTGGAGACATAGGTGTAGGTGTCTGACACTAAGCTCTCAAGGAACAAAACGGTAGAGAAATCGCCTTTCCACGACCATCTACAGGGAAGAAGATGGAGGAAAGTCCCGACGTTAAAAGCGAAGGGACAAGTACAGTGCCATATACCACTGCTTGAGAACGAACTTGTGTCGAAAGCTTCTCCCAACTCAGATCTTGTTTCGGGAAGATAGAAGCGTTGTCAGTACTTTGTGTGAAAACACAAGGAGAACACCACACGCTGAATGGTGAAGAAACATGTGGCTCGAATGTGACCACCAACACACTAGTAGTCCCCTAGAGAGGAGTGTGTCTGGAAATGGGAGGAAGCGTAAGGAACGTACTATACACTTAAGTCTAAGAAACAACGCTGTGGCGGTGCGGTCCTTCGTCTACCTTCTCCTTTCCGAAGGATCGAAGCGGCCTTGCGCCAAGTGTGAAAGGAAGCGGAGGAAAAGCCTGATATACCTTCCTCGTGGAACAACATTTATGGAGGGCTTCTCCCAATGGGCAACATGGGTCACGACGCCTGAAGGGTTTTCCAAATGTATGTGAGTTCGCCAGAGGAAAGCCACAGACTCAGCTGCGCGAAACAAGTCTGAGTCAAACCCGACTTCGAGCTTACGACTGGCGTCACGGGGAAATCAGAGTCACAACAGGTATTTGTTGAATCCGAAACAGGCGGCGTGCACTTCAGTCTGAGGAAACAGAGAAACCGTGTTTCTTCTAACATCTTCCCTGAAAATGCGTGTCTATTCCAGTGGAAGTGTGGCAGCGCAAGGCATGTGCCCCAGGCCTGTGCCACAGAAATAGTTAGTGTAGATTGTCTCTCCCGATTCAAATCTTGTTCCGTGAAGAATGTTTCCAAGAGTATGAAAGAGAGCAGACGGGAAATGTCATGCCTTCAAGTGGGAGAAGGAAATCCTGGAAAGCCATACACCGACGTATGCGCGGCATTCTGGTAGGAACGTGTGAAGGCATAAAGAATGTGCCGTGCCCTGTGACGGTGCTTGACCAACCGCTTGTGAGGAAGTCTTCCCTCAGCTATCATATTGTTTCAGGAAGATAAAAGTGTTTTCCCTAGTGGGTGTGAAGGCATGAGGGACGTACCCTAGAGTTAGCCGTCCGTTCCGAATGTGTCTACTGTCGTTCCACGAAGAAGGATGAGTATGGAAATGTATGATGTGAGGAAGCATAAGGAGGATGGCCTACGGGTGTTTAACTCTAAGAACAAATCTAGAGGGTTGCCGTCCGTCGACGACCAGCTCTTTCCCTACGGGTGGAAGCACCTTGTTACAACTTAGTGCGAACGAAAAGAGACGGAAAGCGCGATACACTACGGCGAGGAACACGTTGTGCGGGGGGTTTCTCTCCACGAAAGTCTTGTGTCATGACGTTGGAAGGGCCTTCAAATGTACGTGAGCTCGCCTCAGCAGCGCCTTCCACTGAACTCAGAGAAACAAGGCCACGCCCAACACGATTTCGGGCTAACCTCTTGGTTTGGGAAGCATGAAGCCGTTGGAGATGTATGTGTAAGCGTCTGACACTCGGCTCTCAAGGAACAAAACGGTAGAGAAATCGCCTTTCCACGACCATCTCCAGGGAAGAAGATGGAGGAAGGTTCCGACGTTAAAAGCGAAGGCACAAGTACTGTGCCATATAACACTGCTTGAGAACGAACTTGTGTCGAAAGCTTCTCCCAACTCAGATCTTGTTTCGGGAAGATAGAAGCGTTGTCAGTACTTTGTGTGAAAACACAAGGAGAACACCACACGCTGAATGGTGAAGAAACATGTGGCTCGAATGTGACCACCAACACACTAGTAGTCCCCTGGAGAGGAGTGTGTCTGGAAATGGGAGGAAGCGTAAGGAACGCGCTATACACTTAAGTCTAAGAAACAACGCTGTGGCGGTGCGTTCCTTCGACTGCCATCTGCTTTGCTAAGGAACGAAGCGGCTTGAAGCAAAGTGTGAAAGAATCCGGAGGGGAAGGAAGAGAGATCTACCTTACTCGCGGAACAAATTCTTATGGAGGGCATTTCTCAACGAACACCATGTGTCACGACGATGGAAGGGTGTTCAAATGTAGGCGCCTTCGCCGAAGGAAAGGCATACACGAATCTCTGCGAAGCAAGTCTCTGTCAAACGCGACTTGGAGCTTCCAACTGGGTTCCCGCGGAATCCCTAGTCACCAAACGTACGTGTTGAATCCTAAACGAAGGGAGTGCTCTTCAGTCTGAAGAAACACCACTCCCGAGAAACCGTGTGTCTACTAACATCTTCCCTGAAAATGGTAGGCTTTTCCCATGGAAGTGTGAAATCGCAATGTATGGGCCCCATGCCTGTGCTACAGAAGTCCTTAGTGTCGATAGTCTGTCGCCATTCAAATCCTGTTCCGTGAGAAGTGTTTTCAAGAGTAGGAGTGAGAGCAGATGGAAAAGGACACGGTTTTACGTGTGAGAAGGAAATCCGTCAAGAAAGACATACACGGAAGGATGAGAAGCACTTTAGCATGAAATGGTGCAGGCACCTAGAATGGGCCCTGTGACGGTGCTTGAGAAACCACTTGTGAAGAAGTCTTCCCTCAACTATCATATCGTTTCGGTGAGAGGAAAGTGTTTTCCGTAGTGGGTGTGAAGGCGTAAGGGACATCGGCTCGACGTAGCTCTCCGCTCCGAATTGGCCTACTGTCGTGGCCATGAAGAAAGATGTGCATGGACATGGATAATGTGCGGAAGCGTAAGGAAGATGGCATACGTCTGTTAAACTCTAAGAACAAATCTCGAGGGTTGCCGTCCTTCGACTACCACCTCTTTTCGTAAGGATGGAAGCAGCTTGGGAAACCTAGCGTGAACGACAGAGCGATGGAACGCGCGATCCTCTACAGGGAGGAACCCGTTGGGCGGAGGGTTTCTCTCCATCAAGTCCTGTGTCATGGAGGTGGATGGGTCTTCAAATGCACGTGGACTAGCCTCAGTAGTAGTAGCCTCACACTGAATTCTGAGAAACGAGTCCATGTCCAACAGGCTTTCGTGCTAACATCTGGGTTCTTGAAGAAAGAAGCCTTTGGAGAGATGAGTGTTGCTATATAAGGTAAGGGTCTTACACTCACCTCTCAAAGAACAAAACGGTAGGGAAATAGTCTTTCCACTGCCACCTGCAGGGAAAAAGATGGAAGAACTTTCCAACGTTACCAGTGAAGGCACAACTCCTGTGCCATATACCACTGTTTGAGAAAGAGTTGTGTCGAAAGCTTCTCTCAACTCAAATCTTGTTTCAGGAAGATAGAAGCGCTTTCAGGACTTCGTGTGAAGGCGTAAGGAAAGTGCCATACGCTGAATTGTGAAGAGACATGTGGGTCGAATGTGACCACCAACTAACAAGTTGTCCCCTAGAGAGGTGTGTGTGTGGAAATCGGAGGAAGTGTAAGGAACGAGCTCTACACTTAATTCTAAAAAGCAATGCTGTGGAGGAGCGGTCCTTCGTCTACCTTCTCCTTTCCGAAGGATCGAGGCGGGCATACGCCAAGTGTGAAAGGAAGCAGAGGAAAGGCCTGATATACCTTCCTCGTGGAACTACTTTGTATGGAGGGCTTCGCTCAATGGACACCATGGGTCACGACGCTAAAAGGGGTTTCCAAATGTATGTGAGTTCGCCAAAGGAAAGCCACAGACTCAACTGCGCGAAACAAGTCTGTGTCAAACCCGACTTCGAGCTTACGACTGGCGTCACGGGGAAAACATAGTCACAACAGGTATGTGTTGAATCCGAAACAGGCGGCGTGCACTTCAGTCTCAGGAAACATCAGTGCAGAGAAACCGTGTTTCTACGAACATCTTCCCCGAAAATGCTTGTCTATTCCAATGTAAGTGCGGCAGCGCAAGGCATGTGCCCCATGCCTGTGCCACAGAAGTGGTTAGTGTAGATTGTCTCTCCCAATTCAAATCTTGTTCCGTGAGGAATGTTTTCAAGAGTATGAGAGAGATCAGAGGGGAAAGGTCATGCCTTCAAGTGGGAGAAGGATATCCTGGAAAGCCATACACCTACGTATGAGCGGCATCCTGGCATGAACGTGTGAAGGCATAGAGAATGTGCCGTCACCTGGGACGTTGCTTGACCAACCGCTTGGGAAGAAGTCCTCCCTCAGCTATCCTACAGTTTCAGGAAGATAAAAGTGTTTTCCGTAGTGGGTGTGAAGGCATGAGGGACGTACCCAAGAGTTAGCCGTCCGTCCCGAATGTGTCTCCTGTCGTTCCATGAAGAAGGATGAGTATGGATATGTATGATGTGAGGAAGCATGAGGAGGATTGCCTCCCCATGGTTAACTCTAAGAACAAATCTAGAGGTTTGCCGTCCGTCGACGACCAGCTCTTTCCCTACGGATGGAAGCACCTTGTTACAACGTAGTGCGAAAGGAAAGAGACGGAAAGTACGATACACTACGGTGAGGAACACGTTGTGGGGAGGGTTTCTCTCCACGAAAGTCTTGTGTCATGAAGTTGGAGTGCCATCAAATATACGTGTGCTCGCCTCAGCAGCGCCTTCCACTGGACACAGAGAAACAAGGCCACGTCCAACACGATTTCGTGCTCACCTCTTGGTTCGGGAAGCATGAAGCCTTTGGAGACATAGGTGTAGGTGTCTGACACTAAGCTCTCAAGGAACAAAACGGTAGAGAAATCGCCTTTCCACGACCATCTACAGGGAAGAAGATGGAGGAAAGTCCCGACGTTAAAAGCGAAGGGACAAGTACAGTGCCATATACCACTGCTTGAGAACGAACTTGTGTCGAAAGCTTCTCCCAACTCAGATCTTGTTTCGGGAAGATAGAAGCGTTGTCAGTACTTTGTGTGAAAACACAAGGAGAACACCACACGCTGAATGGTGAAGAAACATGTGGCTCGAATGTGACCACCAACACACTAGTAGTCCCCTAGAGAGGAGTGTGTCTGGAAATGGGAGGAAGCGTAAGGAACGTACTATACACTTAAGTCTAAGAAACAACGCTGTGGCGGTGCGGTCCTTCGTCTACCTTCTCCTTTCCGAAGGATCGAAGCGGCCTTGCGCCAAGTGTGAAAGGAAGCGGAGGAAAAGCCTGATATACCTTCCTCGTGGAACAACATTTATGGAGGGCTTCTCCCAATGGGCAACATGGGTCACGACGCCTGAAGGGTTTTCCAAATGTATGTGAGTTCGCCAGAGGAAAGCCACAGACTCAGCTGCGCGAAACAAGTCTGAGTCAAACCCGACTTCGAGCTTACGACTGGCGTCACGGGGAAATCAGAGTCACAACAGGTATTTGTTGAATCCGAAACAGGCGGCGTGCACTTCAGTCTGAGGAAACAGAGAAACCGTGTTTCTTCTAACATCTTCCCTGAAAATGCGTGTCTATTCCAGTGGAAGTGTGGCAGCGCAAGGCATGTGCCCCAGGCCTGTGCCACAGAAATAGTTAGTGTAGATTGTCTCTCCCGATTCAAATCTTGTTCCGTGAAGAATGTTTCCAAGAGTATGAAAGAGAGCAGACGGGAAATGTCATGCCTTCAAGTGGGAGAAGGAAATCCTGGAAAGCCATACACCGACGTATGCGCGGCATTCTGGTAGGAACGTGTGAAGGCATAAAGAATGTGCCGTGCCCTGTGACGGTGCTTGACCAACCGCTTGTGAGGAAGTCTTCCCTCAGCTATCATATTGTTTCAGGAAGATAAAAGTGTTTTCCCTAGTGGGTGTGAAGGCATGAGGGACGTACCCTAGAGTTAGCCGTCCGTTCCGAATGTGTCTACTGTCGTTCCACGAAGAAGGATGAGTATGGAAATGTATGATGTGAGGAAGCATAAGGAGGATGGCCTACGGGTGTTTAACTCTAAGAACAAATCTAGAGGGTTGCCGTCCGTCGACGACCAGCTCTTTCCCTACGGGTGGAAGCACCTTGTTACAACTTAGTGCGAACGAAAAGAGACGGAAAGCGCGATACACTACGGCGAGGAACACGTTGTGCGGGGGGTTTCTCTCCACGAAAGTCTTGTGTCATGACGTTGGAAGGGCCTTCAAATGTACGTGAGCTCGCCTCAGCAGCGCCTTCCACTGAACTCAGAGAAACAAGGCCACGCCCAACACGATTTCGGGCTAACCTCTTGGTTCGGGAAGCATGAAGCCGTTGGAGATGTATGTGTAAGCGTCTGACACTCGGCTCTCAAGGAACAAAACGGTAGAGAAATCGCCTTTCCACGACCATCTCCAGGGAAGAAGATGGAGGAAGGTTCCGACGTTAAAAGCGAAGGCACAAGTACTGTGCCATATAACACTGCTTGAGAACGAACTTGTGTCGAAAGCTTCTCCCAACTCAGATCTTGTTTCGGGAAGATAGAAGCGTTGTCAGTACTTTGTGTGAAAACACAAGGAGAACACCACACGCTGAATGGTGAAGAAACATGTGGCTCGAATGTGACCACCAACACACTAGTAGTCCCCTGGAGAGGAGTGTGTCTGGAAATGGGAGGAAGCGTAAGGAACGCGCTATACACTTAAGTCTAAGAAACAACGCTGTGGCGGTGCGTTCCTTCGACTGCCATCTGCTTTGCTAAGGAACGAAGCGGCTTGAAGCAAAGTGTGAAAGAATCCGGAGGGGAAGGAAGAGAGATCTACCTTACTCGCGGAACAAATTCTTATGGAGGGCATTTCTCAACGAACACCATGTGTCACGACGATGGAAGGGTGTTCAAATGTAGGCGCCTTCGCCGAAGGAAAGGCATACACGAATCTCTGCGAAGCAAGTCTCTGTCAAACGCGACTTGGAGCTTCCAACTGGGTTCCCGCGGAATCCCTAGTCACCAAACGTACGTGTTGAATCCTAAACGAAGGGAGTGCTCTTCAGTCTGAAGAAACACCACTCCCGAGAAACCGTGTGTCTACTAACATCTTCCCTGAAAATGGTAGGCTTTTCCCATGGAAGTGTGAAATCGCAATGTAGGGGCCCCATGCCTGTGCTACAGAAGTCCTTAGTGTCGATAGTCTGTCGCCATTCAAATCCTGTTCCGTGAGAAGTGTTTTCAAGAGTAGGAGTGAGAGCAGATGGAAAAGGACACGGTTTTACGTGTGAGAAGGAAATCCGTCAAGAAAGACATACACGGAAGGATGAGAAGCACTTTAGCATGAAATGGTGCAGGCACCTAGAATGGGCCCTGTGACGGTGCTTGAGAAACCACTTGTGAAGAAGTCTTCCCTCAACTATCATATCGTTTCGGTGAGAGGAAAGTGTTTTCCGTAGTGGGTGTGAAGGCGTAAGGGACATCGGCTCGACGTAGCTCTCCGCTCCGAATTGGCCTACTGTCGTGGCCATGAAGAAAGATGTGCATGGACATGGATAATGTGCGGAAGCGTAAGGAAGATGGCATACGTCTGTTAAACTCTAAGAACAAATCTCGAGGGTTGCCGTCCTTCGACTACCACCTCTTTTCGTAAGGATGGAAGCAGCTTGGGAAACCTAGCGTGAACGACAAAGCGATGGAACGCGCGATCCTCTACAGGGAGGAACCCGTTGGGCGGAGGGTTTCTCTCCATCAAGTCCTGTGTCATGGAGGTGGATGGGTCTTCAAATGCACGTGGACTAGCCTCAGTAGTAGTAGCCTCACACTGAATTCTGAGAAACGAGTCCATGTCCAACAGGCTTTCGTGCTAACATCTGGGTTCTTGAAGAAAGAAGCCTTTGGAGAGATGAGTGTTGCTATATAAGGTAAGGGTCTTACACTCACCTCTCAAAGAACAAAACGGTAGGGAAATAGTCTTTCCACTGCCACCTGCAGGGAAAAAGATGGAAGAACTTTCCAACGTTACCAGTGAAGGCACAACTCCTGTGCCATATACCACTGTTTGAGAAAGAGTTGTGTCGAAAGCTTCTCTCAACTCAAATCTTGTTTCAGGAAGATAGAAGCGCTTTCAGGACTTCGTGTGAAGGCGTAAGGAAAGTGCCATACGCTGAATTGTGAAGAGACATGTGGGTCGAATGTGACCACCAACTAACAAGTTGTCCCCTAGAGAGGTGTGTGTGTGGAAATCGGAGGAAGTGTAAGGAACGAGCTCTACACTTAATTCTAAAAAGCAATGCTGTGGAGGAGCGGTCCTTCGTCTACCTTCTCCTTTCCGAAGGATCGAGGCGGGCATACGCCAAGTGTGAAAGGAAGCAGAGGAAAGGCCTGATATACCTTCCTCGTGGAACTACTTTGTATGGAGGGCTTCGCTCAATGGACACCATGGGTCACGACGCTAAAAGGGGTTTCCAAATGTATGTGAGTTCGCCAAAGGAAAGCCACAGACTCAACTGCGCGAAACAAGTCTGTGTCAAACCCGACTTCAAGCTTACGACTGGCGTCACGGGGAAAACATAGTCACAACAGGTATGTGTTGAATCCGAAACAGGCGGCGTGCACTTCAGTCTCAGGAAACATCAGTGCAGAGAAACCGTGTTTCTACGAACATCTTCCCCGAAAATGCTTGTCTATTCCAATGTAAGTGCGGCAGCGCAAGGCATGTGCCCCATGCCTGTGCCACAGAAGTGGTTAGTGTAGATTGTCTCTCCCAATTCAAATCTTGTTCCGTGAGGAATGTTTTCAAGAGTATGAGAGAGATCAGAGGGGAAAGGTCATGCCTTCAAGTGGGAGAAGGATATCCTGGAAAGCCATACACCTACGTATGAGCGGCATCCTGGCATGAACGTGTGAAGGCATAGAGAATGTGCCGTCACCTGGGACGTTGCTTGACCAACCGCTTGGGAAGAAGTCCTCCCTCAGCTATCCTACAGTTTCAGGAAGATAAAAGTGTTTTCCGTAGTGGGTGTGAAGGCATGAGGGACGTACCCAAGAGTTAGCCGTCCGTCCCGAATGTGTCTCCTGTCGTTCCATGAAGAAGGATGAGTATGGATATGTATGATGTGAGGAAGCATGAGGAGGATTGCCTCCCCATGGTTAACTCTAAGAACAAATCTAGAGGTTTGCCGTCCGTCGACGACCAGCTCTTTCCCTACGGATGGAAGCACCTTGTTACAACGTAGTGCGAAAGGAAAGAGACGGAAAGTACGATACACTACGGTGAGGAACACGTTGTGGGGAGGGTTTCTCTCCACGAAAGTCTTGTGTCATGAAGTTGGAGTGCCATCAAATATACGTGTGCTCGCCTCAGCAGCGCCTTCCACTGGACACAGAGAAACAAGGCCACGTCCAACACGATTTCGTGCTCACCTCTTGGTTCGGGAAGCATGAAGCCTTTGGAGACATAGGTGTAGGTGTCTGACACTAAGCTCTCAAGGAACAAAACGGTAGAGAAATCGCCTTTCCACGACCATCTACAGGGAAGAAGATGGAGGAAAGTCCCGACGTTAAAAGCGAAGGGACAAGTACAGTGCCATATACCACTGCTTGAGAACGAACTTGTGTCGAAAGCTTCTCCCAACTCAGATCTTGTTTCGGGAAGATAGAAGCGTTGTCAGTACTTTGTGTGAAAACACAAGGAGAACACCACACGCTGAATGGTGAAGAAACATGTGGCTCGAATGTGACCACCAACACACTAGTAGTCCCCTAGAGAGGAGTGTGTCTGGAAATGGGAGGAAGCGTAAGGAACGTACTATACACTTAAGTCTAAGAAACAACGCTGTGGCGGTGCGGTCCTTCGTCTACCTTCTCCTTTCCGAAGGATCGAAGCGGCCTTGCGCCAAGTGTGAAAGGAAGCGGAGGAAAAGCCTGATATACCTTCCTCGTGGAACAACATTTATGGAGGGCTTCTCCCAATGGGCAACATGGGTCACGACGCCTGAAGGGTTTTCCAAATGTATGTGAGTTCGCCAGAGGAAAGCCACAGACTCAGCTGCGCGAAACAAGTCTGAGTCAAACCCGACTTCGAGCTTACGACTGGCGTCACGGGGAAATCAGAGTCACAACAGGTATTTGTTGAATCCGAAACAGGCGGCGTGCACTTCAGTCTGAGGAAACAGAGAAACCGTGTTTCTTCTAACATCTTCCCTGAAAATGCGTGTCTATTCCAGTGGAAGTGTGGCAGCGCAAGGCATGTGCCCCAGGCCTGTGCCACAGAAATAGTTAGTGTAGATTGTCTCTCCCGATTCAAATCTTGTTCCGTGAAGAATGTTTCCAAGAGTATGAAAGAGAGCAGACGGGAAATGTCATGCCTTCAAGTGGGAGAAGGAAATCCTGGAAAGCCATACACCGACGTATGCGCGGCATTCTGGTAGGAACGTGTGAAGGCATAAAGAATGTGCCGTGCCCTGTGACGGTGCTTGACCAACCGCTTGTGAGGAAGTCTTCCCTCAGCTATCATATTGTTTCAGGAAGATAAAAGTGTTTTCCCTAGTGGGTGTGAAGGCATGAGGGACGTACCCTAGAGTTAGCCGTCCGTTCCGAATGTGTCTACTGTCGTTCCACGAAGAAGGATGAGTATGGAAATGTATGATGTGAGGAAGCATAAGGAGGATGGCCTACGGGTGTTTAACTCTAAGAACAAATCTAGAGGGTTGCCGTCCGTCGACGACCAGCTCTTTCCCTACGGGTGGAAGCACCTTGTTACAACTTAGTGCGAACGAAAAGAGACGGAAAGCGCGATACACTACGGCGAGGAACACGTTGTGCGGGGGGTTTCTCTCCACGAAAGTCTTGTGTCATGACGTTGGAAGGGCCTTCAAATGTACGTGAGCTCGCCTCAGCAGCGCCTTCCACTGAACTCAGAGAAACAAGGCCACGCCCAACACGATTTCGGGCTAACCTCTTGGTTCGGGAAGCATGAAGCCGTTGGAGATGTATGTGTAAGCGTCTGACACTCGGCTCTCAAGGAACAAAACGGTAGAGAAATCGCCTTTCCACGACCATCTCCAGGGAAGAAGATGGAGGAAGGTTCCGACGTTAAAAGCGAAGGCACAAGTACTGTGCCATATAACACTGCTTGAGAACGAACTTGTGTCGAAAGCTTCTCCCAACTCAGATCTTGTTTCGGGAAGATAGAAGCGTTGTCAGTACTTTGTGTGAAAACACAAGGAGAACACCACACGCTGAATGGTGAAGAAACATGTGGCTCGAATGTGACCACCAACACACTAGTAGTCCCCTGGAGAGGAGTGTGTCTGGAAATGGGAGGAAGCGTAAGGAACGCGCTATACACTTAAGTCTAAGAAACAACGCTGTGGCGGTGCGTTCCTTCGACTGCCATCTGCTTTGCTAAGGAACGAAGCGGCTTGAAGCAAAGTGTGAAAGAATCCGGAGGGGAAGGAAGAGAGATCTACCTTACTCGCGGAACAAATTCTTATGGAGGGCATTTCTCAACGAACACCATGTGTCACGACGATGGAAGGGTGTTCAAATGTAGGCGCCTTCGCCGAAGGAAAGGCATACACGAATCTCTGCGAAGCAAGTCTCTGTCAAACGCGACTTCGAGCTTCCAACTGGGTTCCCGCGGAATCCCTAGTCACCAAACGTACGTGTTGAATCCTAAACGAAGGGAGTGCTCTTCAGTCTGAAGAAACACCACTCCCGAGAAACCGTGTGTCTACTAACATCTTCCCTGAAAATGGTAGGCTTTTCCCATGGAAGTGTGAAATCGCAATGTATGGGCCCCATGCCTGTGCTACAGAAGTCCTTAGTGTCGATAGTCTGTCGCCATTCAAATCCTGTTCCGTGAGAAGTGTTTTCAAGAGTAGGAGTGAGAGCAGATGGAAAAGGACACGGTTTTACGTGTGAGAAGGAAATCCGTCAAGAAAGACATACACGGAAGGATGAGAAGCACTTTAGCATGAAATGGTGCAGGCACCTAGAATGGGCCCTGTGACGGTGCTTGAGAAACCACTTGTGAAGAAGTCTTCCCTCAACTATCATATCGTTTCGGTGAGAGGAAAGTGTTTTCCGTAGTGGGTGTGAAGGCGTAAGGGACATCGGCTCGACGTAGCTCTCCGCTCCGAATTGGCCTACTGTCGTGGCCATGAAGAAAGATGTGCATGGACATGGATAATGTGCGGAAGCGTAAGGAAGATGGCATACGTCTGTTAAACTCTAAGAACAAATCTCGAGGGTTGCCGTCCTTCGACTACCACCTCTTTTCGTAAGGATGGAAGCAGCTTGGGAAACCTAGCGTGAACGACAAAGCGATGGAACGCGCGATCCTCTACAGGGAGGAACCCGTTGGGCGGAGGGTTTCTCTCCATCAAGTCCTGTGTCATGGAGGTGGATGGGTCTTCAAATGCACGTGGACTAGCCTCAGTAGTAGTAGCCTCACACTGAATTCTGAGAAACGAGTCCATGTCCAACAGGCTTTCGTGCTAACATCTGGGTTCTTGAAGAAAGAAGCCTTTGGAGAGATGAGTGTTGCTATATAAGGTAAGGGTCTTACACTCACCTCTCAAAGAACAAAACGGTAGGGAAATAGTCTTTCCACTGCCACCTGCAGGGAAAAAGATGGAAGAACTTTCCAACGTTACCAGTGAAGGCACAACTCCTGTGCCATATACCACTGTTTGAGAAAGAGTTGTGTCGAAAGCTTCTCTCAACTCAAATCTTGTTTCAGGAAGATAGAAGCGCTTTCAGGACTTCGTGTGAAGGCGTAAGGAAAGTGCCATACGCTGAATTGTGAAGAGACATGTGGGTCGAATGTGACCACCAACTAACAAGTTGTCCCCTAGAGAGGTGTGTGTGTGGAAATCGGAGGAAGTGTAAGGAACGAGCTCTACACTTAATTCTAAAAAGCAATGCTGTGGAGGAGCGGTCCTTCGTCTACCTTCTCCTTTCCGAAGGATCGAGGCGGGCATACGCCAAGTGTGAAAGGAAGCAGAGGAAAGGCCTGATATACCTTCCTCGTGGAACTACTTTGTATGGAGGGCTTCGCTCAATGGACACCATGGGTCACGACGCTAAAAGGGGTTTCCAAATGTATGTGAGTTCGCCAAAGGAAAGCCACAGACTCAACTGCGCGAAACAAGTCTGTGTCAAACCCGACTTCGAGCTTACGACTGGCGTCACGGGGAAAACATAGTCACAACAGGTATGTGTTGAATCCGAAACAGGCGGCGTGCACTTCAGTCTCAGGAAACATCAGTGCAGAGAAACCGTGTTTCTACGAACATCTTCCCCGAAAATGCTTGTCTATTCCAATGTAAGTGCGGCAGCGCAAGGCATGTGCCCCATGCCTGTGCCACAGAAGTGGTTAGTGTAGATTGTCTCTCCCAATTCAAATCTTGTTCCGTGAGGAATGTTTTCAAGAGTATGAGAGAGATCAGAGGGGAAAGGTCATGCCTTCAAGTGGGAGAAGGATATCCTGGAAAGCCATACACCTACGTATGAGCGGCATCCTGGCATGAACGTGTGAAGGCATAGAGAATGTGCCGTCACCTGGGACGTTGCTTGACCAACCGCTTGGGAAGAAGTCCTCCCTCAGCTATCCTACAGTTTCAGGAAGATAAAAGTGTTTTCCGTAGTGGGTGTGAAGGCATGAGGGACGTACCCAAGAGTTAGCCGTCCGTCCCGAATGTGTCTCCTGTCGTTCCATGAAGAAGGATGAGTATGGATATGTATGATGTGAGGAAGCATGAGGAGGATTGCCTCCCCATGGTTAACTCTAAGAACAAATCTAGAGGTTTGCCGTCCGTCGACGACCAGCTCTTTCCCTACGGATGGAAGCACCTTGTTACAACGTAGTGCGAAAGGAAAGAGACGGAAAGTACGATACACTACGGTGAGGAACACGTTGTGGGGAGGGTTTCTCTCCACGAAAGTCTTGTGTCATGAAGTTGGAGTGCCATCAAATATACGTGTGCTCGCCTCAGCAGCGCCTTCCACTGGACACAGAGAAACAAGGCCACGTCCAACACGATTTCGTGCTCACCTCTTGGTTCGGGAAGCATGAAGCCTTTGGAGACATAGGTGTAGGTGTCTGACACTAAGCTCTCAAGGAACAAAACGGTAGAGAAATCGCCTTTCCACGACCATCTACAGGGAAGAAGATGGAGGAAAGTCCCGACGTTAAAAGCGAAGGGACAAGTACAGTGCCATATACCACTGCTTGAGAACGAACTTGTGTCGAAAGCTTCTCCCAACTCAGATCTTGTTTCGGGAAGATAGAAGCGTTGTCAGTACTTTGTGTGAAAACACAAGGAGAACACCACACGCTGAATGGTGAAGAAACATGTGGCTCGAATGTGACCACCAACACACTAGTAGTCCCCTAGAGAGGAGTGTGTCTGGAAATGGGAGGAAGCGTAAGGAACGTACTATACACTTAAGTCTAAGAAACAACGCTGTGGCGGTGCGGTCCTTCGTCTACCTTCTCCTTTCCGAAGGATCGAAGCGGCCTTGCGCCAAGTGTGAAAGGAAGCGGAGGAAAAGCCTGATATACCTTCCTCGTGGAACAACATTTATGGAGGGCTTCTCCCAATGGGCAACATGGGTCACGACGCCTGAAGGGTTTTCCAAATGTATGTGAGTTCGCCAGAGGAAAGCCACAGACTCAGCTGCGCGAAACAAGTCTGAGTCAAACCCGACTTCGAGCTTACGACTGGCGTCACGGGGAAATCAGAGTCACAACAGGTATTTGTTGAATCCGAAACAGGCGGCGTGCATTTCAGTCTGAGGAAACAGAGAAACCGTGTTTCTTCTAACATCTTCCCTGAAAATGCGTGTCTATTCCAGTGGAAGTGTGGCAGCGCAAGGCATGTGCCCCAGGCCTGTGCCACAGAAATAGTTAGTGTAGATTGTCTCTCCCGATTCAAATCTTGTTCCGTGAAGAATGTTTCCAAGAGTATGAAAGAGAGCAGACGGGAAATGTCATGCCTTCAAGTGGGAGAAGGAAATCCTGGAAAGCCATACACCGACGTATGCGCGGCATTCTGGTAGGAACGTGTGAAGGCATAAAGAATGTGTCGTGCCCTGTGACGGTGCTTGACCAACCGCTTGTGAGGAAGTCTTCCCTCAGCTATCATATTGTTTCAGGAAGATAAAAGTGTTTTCCCTAGTGGGTGTGACGGCATGAGGGACGTACCCTAGAGTTAGCCGTCCGTTCCGAATGTGTCTACTGTCGTTCCACGAAGAAGGATGAGTATGGAAATGTATGATGTGAGGAAGCATAAGGAGGATGGCCTACGGGTGTTTAACTCTAAGAACAAATCTAGAGGGTTGCCGTCCGTCGACGACCAGCTCTTTCCCTACGGGTGGAAGCACCTTGTTACAACTTAGTGCGAACGAAAAGAGACGGAAAGCGCGATACACTACGGCGAGGAACACGTTGTGCGGGGGGTTTCTCTCCACGAAAGTCTTGTGTCATGACGTTGGAAGGGCCTTCAAATGTACGTGAGCTCGCCTCAGCAGCGCCTTCCACTGAACTCAGAGAAACAAGGCCACGCCCAACACGATTTCGGGCTAACCTCTTGGTTCGGGAAGCATGAAGCCGTTGGAGATGTATGTGTAAGCGTCTGACACTCGGCTCTCAAGGAACAAAACGGTAGAGAAATCGCCTTTCCACGACCATCTCCAGGGAAGAAGATGGAGGAAGGTTCCGACGTTAAAAGCGAAGGCACAAGTACTGTGCCATATAACACTGCTTGAGAACGAACTTGTGTCGAAAGCTTCTCCCAACTCAGATCTTGTTTCGGGAAGATAGAAGCGTTGTCAGTACTTTGTGTGAAAACACAAGGAGAACACCACACGCTGAATGGTGAAGAAACATGTGGCTCGAATGTGACCACCAACACACTAGTAGTCCCCTGGAGAGGAGTGTGTCTGGAAATGGGAGGAAGCGTAAGGAACGCGCTATACACTTAAGTCTAAGAAACAACGCTGTGGCGGTGCGTTCCTTCGACTGCCATCTGCTTTGCTAAGGAACGAAGCGGCTTGAAGCAAAGTGTGAAAGAATCCGGAGGGGAAGGAAGAGAGATCTACCTTACTCGCGGAACAAATTCTTATGGAGGGCATTTCTCAACGAACACCATGTGTCACGACGATGGAAGGGTGTTCAAATGTAGGCGCCTTCGCCGAAGGAAAGGCATACACGAATCTCTGCGAAGCAAGTCTCTGTCAAACGCGACTTCGAGCTTCCAACTGGGTTCCCGCGGAATCCCTAGTCACCAAACGTACGTGTTGAATCCTAAACGAAGGGAGTGCTCTTCAGTCTGAAGAAACACCACTCCCGAGAAACCGTGTGTCTACTAACATCTTCCCTGAAAATGGTAGGCTTTTCCCATGGAAGTGTGAAATCGCAATGTATGGGCCCCATGCCTGTGCTACAGAAGTCCTTAGTGTCGATAGTCTGTCGCCATTCAAATCCTGTTCCGTGAGAATTGTTTTCAAGAGTAGGAGTGAGAGCAGATGGAAAAGGACACGGTTTTACGTGTGAGAAGGAAATCCGTCAAGAAAGACATACACGGAAGGATGAGAAGCACTTTAGCATGAAATGGTGCAGGCACCTAGAATGGGCCCTGTGACGGTGCTTGAGAAACCACTTGTGAAGAAGTCTTCCCTCAACTATCATATCGTTTCGGTGAGAGGAAAGTGTTTTCCGTAGTGGGTGTGAAGGCGTAAGGGACATCGGCTCGACGTAGCTCTCCGCTCCGAATTGGCCTACTGTCGTGGCCATGAAGAAAGATGTGCATGGACATGGATAATGTGCGGAAGCGTAAGGAAGATGGCATACGTCTGTTAAACTCTAAGAACAAATCTCGAGGGTTGCCGTCCTTCGACTACCACCTCTTTTCGTAAGGATGGAAGCAGCTTGGGAAACCTAGCGTGAACGACAAAGCGATGGAACGCGCGATCCTCTACAGGGAGGAACCCGTTGGGCGGAGGGTTTCTCTCCATCAAGTCCTGTGTCATGGAGGTGGATGGGTCTTCAAATGCACGTGGACTAGCCTCAGTAGTAGTAGCCTCACACTGAATTCTGAGAAACGAGTCCATGTCCAACAGGCTTTCGTGCTAACATCTGGGTTCTTGAAGAAAGAAGCCTTTGGAGAGATGAGTGTTGCTATATAAGGTAAGGGTCTTACACTCACCTCTCAAAGAACAAAACGGTAGGGAAATAGTCTTTCCACTGCCACCTGCAGGGAAAAAGATGGAAGAACTTTCCAACGTTACCAGTGAAGGCACAACTCCTGTGCCATATACCACTGTTTGAGAAAGAGTTGTGTCGAAAGCTTCTCTCAACTCAAATCTTGTTTCAGGAAGATAGAAGCGCTTTCAGGACTTCGTGTGAAGGCGTAAGGAAAGTGCCATACGCTGAATTGTGAAGAGACATGTGGGTCGAATGTGACCACCAACTAACAAGTTGTCCCCTAGAGAGGTGTGTGTGTGGAAATCGGAGGAAGTGTAAGGAACGAGCTCTACACTTAATTCTAAAAAGCAATGCTGTGGAGGAGCGGTCCTTCGTCTACCTTCTCCTTTCCGAAGGATCGAGGCGGGCATACGCCAAGTGTGAAAGGAAGCAGAGGAAAGGCCTGATATACCTTCCTCGTGGAACTACTTTGTATGGAGGGCTTCGCTCAATGGACACCATGGGTCACGACGCTAAAAGGGGTTTCCAAATGTATGTGAGTTCGCCAAAGGAAAGCCACAGACTCAACTGCGCGAAACAAGTCTGTGTCAAACCCGACTTCGAGCTTACGACTGGCGTCACGGGGAAAACATAGTCACAACAGGTATGTGTTGAATCCGAAACAGGCGGCGTGCACTTCAGTCTCAGGAAACATCAGTGCAGAGAAACCGTGTTTCTACGAACATCTTCCCCGAAAATGCTTGTCTATTCCAATGTAAGTGCGGCAGCGCAAGGCATGTGCCCCATGCCTGTGCCACAGAAGTGGTTAGTGTAGATTGTCTCTCCCAATTCAAATCTTGTTCCGTGAGGAATGTTTTCAAGAGTATGAGAGAGATCAGAGGGGAAAGGTCATGCCTTCAAGTGGGAGAAGGATATCCTGGAAAGCCATACACCTACGTATGAGCGGCATCCTGGCATGAACGTGTGAAGGCATAGAGAATGTGCCGTCACCTGGGACGTTGCTTGACCAACCGCTTGGGAAGAAGTCCTCCCTCAGCTATCCTACAGTTTCAGGAAGATAAAAGTGTTTTCCGTAGTGGGTGTGAAGGCATGAGGGACGTACCCAAGAGTTAGCCGTCCGTCCCGAATGTGTCTCCTGTCGTTCCATGAAGAAGGATGAGTATGGATATGTATGATGTGAGGAAGCATGAGGAGGATTGCCTCCCCATGGTTAACTCTAAGAACAAATCTAGAGGTTTGCCGTCCGTCGACGACCAGCTCTTTCCCTACGGATGGAAGCACCTTGTTACAACGTAGTGCGAAAGGAAAGAGACGGAAAGTACGATACACTACGGTGAGGAACACGTTGTGGGGAGGGTTTCTCTCCACGAAAGTCTTGTGTCATGAAGTTGGAGTGCCATCAAATATACGTGTGCTCGCCTCAGCAGCGCCTTCCACTGGACACAGAGAAACAAGGCCACGTCCAACACGATTTCGTGCTCACCTCTTGGTTCGGGAAGCATGAAGCCTTTGGAGACATAGGTGTAGGTGTCTGACACTAAGCTCTCAAGGAACAAAACGGTAGAGAAATCGCCTTTCCACGACCATCTCCAGGGAAGAAGGTGGAGGAAAGTCCCGACGTTAAAAGCGAAGGGACAAGTACAGTGCCATATACCACTGCTTGAGAACGAACTTGTGTCGAAAGCTTCTCCCAACTCAGATCTTGTTTCGGGAAGATAGAAGCGTTGTCAGTACTTTGTGTGAAAACACAAGGAGAACACCACACGCTGAATGGTGAAGAAACATGTGGCTCGAATGTGACCACCAACACACTAGTAGTCCCCTAGAGAGGAGTGTGTCTGGAAATGGGAGGAAGCGTAAGGAACGTACTATACACTTAAGTCTAAGAAACAACGCTGTGGCGGTGCGTTCCTTCGACTGCCATCTGCTTTGCTAAGGAACGAAGCGGCTTGAAGCAAAGTGTGAAAGAATCCGGAGGGGAAGGAAGAGAGATCTACCTTACTCGCGGAACAAATTCTTATGGAGGGCATTTCTCAACGAACACCATGTGTCACGACGATGGAAGGGTGTTCAAATGTAGGCGCCTTCGCCGAAGGAAAGGCATACACGAATCTCTGCGAAGCAAGTCTCTGTCAAACGCGACTTGGAGCTTCCAACTGGGTTCCCGCGGAATCCCTAGTCACCAAACGTACGTGTTGAATCCTAAACGAAGGGAGTGCTCTTCAGTCTGAAGAAACACCACTCCCGAGAAACCGTGTGTCTACTAACATCTTCCCTGAAAATGGTAGGCTTTTCCCATGGAAGTGTGAAATCGCAATGTATGGGCCCCATGCCTGTGCTACAGAAGTCCTTAGTGTCGATAGTCTGTCGCCATTCAAATCCTGTTCCGTGAGAAGTGTTTTCAAGAGTAGGAGTGAGAGCAGATGGAAAAGGACACGGTTTTACGTGTGAGAAGGAAATCCGTCAAGAAAGACATACACGGAAGGATGAGAAGCACTTTAGCATGAAATGGGGCAGGCACCTAGAATGGGCCCTGTGACGGTGCTTGAGAAACCACTTGTGAAGAAGGCTTCCCTCAACTATCATATCGTTTCGGTGAGAGGAAAGTGTTTTCCGTAGTGGGTGTGAAGGCGTAAGGGACATCGGCTCGACGTAGCTCTCCGCTCCGAATTGGCCTACTGTCGTGGCCATGAAGAAAGATGTGCATGGACATGGATAATGTGCGGAAGCGTAAGGAAGATGGCATACGTCTGTTAAACTCTAAGAACAAATCTCGAGGGTTGCCGTCCTTCGACTACCACCTCTTTTCGTAAGGATGGAAGCAGCTTGGGAAACCTAGCGTGAACGACAGAGCGATGGAACGCGCGATCCTCTACAGGGAGGAACCCGTTGGGCGGAGGGTTTCTCTCCATCAAGTCCTGTGTCATGGAGGTGGATGGGTCTTCAAATGCACGCGGACTAGCCTCAGTAGTAGTAGCCTCACACTGAATTCTGAGAAACGAGTCCATGTCCAACAGGCTTTCGTGCTAACATCTGGGTTCTTGAAGAAAGAAGCCTTTGGAGAGATGAGTGTTGCTATATAAGGTAAGGGTCTTACACTCACCTCTCAAAGAACAAAACGGTAGGGAAATAGTCTTTCCACTGCCACCTGCAGGGAAAAAGATGGAAGAACTTTCCAACGTTACCAGTGAAGGCACAACTCCTGTGCCATATACCACTGTTTGAGAAAGAGTTGTGTCGAAAGCTTCTCTCAACTCAAATCTTGTTTCAGGAAGATAGAAGCGCTTTCAGGACTTCGTGTGAAGGCGTAAGGAAAGTGCCATACGCTGAATTGTGAAGAGACATGTGGGTCGAATGTGACCACCAACTAACAAGTTGTCCCCTAGAGAGGTGTGTGTGTGGAAATCGGAGGAAGTGTAAGGAACGAGCTCTACACTTAATTCTAAAAAGCAATGCTGTGGAGGAGCGGTCCTTCGTCTACCTTCTCCTTTCTGAAGGATCGAGGCGGGCATACGCCAAGTGTGAAAGGAAGCAGAGGAAAGGCCTGATATACCTTCCTCGTGGAACTACTTTGTATGGAGGGCTTCGCTCAATGGACACCATGGGTCACGACGCTAAAAGGGGTTTCCAAATGTATGTGAGTTCGCCAAAGGAAAGCCACAGACTCAACTGCGCGAAACAAGTCTGTGTCAAACCCGACTTCGAGCTTACGACTGGCGTCACGGGGAAAACATAGTCACAACAGGTATGTGTTGAATCCGAAACAGGCGGCGTGCACTTCAGTCTCAGGAAACATCAGTGCAGAGAAACCGTGTTTCTACGAACATCTTCCCCGAAAATGCTTGTCTATTCCAATGTAAGTGCGGCAGCGCAAGGCATGTGCCCCATGCCTGTGCCACAGAAGTGGTTAGTGTAGATTGTCTCTCCCAATTCAAATCTTGTTCCGTGAGGAATGTTTTCAAGAGTATGAGAGAGATCAGAGGGGAAAGGTCATGCCTTCAAGTGGGAGAAGGATATCCTGGAAAGCCATACACCTACGTATGAGCGGCATCCTGGCATGAACGTGTGAAGGCATAGAGAATGTGCCGTCACCTGGGACGTTGCTTGACCAACCGCTTGGGAAGAAGTCCTCCCTCAGCTATCCTACAGTTTCAGGAAGATAAAAGTGTTTTCCGTAGTGGGTGTGAAGGCATGAGGGACGTACCCAAGAGTTAGCCGTCCGTCCCGAATGTGTCTCCTGTCGTTCCATGAAGAAGGATGAGTATGGATATGTATGATGTGAGGAAGCATGAGGAGGATTGCCTCCCCATGGTTAACTCTAAGAACAAATCTAGAGGTTTGCCGTCCGTCGACGACCAGCTCTTTCCCTACGGATGGAAGCACCTTGTTACAACGTAGTGCGAAAGGAAAGAGACGGAAAGTACGATACACTACGGTGAGGAACACGTTGTGGGGAGGGTTTCTCTCCACGAAAGTCTTGTGTCATGAAGTTGGAGTGCCATCAAATATACGTGTGCTCGCCTCAGCAGCGCCTTCCACTGGACACAGAGAAACAAGGCCACGTCCAACACGATTTCGTGCTCACCTCTTGGTTCGGGAAGCATGAAGCCTTTGGAGACATAGGTGTAGGTGTCTGACACTAAGCTCTCAAGGAACAAAACGGTAGAGAAATCGCCTTTCCACGACCATCTCCAGGGAAGAAGGTGGAGGAAAGTCCCGACGTTAAAAGCGAAGGGACAAGTACAGTGCCATATACCACTGCTTGAGAACGAACTTGTGTCGAAAGCTTCTCCCAACTCAGATCTTGTTTCGGGAAGATAGAAGCGTTGTCAGTACTTTGTGTGAAAACACAAGGAGAACACCACACGCTGAATGGTGAAGAAACATGTGGCTCGAATGTGACCACCAACACACTAGTAGTCCCCTAGAGAGGAGTGTGTCTGGAAATGGGAGGAAGCGTAAGGAACGTACTAT
Source organism: Eumetopias jubatus (assembly GCF_037043125.1). Classification (NCBI taxonomy): domain Eukaryota; kingdom Metazoa; phylum Chordata; class Mammalia; order Carnivora; family Otariidae; genus Eumetopias; species Eumetopias jubatus. Next base: position 68,721,876 of record NW_028274819.1, read on the forward strand.
ACACTTAAGTCTAAGAAACAACGCTGTGGCGGTGCGTTCCTTCGACTGCCATCTGCTTTGCTAAGGAACGAAGCGGCTTGAAGCAAAGTGTGAAAGAATCCGGAGGGGAAGGAAGAGAGATCTACCTTACTCGCGGAACAAATTCTTATGGAGGGCATTTCTCAACGAACACCATGTGTCACGACGATGGAAGGGTGTTCAAATGTAGGCGCCTTCGCCGAAGGAAAGGCATACACGAATCTCTGCGAAGCAAGTCTCTGTCAAACGCGACTTGGAGCTTCCAACTGGGTTCCCGCGGAATCCCTAGTCACCAAACGTACGTGTTGAATCCTAAACGAAGGGAGTGCTCTTCAGTCTGAAGAAACACCACTCCCGAGAAACCGTGTGTCTACTAACATCTTCCCTGAAAATGGTAGGCTTTTCCCATGGAAGTGTGAAATCGCAATGTATGGGCCCCATGCCTGTGCTACAGAAGTCCTTAGTGTCGATAGTCTGTCGCCATTCAAATCCTGTTCCGTGAGAAGTGTTTTCAAGAGTAGGAGTGAGAGCAGATGGAAAAGGACACGGTTTTACGTGTGAGAAGGAAATCCGTCAAGAAAGACATACACGGAAGGATGAGAAGCACTTTAGCATGAAATGGGGCAGGCACCTAGAATGGGCCCTGTGACGGTGCTTGAGAAACCACTTGTGAAGAAGTCTTCCCTCAACTATCATATCGTTTCGGTGAGAGGAAAGTGTTTTCCGTAGTGGGTGTGAAGGCGTAAGGGACATCGGCTCGACGTAGCTCTCCGCTCCGAATTGGCCTACTGTCGTGGCCATGAAGAAAGATGTGCATGGACATGGATAATGTGCGGAAGCGTAAGGAAGATGGCATACGTCTGTTAAACTCTAAGAACAAATCTCGAGGGTTGCCGTCCTTCGACTACCACCTCTTTTCGTAAGGATGGAAGCAGCTTGGGAAACCTAGCGTGAACGACAGAGCGATGGAATGCGCGATCCTCTACAGGGAGGAACCCGTTGGGCGGAGGGTTTCTCTCCATCAAGTCCTGTGTCATGGAGGTGGATGGGTCTTCAAATGCACGCGGACTAGCCTCAGTAGTATTAGCCTCACACTGAATTCTGAGAAACGAGTCCATGTCCAACAGGCTTTCGTGCTAACATCTGGGTTCTTGAAGAAAGAAGCCTTTGGAGAGATGAGTGTTGCTATATAAGGTAAGGGTCTTACACTCACCTCTCAAAGAACAAAACGGTAGGGAAATAGTCTTTCCACTGCCACCTGCAGGGAAAAAGATGGAAGAACTTTCCAACGTTACCAGTGAAGGCACAACTCCTGTGCCATATACCACTGTTTGCGAAAGAGTTGTGTCGAAAGCTTCTCTCAACTCAAATCTTGTTTCAGGAAGATAGAAGCGCTTTCAGGACTTCGTGTGAAGGCGTAAGGAAAGTGCCATACGCTGAATTGTGAAGAGACATGTGGGTCGAATGTGACCACCAACTAACAAGTTGTCCCCTAGAGAGGTGTGTGTGTGGAAATCGGAGGAAGTGTAAGGAACGAGCTCTACACTTAATTCTAAAAAGCAATGCTGTGGAGGAGCGGTCCTTCGTCTACCTTCTCCTTTCCGAAGGATCGAGGCGGGCATACGCCAAGTGTGAAAGGAAGCAGAGGAAAGGCCTGATATACCTTCCTCGTGGAACTACTTTGTATGGAGGGCTTCGCTCAATGGACACCATGGGTCACGACGCTAAAAGGGGTTTCCAAATGTATGTGAGTTCGCCAAAGGAAAGCCACAGACTCAACTGCGCGAAACAAGTCTGTGTCAAACCCGACTTCGAGCTTACGACTGGCGTCACGGGGAAAACATAGTCACAACAGGTATGTGTTGAATCCGAAACAGGCGGCGTGCACTTCAGTCTCAGGAAACATCAGTGCAGAGAAACCGTGTTTCTACGAACATCTTCCCCGAAAATGCTTGTCTATTCCAATGTAAGTGCGGCAGCGCAAGGCATGTGCCCCATGCCTGTGCCACAGAAGTGGTTAGTGTAGATTGTCTCTCCCAATTCAAATCTTGTTCCGTGAGGAATGTTTTCAAGAGTATGAGAGAGATCAGAGGGGAAAGGTCATGCCTTCAAGTGGGAGAAGGATATCCTGGAAAGCCATACACCTACGTATGAGCGGCATCCTGGCATGAACGTGTGAAGGCATAGAGAATGTGCCGTCACCTGGGACGTTGCTTGACCAACCGCTTGGGAAGAAGTCCTCCCTCAGCTATCCTACAGTTTCAGGAAGATAAAAGTGTTTTCCGTAGTGGGTGTGAAGGCATGAGGGACGTACCCAAGAGTTAGCCGTCCGTCCCGAATGTGTCTCCTGTCGTTCCATGAAGAAGGATGAGTATGGATATGTATGATGTGAGGAAGCATGAGGAGGATTGCCTCCCCATGGTTAACTCTAAGAACAAATCTAGAGGTTTGCCGTCCGTCGACGACCAGCTCTTTCCCTACGGATGGAAGCACCTTGTTACAACGTAGTGCGAAAGGAAAGAGACGGAAAGTACGATACACTACGGTGAGGAACACGTTGTGGGGAGGGTTTCTCTCCACGAAAGTCTTGTGTCATGAAGTTGGAGTGCCATCAAATATACGTGTGCTCGCCTCAGCAGCGCCTTCCACTGGACACAGAGAAACAAGGCCACGTCCAACACGATTTCGTGCTCACCTCTTGGTTCGGGAAGCATGAAGCCTTTGGAGACATAGGTGTAGGTGTCTGACACTAAGCTCTCAAGGAACAAAACGGTAGAGAAATCGCCTTTCCACGACCATCTACAGGGAAGAAGATGGAGGAAAGTCCCGACGTTAAAAGCGAAGGGACAAGTACAGTGCCATATACCACTGCTTGAGAACGAACTTGTGTCGAAAGCTTCTCCCAACTCAGATCTTGTTTCGGGAAGATAGAAGCGTTGTCAGTACTTTGTGTGAAAACACAAGGAGAACACCACACGCTGAATGGTGAAGAAACATGTGGCTCGAATGTGACCACCAACACACTAGTAGTCCCCTAGAGAGGAGTGTGTCTGGAAATGGGAGGAAGCGTAAGGAACGTACTATACACTTAAGTCTAAGAAACAACGCTGTGGCGGTGCGGTCCTTCGTCTACCTTCTCCTTTCCGAAGGATCGAAGCGGCCTTGCGCCAAGTGTGAAAGGAAGCGGAGGAAAAGCCTGATATACCTTCCTCGTGGAACAACATTTATGGAGGGCTTCTCCCAATGGGCAACATGGGTCACGACGCCTGAAGGGTTTTCCAAATGTATGTGAGTTCGCCAGAGGAAAGCCACAGACTCAGCTGCGCGAAACAAGTCTGAGTCAAACCCGACTTCGAGCTTACGACTGGCGTCACGGGGAAATCAGAGTCACAACAGGTATTTGTTGAATCCGAAACAGGCGGCGTGCACTTCAGTCTGAGGAAACAGAGAAACCGTGTTTCTTCTAACATCTTCCCTGAAAATGCGTGTCTATTCCAGTGGAAGTGTGGCAGCGCAAGGCATGTGCCCCAGGCCTGTGCCACAGAAATAGTTAGTGTAGATTGTCTCTCCCGATTCAAATCTTGTTCCGTGAAGAATGTTTCCAAGAGTATGAAAGAGAGCAGACGGGAAATGTCATGCCTTCAAGTGGGAGAAGGAAATCCTGGAAAGCCATACACCGACGTATGCGCGGCATTCTGGTAGGAACGTGTGAAGGCATAAAGAATGTGCCGTGCCCTGTGACGGTGCTTGACCAACCGCTTGTGAGGAAGTCTTCCCTCAGCTATCATATTGTTTCAGGAAGATAAAAGTGTTTTCCCTAGTGGGTGTGAAGGCATGAGGGACGTACCCTAGAGTTAGCCGTCCGTTCCGAATGTGTCTACTGTCGTTCCACGAAGAAGGATGAGTATGGAAATGTATGATGTGAGGAAGCATAAGGAGGATGGCCTACGGGTGTTTAACTCTAAGAACAAATCTAGAGGGTTGCCGTCCGTCGACGACCAGCTCTTTCCCTACGGGTGGAAGCACCTTGTTACAACTTAGTGCGAACGAAAAGAGACGGAAAGCGCGATACACTACGGCGAGGAACACGTTGTGCGGGGGGTTTCTCTCCACGAAAGTCTTGTGTCATGACGTTGGAAGGGCCTTCAAATGTACGTGAGCTCGCCTCAGCAGCGCCTTCCACTGAACTCAGAGAAACAAGGCCACGCCCAACACGATTTCGGGCTAACCTCTTGGTTCGGGAAGCATGAAGCCGTTGGAGATGTATGTGTAAGCGTCTGACACTCGGCTCTCAAGGAACAAAACGGTAGAGAAATCGCCTTTCCACGACCATCTCCAGGGAAGAAGATGGAGGAAGGTTCCGACGTTAAAAGCGAAGGCACAAGTACTGTGCCATATAACACTGCTTGAGAACGAACTTGTGTCGAAAGCTTCTCCCAACTCAGATCTTGTTTCGGGAAGATAGAAGCGTTGTCAGTACTTTGTGTGAAAACACAAGGAGAACACCACACGCTGAATGGTGAAGAAACATGTGGCTCGAATGTGACCACCAACACACTAGTAGTCCCCTAGAGAGGAGTGTGTCTGGAAATGGGAGGAAGCGTAAGGAACGCGCTATACACTTAAGTCTAAGAAACAACGCTGTGGCGGTGCGTTCCTTCGACTGCCATCTGCTTTGCTAAGGAACGAAGCGGCTTGAAGCAAAGTGTGAAAGAATCCGGAGGGGAAGGAAGAGAGATCTACCTTACTCGCGGAACAAATTCTTATGGAGGGCATTTCTCAACGAACACCATGTGTCACGACGATGGAAGGGTGTTCAAATGTAGGCGCCTTCGCCGAAGGAAAGGCATACACGAATCTCTGCGAAGCAAGTCTCTGTCAAACGCGACTTGGAGCTTCCAACTGGGTTCCCGCGGAATCCCTAGTCACCAAACGTACGTGTTGAATCCTAAACGAAGGGAGTGCTCTTCAGTCTGAAGAAACACCACTCCCGAGAAACCGTGTGTCTACTAACATCTTCCCTGAAAATGGTAGGCTTTTCCCATGGAAGTGTGAAATCGCAATGTATGGGCCCCATGCCTGTGCTACAGAAGTCCTTAGTGTCGATAGTCTGTCGCCATTCAAATCCTGTTCCGTGAGAAGTGTTTTCAAGAGTAGGAGTGAGAGCAGATGGAAAAGGACACGGTTTTACGTGTGAGAAGGAAATCCGTCAAGAAAGACATACACGGAAGGATGAGAAGCACTTTAGCATGAAATGGTGCAGGCACCTAGAATGGGCCCTGTGACGGTGCTTGAGAAACCACTTGTGAAGAAGTCTTCCCTCAACTATCATATCGTTTCGGTGAGAGGAAAGTGTTTTCCGTAGTGGGTGTGAAGGCGTAAGGGACATCGGCTCGACGTAGCTCTCCGCTCCGAATTGGCCTACTGTCGTGGCCATGAAGAAAGATGTGCATGGACATGGATAATGTGCGGAAGCGTAAGGAAGATGGCATACGTCTGTTAAACTCTAAGAACAAATCTCGAGGGTTGCCGTCCTTCGACTACCACCTCTTTTCGTAAGGATGGAAGCAGCTTGGGAAACCTAGCGTGAACGACAGAGCGATGGAACGCGCGATCCTCTACAGGGAGGAACCCGTTGGGCGGAGGGTTTCTCTCCATCAAGTCCTGTGTCATGGAGGTGGATGGGTCTTCAAATGCACGCGGACTAGCCTCAGTAGTAGTAGCCTCACACTGAATTCTGAGAAACGAGTCCATGTCCAACAGGCTTTCGTGCTAACATCTGGGTTCTTGAAGAAAGAAGCCTTTGGAGAGATGAGTGTTGCTATATAAGGTAAGGGTCTTACACTCACCTCTCAAAGAACAAAACGGTAGGGAAATAGTCTTTCCACTGCCACCTGCAGGGAAAAAGATGGAAGAACTTTCCAACGTTACCAGTGAAGGCACAACTCCTGTGCCATATACCACTGTTTGAGAAAGAGTTGTGTCGAAAGCTTCTCTCAACTCAAATCTTGTTTCAGGAAGATAGAAGCGCTTTCAGGACTTCGTGTGAAGGCGTAAGGAAAGTGCCATACGCTGAATTGTGAAGAGACATGTGGGTCGAATGTGACCACCAACTAACAAGTTGTCCCCTAGAGAGGTGTGTGTGTGGAAATCGGAGGAAGTGTAAGGAACGAGCTCTACACTTAATTCTAAAAAGCAATGCTGTGGAGGAGCGGTCCTTCGTCTACCTTCTCCTTTCCGAAGGATCGAGGCGGGCATACGCCAAGTGTGAAAGGAAGCAGAGGAAAGGCCTGATATACCTTCCTCGTGGAACTACTTTGTATGGAGGGCTTCGCTCAATGGACACCATGGGTCACGACGCTAAAAGGGGTTTCCAAATGTATGTGAGTTCGCCAAAGGAAAGCCACAGACTCAACTGCGCGAAACAAGTCTGTGTCAAACCCGACTTCGAGCTTACGACTGGCGTCACGGGGAAAACATAGTCACAACAGGTATGTGTTGAATCCGAAACAGGCGGCGTGCACTTCAGTCTCAGGAAACATCAGTGCAGAGAAACCGTGTTTCTACGAACATCTTCCCCGAAAATGCTTGTCTATTCCAATGTAAGTGCGGCAGCGCAAGGCATGTGCCCCATGCCTGTGCCACAGAAGTGGTTAGTGTAGATTGTCTCTCCCAATTCAAATCTTGTTCCGTGAGGAATGTTTTCAAGAGTATGAGAGAGATCAGAGGGGAAAGGTCATGCCTTCAAGTGGGAGAAGGATATCCTGGAAAGCCATACACCTACGTATGAGCGGCATCCTGGCATGAACGTGTGAAGGCATAGAGAATGTGCCGTCACCTGGGACGTTGCTTGACCAACCGCTTGGGAAGAAGTCCTCCCTCAGCTATCCTACAGTTTCAGGAAGATAAAAGTGTTTTCCGTAGTGGGTGTGAAGGCATGAGGGACGTACCCAAGAGTTAGCCGTCCGTCCCGAATGTGTCTCCTGTCGTTCCATGAAGAAGGATGAGTATGGATATGTATGATGTGAGGAAGCATGAGGAGGATTGCCTCCCCATGGTTAACTCTAAGAACAAATCTAGAGGTTTGCCGTCCGTCGACGACCAGCTCTTTCCCTACGGATGGAAGCACCTTGTTACAACGTAGTGCAAAAGGAAAGAGACGGAAAGTACGATACACTACGGTGAGGAACACGTTGTGGGGAGGGTTTCTCTCCACGAAAGTCTTGTGTCATGAAGTTGGAGTGCCATCAAATATACGTGTGCTCGCCTCAGCAGCGCCTTCCACTGGACACAGAGAAACAAGGCCACGTCCAACACGATTTCGTGCTCACCTCTTGGTTCGGGAAGCATGAAGCCTTTGGAGACATAGGTGTAGGTGTCTGACACTAAGCTCTCAAGGAACAAAACGGTAGAGAAATCGCCTTTCCAAGACCATCTACAGGGAAGAAGATGGAGGAAAGTCCCGACGTTAAAAGCGAAGGGACAAGTACAGTGCCATATACCACTGCTTGAGAACGAACTTGTGTCGAAAGCTTCTCCCAACTCAGATCTTGTTTCGGGAAGATAGAAGCGTTGTCAGTACTTTGTGTGAAAACACAAGGAGAACACCACACGCTGAATGGTGAAGAAACATGTGGCTCGAATGTGACCACCAACACACTAGTAGTCCCCTAGAGAGGAGTGTGTCTGGAAATGGGAGGAAGCGTAAGGAACGTACTATACACTTAAGTCTAAGAAACAACGCTGTGGCGGTGCGGTCCTTCGTCTACCTTCTCCTTTCCGAAGGATCGAAGCGGCCTTGCGCCAAGTGTGAAAGGAAGCGGAGGAAAAGCCTGATATACCTTCCTCGTGGAACAACATTTATGGAGGGCTTCTCCCAATGGGCAACATGGGTCACGACGCCTGAAGGGTTTTCCAAATGTATGTGAGTTCGCCAGAGGAAAGCCACAGACTCTGCTGCGCGAAACAAGTCTGAGTCAAACCCGACTTCGAGCTTACGACTGGCGTCACGGGGAAATCAGAGTCACAACAGGTATTTGTTGAATCCGAAACAGGCGGCGTGCACTTCAGTCTGAGGAAACAGAGAAACCGTGTTTCTTCTAACATCTTCCCTGAAAATGCGTGTCTATTCCAGTGGAAGTGTGGCAGCGCAAGGCATGTGCCCCAGGCCTGTGCCACAGAAATAGTTAGTGTAGATTGTCTCTCCCGATTCAAATCTTGTTCCGTGAAGAATGTTTCCAAGAGTATGAAAGAGAGCAGACGGGAAATGTCATGCCTTCAAGTGGGAGAAGGAAATCCTGGAAAGCCATACACCGACGTATGCGCGGCATTCTGGTAGGAACGTGTGAAGGCATAAAGAATGTGCCGTGCCCTGTGACGGTGCTTGACCAACCGCTTGTGAGGAAGTCTTCCCTCAGCTATCATATTGTTTCAGGAAGATAAAAGTGTTTTCCCTAGTGGGTGTGAAGGCATGAGGGACGTACCCTAGAGTTAGCCGTCCGTTCCGAATGTGTCTACTGTCGTTCCACGAAGAAGGATGAGTATGGAAATGTATGATGTGAGGAAGCATAAGGAGGATGGCCTACGGGTGTTTAACTCTAAGAACAAATCTAGAGGGTTGCCGTCCGTCGACGACCAGCTCTTTCCCTACGGGTGGAAGCACCTTGTTACAACTTAGTGCGAACGAAAAGAGACGGAAAGCGCGATACACTACGGCGAGGAACACGTTGTGCGGGGGGTTTCTCTCCACGAAAGTCTTGTGTCATGACGTTGGAAGGGCCTTCAAATGTACGTGAGCTCGCCTCAGCAGCGCCTTCCACTGAACTCAGAGAAACAAGGCCACGCCCAACACGATTTCGGGCTAACCTCTTGGTTCGGGAAGCATGAAGCCGTTGGAGATGTATGTGTAAGCGTCTGACACTCGGCTCTCAAGGAACAAAACGGTAGAGAAATCGCCTTTCCACGACCATCTCCAGGGAAGAAGATGGAGGAAGGTTCCGACGTTAAAAGCGAAGGCACAAGTACTGTGCCATATAACACTGCTTGAGAACGAACTTGTGTCGAAAGCTTCTCCCAACTCAGATCTTGTTTCGGGAAGATAGAAGCGTTGTCAGTACTTTGTGTGAAAACACAAGGAGAACACCACACGCTGAATGGTGAAGAAACATGTGGCTCGAATGTGACCACCAACACACTAGTAGTCCCCTGGAGAGGAGTGTGTCTGGAAATGGGAGGAAGCGTAAGGAACGCGCTATACACTTAAGTCTAAGAAACAACGCTGTGGCGGTGCGTTCCTTCGACTGCCATCTGCTTTGCTAAGGAACGAAGCGGCTTGAAGCAAAGTGTGAAAGAATCCGGAGGGGAAGGAAGAGAGATCTACCTTACTCGCGGAACAAATTCTTATGGAGGGCATTTCTCAACGAACACCATGTGTCACGACGATGGAAGGGTGTTCAAATGTAGGCGCCTTCGCCGAAGGAAAGGCATACACGAATCTCTGCGAAGCAAGTCTCTGTCAAACGCGACTTGGAGCTTCCAACTGGGTTCCCGCGGAATCCCTAGTCACCAAACGTACGTGTTGAATCCTAAACGAAGGGAGTGCTCTTCAGTCTGAAGAAACACCACTCCCGAGAAACCGTGTGTCTACTAACATCTTCCCTGAAAATGGTAGGCTTTTCCCATGGAAGTGTGAAATCGCAATGTATGGGCCCCATGCCTGTGCTACAGAAGTCCTTAGTGTCGATAGTCTGTCGCCATTCAAATCCTGTTCCGTGAGAAGTGTTTTCAAGAGTAGGAGTGAGAGCAGATGGAAAAGGACACGGTTTTACGTGTGAGAAGGAAATCCGTCAAGAAAGACATACACGGAAGGATGAGAAGCACTTTAGCATGAAATGGTGCAGGCACCTAGAATGGGCCCTGTGACGGTGCTTGAGAAACCACTTGTGAAGAAGTCTTCCCTCAACTATCATATCGTTTCGGTGAGAGGAAAGTGTTTTCCGTAGTGGGTGTGAAGGCGTAAAGGGACATCGGCTCGACGTAGCTCTCCGCTCCGAATTGGCCTACTGTCGTGGCCATGAAGAAAGATGTGCATGGACATGGATAATGTGCGGAAGCGTAAGGAAGATGGCATACGTCTGTTAAACTCTAAGAACAAATCTCGAGGGTTGCCGTCCTTCGACTACCACCTCTTTTCGTAAGGATGGAAGCAGCTTGGGAAACCTAGCGTGAACGACAAAGCGATGGAACGCGCGATCCTCTACAGGGAGGAACCCGTTGGGCGGAGGGTTTCTCTCCATCAAGTCCTGTGTCATGGAGGTGGATGGGTCTTCAAATGCACGCGGACTAGCCTCAGTAGTAGTAGCCTCACACTGAATTCTGAGAAACGAGTCCATGTCCAACAGGCTTTCGTGCTAACATCTGGGTTCTTGAAGAAAGAAGCCTTTGGAGAGATGAGTGTTGCTATATAAGGTAAGGGTCTTACACTCACCTCTCAAAGAACAAAACGGTAGGGAAATAGTCTTTCCACTGCCACCTGCAGGGAAAAAGATGGAAGAACTTTCCAACGTTACCAGTGAAGGCACAACTCCTGTGCCATATACCACTGTTTGAGAAAGAGTTGTGTCGAAAGCTTCTCTCAACTCAAATCTTGTTTCAGGAAGATAGAAGCGCTTTCAGGACTTCGTGTGAAGGCGTAAGGAAAGTGCCATACGCTGAATTGTGAAGAGACATGTGGGTCGAATGTGACCACCAACTAACAAGTTGTCCCCTAGAGAGGTGTGTGTGTGGAAATCGGAGGAAGTGTAAGGAACGAGCTCTACACTTAATTCTAAAAAGCAATGCTGTGGAGGAGCGGTCCTTCGTCTACCTTCTCCTTTCCGAAGGATCGAGGCGGGCATACGCCAAGTGTGAAAGGAAGCAGAGGAAAGGCCTGATATACCTTCCTCGTGGAACTACTTTGTATGGAGGGCTTCGCTCAATGGACACCATGGGTCACGACGCTAAAAGGGGTTTCCAAATGTATGTGAGTTCGCCAAAGGAAAGCCACAGACTCAACTGCGCGAAACAAGTCTGTGTCAAACCCGACTTCGAGCTTACGACTGGCGTCACGGGGAAAACATAGTCACAACAGGTATGTGTTGAATCCGAAACAGGCGGCGTGCACTTCAGTCTCAGGAAACATCAGTGCAGAGAAACCGTGTTTCTACGAACATCTTCCCCGAAAATGCTTGTCTATTCCAATGTAAGTGCGGCAGCGCAAGGCATGTGCCCCATGCCTGTGCCACAGAAGTGGTTAGTGTAGATTGTCTCTCCCAATTCAAATCTTGTTCCGTGAGGAATGTTTTCAAGAGTATGAGAGAGATCAGAGGGGAAAGGTCATGCCTTCAAGTGGGAGAAGGATATCCTGGAAAGCCATACACCTACGTATGAGCGGCATCCTGGCATGAACGTGTGAAGGCATAGAGAATGTGCCGTCACCTGGGACGTTGCTTGACCAACCGCTTGGGAAGAAGTCCTCCCTCAGCTATCCTACAGTTTCAGGAAGATAAAAGTGTTTTCCGTAGTGGGTGTGAAGGCATGAGGGACGTACCCAAGAGTTAGCCGTCCGTCCCGAATGTGTCTCCTGTCGTTCCATGAAGAAGGATGAGTATGGATATGTATGATGTGAGGAAGCATGAGGAGGATTGCCTCCCCATGGTTAACTCTAAGAACAAATCTAGAGGTTTGCCGTCCGTCGACGACCAGCTCTTTCCCTACGGATGGAAGCACCTTGTTACAACGTAGTGCGAAAGGAAAGAGACGGAAAGTACGATACACTACGGTGAGGAACACGTTGTGGGGAGGGTTTCTCTCCACGAAAGTCTTGTGTCATGAAGTTGGAGTGCCATCAAATATACGTGTGCTCGCCTCAGCAGCGCCTTCCACTGGACACAGAGAAACAAGGCCACGTCCAACACGATTTCGTGCTCACCTCTTGGTTCGGGAAGCATGAAGCCTTTGGAGACATAGGTGTAGGTGTCTGACACTAAGCTCTCAAGGAACAAAACGGTAGAGAAATCGCCTTTCCACGACCATCTACAGGGAAGAAGATGGAGGAAAGTCCCGACGTTAAAAGCGAAGGGACAAGTACAGTGCCATATACCACTGCTTGAGAACGAACTTGTGTCGAAAGCTTCTCCCAACTCAGATCTTGTTTCGGGAAGATAGAAGCGTTGTCAGTACTTTGTGTGAAAACACAAGGAGAACACCACACGCTGAATGGTGAAGAAACATGTGGCTCGAATGTGACCACCAACACACTAGTAGTCCCCTAGAGAGGAGTGTGTCTGGAAATGGGAGGAAGCGTAAGGAACGTACTATACACTTAAGTCTAAGAAACAACGCTGTGGCGGTGCGGTCCTTCGTCTACCTTCTCCTTTCCGAAGGATCGAAGCGGCCTTGCGCCAAGTGTGAAAGGAAGCGGAGGAAAAGCCTGATATACCTTCCTCGTGGAACAACATTTATGGAGGGCTTCTCCCAATGGGCAACATGGGTCACGACGCCTGAAGGGTTTTCCAAATGTATGTGAGTTCGCCAGAGGAAAGCCACAGACTCAGCTGCGCGAAACAAGTCTGAGTCAAACCCGACTTCGAGCTTACGACTGGCGTCACGGGGAAATCAGAGTCACAACAGGTATTTGTTGAATCCGAAACAGGCGGCGTGCACTTCAGTCTGAGGAAACAGAGAAACCGTGTTTCTTCTAACATCTTCCCTGAAAATGCGTGTCTATTCCAGTGGAAGTGTGGCAGCGCAAGGCATGTGCCCCAGGCCTGTGCCACAGAAATAGTTAGTGTAGATTGTCTCTCCCGATTCAAATCTTGTTCCGTGAAGAATGTTTCCAAGAGTATGAAAGAGAGCAGACGGGAAATGTCATGCCTTCAAGTGGGAGAAGGAAATCCTGGAAAGCCATACACCGACGTATGCGCGGCATTCTGGTAGGAACGTGTGAAGGCATAAAGAATGTGCCGTGCCCTGTGACGGTGCTTGACCAACCGCTTGTGAGGAAGTCTTCCCTCAGCTATCATATTGTTTCAGGAAGATAAAAGTGTTTTCCCTAGTGGGTGTGAAGGCATGAGGGACGTACCCTAGAGTTAGCCGTCCGTTCCGAATGTGTCTACTGTCGTTCCACGAAGAAGGATGAGTATGGAAATGTATGATGTGAGGAAGCATAAGGAGGATGGCCTACGGGTGTTTAACTCTAAGAACAAATCTAGAGGGTTGCCGTCCGTCGACGACCAGCTCTTTCCCTACGGGTGGAAGCACCTTGTTACAACTTAGTGCGAACGAAAAGAGACGGAAAGCGCGATACACTACGGCGAGGAACACGTTGTGCGGGGGGTTTCTCTCCACGAAAGTCTTGTGTCATGACGTTGGAAGGGCCTTCAAATGTACGTGAGCTCGCCTCAGCAGCGCCTTCCACTGAACTCAGAGAAACAAGGCCACGCCCAACACGATTTCGGGCTAACCTCTTGGTTCGGGAAGCATGAAGCCGTTGGAGATGTATGTGTAAGCGTCTGACACTCGGCTCTCAAGGAACAAAACGGTAGAGAAATCGCCTTTCCACGACCATCTCCAGGGAAGAAGATGGAGGAAGGTTCCGACGTTAAAAGCGAAGGCACAAGTACTGTGCCATATAACACTGCTTGAGAACGAACTTGTGTCGAAAGCTTCTCCCAACTCAGATCTTGTTTCGGGAAGATAGAAGCGTTGTCAGTACTTTGTGTGAAAACACAAGGAGAACACCACACGCTGAATGGTGAAGAAACATGTGGCTCGAATGTGACCACCAACACACTAGTAGTCCCCTGGAGAGGAGTGTGTCTGGAAATGGGAGGAAGCGTAAGGAACGCGCTATACACTTAAGTCTAAGAAACAACGCTGTGGCGGTGCGTTCCTTCGACTGCCATCTGCTTTGCTAAGGAACGAAGCGGCTTGAAGCAAAGTGTGAAAGAATCCGGAGGGGAAGGAAGAGAGATCTACCTTACTCGCGGAACAAATTCTTATGGAGGGCATTTCTCAACGAACACCATGTGTCACGACGATGGAAGGGTGTTCAAATGTAGGCGCCTTCGCCGAAGGAAAGGCATACACGAATCTCTGCGAAGCAAGTCTCTGTCAAACGCGACTTGGAGCTTCCAACTGGGTTCCCGCGGAATCCCTAGTCACCAAACGTACGTGTTGAATCCTAAACGAAGGGAGTGCTCTTCAGTCTGAAGAAACACCACTCCCGAGAAACCGTGTGTCTACTAACATCTTCCCTGAAAATGGTAGGCTTTTCCCATGGAAGTGTGAAATCGCAATGTATGGGCCCCATGCCTGTGCTACAGAAGTCCTTAGTGTCGATAGTCTGTCGCCATTCAAATCCTGTTCCGTGAGAAGTGTTTTCAAGAGTAGGAGTGAGAGCAGATGGAAAAGGACACGGTTTTACGTGTGAGAAGGAAATCCGTCAAGAAAGACATACACGGAAGGATGAGAAGCACTTTAGCATGAAATGGGGCAGGCACCTAGAATGGGCCCTGTGACGGTGCTTGAGAAACCACTTGTGAAGAAGTCTTCCCTCAACTATCATATCGTTTCGGTGAGAGGAAAGTGTTTTCCGTAGTGGGTGTGAAGGCGTAAGGGACATCGGCTCGACGTAGCTCTCCGCTCCGAATTGGCCTACTGTCGTGGCCATGAAGAAAGATGTGCATGGACATGGATAATGTGCGGAAGCGTAAGGAAGATGGCATACGTCTGTTAAACTCTAAGAACAAATCTCGAGGGTTGCCGTCCTTCGACTACCACCTCTTTTCGTAAGGATGGAAGCAGCTTGGGAAACCTAGCGTGAACGACAGAGCGATGGAACGCGCGATCCTCTACAGGGAGGAACCCGTTGGGCGGAGGGTTTCTCTCCATCAAGTCCTGTGTCATGGAGGTGGATGGGTCTTCAAATGCACGCGGACTAGCCTCAGTAGTAGTAGCCTCACACTGAATTCTGAGAAACGAGTCCATGTCCAACAGGCTTTCGTGCTAACATCTGGGTTCTTGAAGAAAGAAGCCTTTGGAGAGATGAGTGTTGCTATATAAGGTAAGGGTCTTACACTCACCTCTCAAAGAACAAAACGGTAGGGAAATAGTCTTTCCACTGCCACCTGCAGGGAAAAAGATGGAAGAACTTTCCAACGTTACCAGTGAAGGCACAACTCCTGTGCCATATACCACTGTTTGAGAAAGAGTTGTGTCGAAAGCTTCTCTCAACTCAAATCTTGTTTCAGGAAGATAGAAGCGCTTTCAGGACTTCGTGTGAAGGCGTAAGGAAAGTGCCATACGCTGAATTGTGAAGAGACATGTGGGTCGAATGTGACCACCAACTAACAAGTTGTCCCCTAGAGAGGTGTGTGTGTGGAAATCGGAGGAAGTGTAAGGAACGAGCTCTACACTTAATTCTAAAAAGCAATGCTGTGGAGGAGCGGTCCTTCGTCTACCTTCTCCTTTCCGAAGGATCGAGGCGGGCATACGCCAAGTGTGAAAGGAAGCAGAGGAAAGGCCTGATATACCTTCCTCGTGGAACTACTTTGTATGGAGGGCTTCGCTCAATGGACACCATGGGTCACGACGCTAAAAGGGGTTTCCAAATGTATGTGAGTTCGCCAAAGGAAAGCCACAGACTCAACTGCGCGAAACAAGTCTGTGTCAAACCCGACTTCGAGCTTACGACTGGCGTCACGGGGAAAACATAGTCACAACAGGTATGTGTTGAATCCGAAACAGGCGGCGTGCACTTCAGTCTCAGGAAACATCAGTGCAGAGAAACCGTGTTTCTACGAACATCTTCCCCGAAAATGCTTGTCTATTCCAATGTAAGTGCGGCAGCGCAAGGCATGTGCCCCATGCCTGTGCCACAGAAGTGGTTAGTGTAGATTGTCTCTCCCAATTCAAATCTTGTTCCGTGAGGAATGTTTTCAAGAGTATGAGAGAGATCAGAGGGGAAAGGTCATGCCTTCAAGTGGGAGAAGGATATCCTGGAAAGCCATACACCTACGTATGAGCGGCATCCTGGCATGAACGTGTGAAGGCATAGAGAATGTGCCGTCACCTGGGACGTTGCTTGACCAACCGCTTGGGAAGAAGTCCTCCCTCAGCTATCCTACAGTTTCAGGAAGATAAAAGTGTTTTCCGTAGTGGGTGTGAAGGCATGAGGGACGTACCCAAGAGTTAGCCGTCCGTCCCGAATGTGTCTCCTGTCGTTCCATGAAGAAGGATGAGTATGGATATGTATGATGTGAGGAAGCATGAGGAGGATTGCCTCCCCATGGTTAACTCTAAGAACAAATCTAGAGGTTTGCCGTCCGTCGACGACCAGCTCTTTCCCTACGGATGGAAGCACCTTGTTACAACGTAGTGCGAAAGGAAAGAGACGGAAAGTACGATACACTACGGTGAGGAACACGTTGTGGGGAGGGTTTCTCTCCACGAAAGTCTTGTGTCATGAAGTTGGAGTGCCATCAAATATACGTGTGCTCGCCTCAGCAGCGCCTTCCACTGGACACAGAGAAACAAGGCCACGTCCAACACGATTTCGTGCTCACCTCTTGGTTCGGGAAGCATGAAGCCTTTGGAGACATAGGTGTAGGTGTCTGACACTAAGCTCTCAAGGAACAAAACGGTAGAGAAATCGCCTTTCCACGACCATCTCCAGGGAAGAAGATGGAGGAAAGTCCCGACGTTAAAAGCGAAGGGACAAGTACAGTGCCATATACCACTGCTTGAGAACGAACTTGTGTCGAAAGCTTCTCCCAACTCAGATCTTGTTTCGGGA
This sequence comes from Eumetopias jubatus, assembly GCF_037043125.1. Taxonomy (NCBI): domain Eukaryota; kingdom Metazoa; phylum Chordata; class Mammalia; order Carnivora; family Otariidae; genus Eumetopias; species Eumetopias jubatus. Next base: position 68,738,728 of record NW_028274819.1, read on the forward strand.
AGATAGAAGCGTTGTCAGTACTTTGTGTGAAAACACAAGGAGAACACCACACGCTGAATGGTGAAGAAACATGTGGCTCGAATGTGACCACCAACACACTAGTAGTCCCCTAGAGAGGAGTGTGTCTGGAAATGGGAGGAAGCGTAAGGAACGTACTATACACTTAAGTCTAAGAAACAACGCTGTGGCGGTGCGGTCCTTCGTCTACCTTCTCCTTTCCGAAGGATCGAAGCGGCCTTGCGCCAAGTGTGAAAGGAAGCGGAGGAAAAGCCTGATATACCTTCCTCGTGGAACAACATTTATGGAGGGCTTCTCCCAATGGGCAACATGGGTCACGACGCCTGAAGGGTTTTCCAAATGTATGTGAGTTCGCCAGAGGAAAGCCACAGACTCAGCTGCGCGAAACAAGTCTGAGTCAAACCCGACTTCGAGCTTACGACTGGCGTCACGGGGAAATCAGAGTCACAACAGGTATTTGTTGAATCCGAAACAGGCGGCGTGCACTTCAGTCTGAGGAAACAGAGAAACCGTGTTTCTTCTAACATCTTCCCTGAAAATGCGTGTCTATTCCAGTGGAAGTGTGGCAGCGCAAGGCATGTGCCCCAGGCCTGTGCCACAGAAATAGTTAGTGTAGATTGTCTCTCCCGATTCAAATCTTGTTCCGTGAAGAATGTTTCCAAGAGTATGAAAGAGAGCAGACGGGAAATGTCATGCCTTCAAGTGGGAGAAGGAAATCCTGGAAAGCCATACACCGACGTATGCGCGGCATTCTGGTAGGAACGTGTGAAGGCATAAAGAATGTGCCGTGCCCTGTGACGGTGCTTGACCAACCGCTTGTGAGGAAGTCTTCCCTCAGCTATCATATTGTTTCAGGAAGATAAAAGTGTTTTCCCTAGTGGGTGTGAAGGCATGAGGGACGTACCCTAGAGTTAGCCGTCCGTTCCGAATGTGTCTACTGTCGTTCCACGAAGAAGGATGAGTATGGAAATGTATGATGTGAGGAAGCATAAGGAGGATGGCCTACGGGTGTTTAACTCTAAGAACAAATCTAGAGGGTTGCCGTCCGTCGACGACCAGCTCTTTCCCTACGGGTGGAAGCACCTTGTTACAACTTAGTGCGAACGAAAAGAGACGGAAAGCGCGATACACTACGGCGAGGAACACGTTGTGCGGGGGGTTTCTCTCCACGAAAGTCTTGTGTCATGACGTTGGAAGGGCCTTCAAATGTACGTGAGCTCGCCTCAGCAGCGCCTTCCACTGAACTCAGAGAAACAAGGCCACGCCCAACACGATTTCGGGCTAACCTCTTGGTTCGGGAAGCATGAAGCCGTTGGAGATGTATGTGTAAGCGTCTGACACTCGGCTCTCAAGGAACAAAACGGTAGAGAAATCGCCTTTCCACGACCATCTCCAGGGAAGAAGATGGAGGAAGGTTCCGACGTTAAAAGCGAAGGCACAAGTACTGTGCCATATAACACTGCTTGAGAACGAACTTGTGTCGAAAGCTTCTCCCAACTCAGATCTTGTTTCGGGAAGATAGAAGCGTTGTCAGTACTTTGTGTGAAAACACAAGGAGAACACCACACGCTGAATGGTGAAGAAACATGTGGCTCGAATGTGACCACCAACACACTAGTAGTCCCCTGGAGAGGAGTGTGTCTGGAAATGGGAGGAAGCGTAAGGAACGCGCTATACACTTAAGTCTAAGAAACAACGCTGTGGCGGTGCGTTCCTTCGACTGCCATCTGCTTTGCTAAGGAACGAAGCGGCTTGAAGCAAAGTGTGAAAGAATCCGGAGGGGAAGGAAGAGAGATCTACCTTACTCGCGGAACAAATTCTTATGGAGGGCATTTCTCAACGAACACCATGTGTCACGACGATGGAAGGGTGTTCAAATGTAGGCGCCTTCGCCGAAGGAAAGGCATACACGAATCTCTGCGAAGCAAGTCTCTGTCAAACGCGACTTCGAGCTTCCAACTGGGTTCCCGCGGAATCCCTAGTCACCAAACGTACGTGTTGAATCCTAAACGAAGGGAGTGCTCTTCAGTCTGAAGAAACACCACTCCCGAGAAACCGTGTGTCTACTAACATCTTCCCTGAAAATGGTAGGCTTTTCCCATGGAAGTGTGAAATCGCAATGTATGGGCCCCATGCCTGTGCTACAGAAGTCCTTAGTGTCGATAGTCTGTCGCCATTCAAATCCTGTTCCGTGAGAAGTGTTTTCAAGAGTAGGAGTGAGAGCAGATGGAAAAGGACACGGTTTTACGTGTGAGAAGGAAATCCGTCAAGAAAGACATACACGGAAGGATGAGAAGCACTTTAGCATGAAATGGTGCAGGCACCTAGAATGGGCCCTGTGACGGTGCTTGAGAAACCACTTGTGAAGAAGTCTTCCCTCAACTATCATATCGTTTCGGTGAGAGGAAAGTGTTTTCCGTAGTGGGTGTGAAGGCGTAAGGGACATCGGCTCGACGTAGCTCTCCGCTCCGAATTGGCCTACTGTCGTGGCCATGAAGAAAGATGTGCATGGACATGGATAATGTGCGGAAGCGTAAGGAAGATGGCATACGTCTGTTAAACTCTAAGAACAAATCTCGAGGGTTGCCGTCCTTCGACTACCACCTCTTTTCGTAAGGATGGAAGCAGCTTGGGAAACCTAGCGTGAACGACAAAGCGATGGAACGCGCGATCCTCTACAGGGAGGAACCCGTTGGGCGGAGGGTTTCTCTCCATCAAGTCCTGTGTCATGGAGGTGGATGGGTCTTCAAATGCACGTGGACTAGCCTCAGTAGTAGTAGCCTCACACTGAATTCTGAGAAACGAGTCCATGTCCAACAGGCTTTCGTGCTAACATCTGGGTTCTTGAAGAAAGAAGCCTTTGGAGAGATGAGTGTTGCTATATAAGGTAAGGGTCTTACACTCACCTCTCAAAGAACAAAACGGTAGGGAAATAGTCTTTCCACTGCCACCTGCAGGGAAAAAGATGGAAGAACTTTCCAACGTTACCAGTGAAGGCACAACTCCTGTGCCATATACCACTGTTTGAGAAAGAGTTGTGTCGAAAGCTTCTCTCAACTCAAATCTTGTTTCAGGAAGATAGAAGCGCTTTCAGGACTTCGTGTGAAGGCGTAAGGAAAGTGCCATACGCTGAATTGTGAAGAGACATGTGGGTCGAATGTGACCACCAACTAACAAGTTGTCCCCTAGAGAGGTGTGTGTGTGGAAATCGGAGGAAGTGTAAGGAACGAGCTCTACACTTAATTCTAAAAAGCAATGCTGTGGAGGAGCGGTCCTTCGTCTACCTTCTCCTTTCCGAAGGATCGAGGCGGGCATACGCCAAGTGTGAAAGGAAGCAGAGGAAAGGCCTGATATACCTTCCTCGTGGAACTACTTTGTATGGAGGGCTTCGCTCAATGGACACCATGGGTCACGACGCTAAAAGGGGTTTCCAAATGTATGTGAGTTCGCCAAAGGAAAGCCACAGACTCAACTGCGCGAAACAAGTCTGTGTCAAACCCGACTTCGAGCTTACGACTGGCGTCACGGGGAAAACATAGTCACAACAGGTATGTGTTGAATCCGAAACAGGCGGCGTGCACTTCAGTCTCAGGAAACATCAGTGCAGAGAAACCGTGTTTCTACGAACATCTTCCCCGAAAATGCTTGTCTATTCCAATGTAAGTGCGGCAGCGCAAGGCATGTGCCCCATGCCTGTGCCACAGAAGTGGTTAGTGTAGATTGTCTCTCCCAATTCAAATCTTGTTCCGTGAGGAATGTTTTCAAGAGTATGAGAGAGATCAGAGGGGAAAGGTCATGCCTTCAAGTGGGAGAAGGATATCCTGGAAAGCCATACACCTACGTATGAGCGGCATCCTGGCATGAACGTGTGAAGGCATAGAGAATGTGCCGTCACCTGGGACGTTGCTTGACCAACCGCTTGGGAAGAAGTCCTCCCTCAGCTATCCTACAGTTTCAGGAAGATAAAAGTGTTTTCCGTAGTGGGTGTGAAGGCATGAGGGACGTACCCAAGAGTTAGCCGTCCGTCCCGAATGTGTCTCCTGTCGTTCCATGAAGAAGGATGAGTATGGATATGTATGATGTGAGGAAGCATGAGGAGGATTGCCTCCCCATGGTTAACTCTAAGAACAAATCTAGAGGTTTGCCGTCCGTCGACGACCAGCTCTTTCCCTACGGATGGAAGCACCTTGTTACAACGTAGTGCGAAAGGAAAGAGACGGAAAGTACGATACACTACGGTGAGGAACACGTTGTGGGGAGGGTTTCTCTCCACGAAAGTCTTGTGTCATGAAGTTGGAGTGCCATCAAATATACGTGTGCTCGCCTCAGCAGCGCCTTCCACTGGACACAGAGAAACAAGGCCACGTCCAACACGATTTCGTGCTCACCTCTTGGTTCGGGAAGCATGAAGCCTTTGGAGACATAGGTGTAGGTGTCTGACACTAAGCTCTCAAGGAACAAAACGGTAGAGAAATCGCCTTTCCACGACCATCTACAGGGAAGAAGATGGAGGAAAGTCCCGACGTTAAAAGCGAAGGGACAAGTACAGTGCCATATACCACTGCTTGAGAACGAACTTGTGTCGAAAGCTTCTCCCAACTCAGATCTTGTTTCGGGAAGATAGAAGCGTTGTCAGTACTTTGTGTGAAAACACAAGGAGAACACCACACGCTGAATGGTGAAGAAACATGTGGCTCGAATGTGACCACCAACACACTAGTAGTCCCCTAGAGAGGAGTGTGTCTGGAAATGGGAGGAAGCGTAAGGAACGTACTATACACTTAAGTCTAAGAAACAACGCTGTGGCGGTGCGGTCCTTCGTCTACCTTCTCCTTTCCGAAGGATCGAAGCGGCCTTGCGCCAAGTGTGAAAGGAAGCGGAGGAAAAGCCTGATATACCTTCCTCGTGGAACAACATTTATGGAGGGCTTCTCCCAATGGGCAACATGGGTCACGACGCCTGAAGGGTTTTCCAAATGTATGTGAGTTCGCCAGAGGAAAGCCACAGACTCAGCTGCGCGAAACAAGTCTGAGTCAAACCCGACTTCGAGCTTACGACTGGCGTCACGGGGAAATCAGAGTCACAACAGGTATTTGTTGAATCCGAAACAGGCGGCGTGCATTTCAGTCTGAGGAAACAGAGAAACCGTGTTTCTTCTAACATCTTCCCTGAAAATGCGTGTCTATTCCAGTGGAAGTGTGGCAGCGCAAGGCATGTGCCCCAGGCCTGTGCCACAGAAATAGTTAGTGTAGATTGTCTCTCCCGATTCAAATCTTGTTCCGTGAAGAATGTTTCCAAGAGTATGAAAGAGAGCAGACGGGAAATGTCATGCCTTCAAGTGGGAGAAGGAAATCCTGGAAAGCCATACACCGACGTATGCGCGGCATTCTGGTAGGAACGTGTGAAGGCATAAAGAATGTGCCGTGCCCTGTGACGGTGCTTGACCAACCGCTTGTGAGGAAGTCTTCCCTCAGCTATCATATTGTTTCAGGAAGATAAAAGTGTTTTCCCTAGTGGGTGTGAAGGCATGAGGGACGTACCCTAGAGTTAGCCGTCCGTTCCGAATGTGTCTACTGTCGTTCCACGAAGAAGGATGAGTATGGAAATGTATGATGTGAGGAAGCATAAGGAGGATGGCCTACGGGTGTTTAACTCTAAGAACAAATCTAGAGGGTTGCCGTCCGTCGACGACCAGCTCTTTCCCTACGGGTGGAAGCACCTTGTTACAACTTAGTGCGAACGAAAAGAGACGGAAAGCGCGATACACTACGGCGAGGAACACGTTGTGCGGGGGGTTTCTCTCCACGAAAGTCTTGTGTCATGACGTTGGAAGGGCCTTCAAATGTACGTGAGCTCGCCTCAGCAGCGCCTTCCACTGAACTCAGAGAAACAAGGCCACGCCCAACACGATTTCGGGCTAACCTCTTGGTTCGGGAAGCATGAAGCCGTTGGAGATGTATGTGTAAGCGTCTGACACTCGGCTCTCAAGGAACAAAACGGTAGAGAAATCGCCTTTCCACGACCATCTCCAGGGAAGAAGATGGAGGAAGGTTCCGACGTTAAAAGCGAAGGCACAAGTACTGTGCCATATAACACTGCTTGAGAACGAACTTGTGTCGAAAGCTTCTCCCAACTCAGATCTTGTTTCGGGAAGATAGAAGCGTTGTCAGTACTTTGTGTGAAAACACAAGGAGAACACCACACGCTGAATGGTGAAGAAACATGTGGCTCGAATGTGACCACCAACACACTAGTAGTCCCCTGGAGAGGAGTGTGTCTGGAAATGGGAGGAAGCGTAAGGAACGCGCTATACACTTAAGTCTAAGAAACAACGCTGTGGCGGTGCGTTCCTTCGACTGCCATCTGCTTTGCTAAGGAACGAAGCGGCTTGAAGCAAAGTGTGAAAGAATCCGGAGGGGAAGGAAGAGAGATCTACCTTACTCGCGGAACAAATTCTTATGGAGGGCATTTCTCAACGAACACCATGTGTCACGACGATGGAAGGGTGTTCAAATGTAGGCGCCTTCGCCGAAGGAAAGGCATACACGAATCTCTGCGAAGCAAGTCTCTGTCAAACGCGACTTCGAGCTTCCAACTGGGTTCCCGCGGAATCCCTAGTCACCAAACGTACGTGTTGAATCCTAAACGAAGGGAGTGCTCTTCAGTCTGAAGAAACACCACTCCCGAGAAACCGTGTGTCTACTAACATCTTCCCTGAAAATGGTAGGCTTTTCCCATGGAAGTGTGAAATCGCAATGTATGGGCCCCATGCCTGTGCTACAGAAGTCCTTAGTGTCGATAGTCTGTCGCCATTCAAATCCTGTTCCGTGAGAATTGTTTTCAAGAGTAGGAGTGAGAGCAGATGGAAAAGGACACGGTTTTACGTGTGAGAAGGAAATCCGTCAAGAAAGACATACACGGAAGGATGAGAAGCACTTTAGCATGAAATGGTGCAGGCACCTAGAATGGGCCCTGTGACGGTGCTTGAGAAACCACTTGTGAAGAAGTCTTCCCTCAACTATCATATCGTTTCGGTGAGAGGAAAGTGTTTTCCGTAGTGGGTGTGAAGGCGTAAGGGACATCGGCTCGACGTAGCTCTCCGCTCCGAATTGGCCTACTGTCGTGGCCATGAAGAAAGATGTGCATGGACATGGATAATGTGCGGAAGCGTAAGGAAGATGGCATACGTCTGTTAAACTCTAAGAACAAATCTCGAGGGTTGCCGTCCTTCGACTACCACCTCTTTTCGTAAGGATGGAAGCAGCTTGGGAAACCTAGCGTGAACGACAAAGCGATGGAACGCGCGATCCTCTACAGGGAGGAACCCGTTGGGCGGAGGGTTTCTCTCCATCAAGTCCTGTGTCATGGAGGTGGATGGGTCTTCAAATGCACGTGGACTAGCCTCAGTAGTAGTAGCCTCACACTGAATTCTGAGAAACGAGTCCATGTCCAACAGGCTTTCGTGCTAACATCTGGGTTCTTGAAGAAAGAAGCCTTTGGAGAGATGAGTGTTGCTATATAAGGTAAGGGTCTTACACTCACCTCTCAAAGAACAAAACGGTAGGGAAATAGTCTTTCCACTGCCACCTGCAGGGAAAAAGATGGAAGAACTTTCCAACGTTACCAGTGAAGGCACAACTCCTGTGCCATATACCACTGTTTGAGAAAGAGTTGTGTCGAAAGCTTCTCTCAACTCAAATCTTGTTTCAGGAAGATAGAAGCGCTTTCAGGACTTCGTGTGAAGGCGTAAGGAAAGTGCCATACGCTGAATTGTGAAGAGACATGTGGGTCGAATGTGACCACCAACTAACAAGTTGTCCCCTAGAGAGGTGTGTGTGTGGAAATCGGAGGAAGTGTAAGGAACGAGCTCTACACTTAATTCTAAAAAGCAATGCTGTGGAGGAGCGGTCCTTCGTCTACCTTCTCCTTTCCGAAGGATCGAGGCGGGCATACGCCAAGTGTGAAAGGAAGCAGAGGAAAGGCCTGATATACCTTCCTCGTGGAACTACTTTGTATGGAGGGCTTCGCTCAATGGACACCATGGGTCACGACGCTAAAAGGGGTTTCCAAATGTATGTGAGTTCGCCAAAGGAAAGCCACAGACTCAACTGCGCGAAACAAGTCTGTGTCAAACCCGACTTCGAGCTTACGACTGGCGTCACGGGGAAAACATAGTCACAACAGGTATGTGTTGAATCCGAAACAGGCGGCGTGCACTTCAGTCTCAGGAAACATCAGTGCAGAGAAACCGTGTTTCTACGAACATCTTCCCCGAAAATGCTTGTCTATTCCAATGTAAGTGCGGCAGCGCAAGGCATGTGCCCCATGCCTGTGCCACAGAAGTGGTTAGTGTAGATTGTCTCTCCCAATTCAAATCTTGTTCCGTGAGGAATGTTTTCAAGAGTATGAGAGAGATCAGAGGGGAAAGGTCATGCCTTCAAGTGGGAGAAGGATATCCTGGAAAGCCATACACCTACGTATGAGCGGCATCCTGGCATGAACGTGTGAAGGCATAGAGAATGTGCCGTCACCTGGGACGTTGCTTGACCAACCGCTTGGGAAGAAGTCCTCCCTCAGCTATCCTACAGTTTCAGGAAGATAAAAGTGTTTTCCGTAGTGGGTGTGAAGGCATGAGGGACGTACCCAAGAGTTAGCCGTCCGTCCCGAATGTGTCTCCTGTCGTTCCATGAAGAAGGATGAGTATGGATATGTATGATGTGAGGAAGCATGAGGAGGATTGCCTCCCCATGGTTAACTCTAAGAACAAATCTAGAGGTTTGCCGTCCGTCGACGACCAGCTCTTTCCCTACGGATGGAAGCACCTTGTTACAACGTAGTGCGAAAGGAAAGAGACGGAAAGTACGATACACTACGGTGAGGAACACGTTGTGGGGAGGGTTTCTCTCCACGAAAGTCTTGTGTCATGAAGTTGGAGTGCCATCAAATATACGTGTGCTCGCCTCAGCAGCGCCTTCCACTGGACACAGAGAAACAAGGCCACGTCCAACACGATTTCGTGCTCACCTCTTGGTTCGGGAAGCATGAAGCCTTTGGAGACATAGGTGTAGGTGTCTGACACTAAGCTCTCAAGGAACAAAACGGTAGAGAAATCGCCTTTCCACGACCATCTCCAGGGAAGAAGGTGGAGGAAAGTCCCGACGTTAAAAGCGAAGGGACAAGTACAGTGCCATATACCACTGCTTGAGAACGAACTTGTGTCGAAAGCTTCTCCCAACTCAGATCTTGTTTCGGGAAGATAGAAGCGTTGTCAGTACTTTGTGTGAAAACACAAGGAGAACACCACACGCTGAATGGTGAAGAAACATGTGGCTCGAATGTGACCACCAACACACTAGTAGTCCCCTAGAGAGGAGTGTGTCTGGAAATGGGAGGAAGCGTAAGGAACGTACTATACACTTAAGTCTAAGAAACAACGCTGTGGCGGTGCGTTCCTTCGACTGCCATCTGCTTTGCTAAGGAACGAAGCGGCTTGAAGCAAAGTGTGAAAGAATCCGGAGGGGAAGGAAGAGAGATCTACCTTACTCGCGGAACAAATTCTTATGGAGGGCATTTCTCAACGAACACCATGTGTCACGACGATGGAAGGGTGTTCAAATGTAGGCGCCTTCGCCGAAGGAAAGGCATACACGAATCTCTGCGAAGCAAGTCTCTGTCAAACGCGACTTGGAGCTTCCAACTGGGTTCCCGCGGAATCCCTAGTCACCAAACGTACGTGTTGAATCCTAAACGAAGGGAGTGCTCTTCAGTCTGAAGAAACACCACTCCCGAGAAACCGTGTGTCTACTAACATCTTCCCTGAAAATGGTAGGCTTTTCCCATGGAAGTGTGAAATCGCAATGTATGGGCCCCATGCCTGTGCTACAGAAGTCCTTAGTGTCGATAGTCTGTCGCCATTCAAATCCTGTTCCGTGAGAAGTGTTTTCAAGAGTAGGAGTGAGAGCAGATGGAAAAGGACACGGTTTTACGTGTGAGAAGGAAATCCGTCAAGAAAGACATACACGGAAGGATGAGAAGCACTTTAGCATGAAATGGGGCAGGCACCTAGAATGGGCCCTGTGACGGTGCTTGAGAAACCACTTGTGAAGAAGTCTTCCCTCAACTATCATATCGTTTCGGTGAGAGGAAAGTGTTTTCCGTAGTGGGTGTGAAGGCGTAAGGGACATCGGCTCGACGTAGCTCTCCGCTCCGAATTGGCCTACTGTCGTGGCCATGAAGAAAGATGTGCATGGACATGGATAATGTGCGGAAGCGTAAGGAAGATGGCATACGTCTGTTAAACTCTAAGAACAAATCTCGAGGGTTGCCGTCCTTCGACTACCACCTCTTTTCGTAAGGATGGAAGCAGCTTGGGAAACCTAGCGTGAACGACAGAGCGATGGAACGCGCGATCCTCTACAGGGAGGAACCCGTTGGGCGGAGGGTTTCTCTCCATCAAGTCCTGTGTCATGGAGGTGGATGGGTCTTCAAATGCACGCGGACTAGCCTCAGTAGTAGTAGCCTCACACTGAATTCTGAGAAACGAGTCCATGTCCAACAGGCTTTCGTGCTAACATCTGGGTTCTTGAAGAAAGAAGCCTTTGGAGAGATGAGTGTTGCTATATAAGGTAAGGGTCTTACACTCACCTCTCAAAGAACAAAACGGTAGGGAAATAGTCTTTCCACTGCCACCTGCAGGGAAAAAGATGGAAGAACTTTCCAACGTTACCAGTGAAGGCACAACTCCTGTGCCATATACCACTGTTTGAGAAAGAGTTGTGTCGAAAGCTTCTCTCAACTCAAATCTTGTTTCAGGAAGATAGAAGCGCTTTCAGGACTTCGTGTGAAGGCGTAAGGAAAGTGCCATACGCTGAATTGTGAAGAGACATGTGGGTCGAATGTGACCACCAACTAACAAGTTGTCCCCTAGAGAGGTGTGTGTGTGGAAATCGGAGGAAGTGTAAGGAACGAGCTCTACACTTAATTCTAAAAAGCAATGCTGTGGAGGAGCGGTCCTTCGTCTACCTTCTCCTTTCCGAAGGATCGAGGCGGGCATACGCCAAGTGTGAAAGGAAGCAGAGGAAAGGCCTGATATACCTTCCTCGTGGAACTACTTTGTATGGAGGGCTTCGCTCAATGGACACCATGGGTCACGACGCTAAAAGGGGTTTCCAAATGTATGTGAGTTCGCCAAAGGAAAGCCACAGACTCAACTGCGCGAAACAAGTCTGTGTCAAACCCGACTTCGAGCTTACGACTGGCGTCACGGGGAAAACATAGTCACAACAGGTATGTGTTGAATCCGAAACAGGCGGCGTGCACTTCAGTCTCAGGAAACATCAGTGCAGAGAAACCGTGTTTCTACGAACATCTTCCCCGAAAATGCTTGTCTATTCCAATGTAAGTGCGGCAGCGCAAGGCATGTGCCCCATGCCTGTGCCACAGAAGTGGTTAGTGTAGATTGTCTCTCCCAATTCAAATCTTGTTCCGTGAGGAATGTTTTCAAGAGTATGAGAGAGATCAGAGGGGAAAGGTCATGCCTTCAAGTGGGAGAAGGATATCCTGGAAAGCCATACACCTACGTATGAGCGGCATCCTGGCATGAACGTGTGAAGGCATAGAGAATGTGCCGTCACCTGGGACGTTGCTTGACCAACCGCTTGGGAAGAAGTCCTCCCTCAGCTATCCTACAGTTTCAGGAAGATAAAAGTGTTTTCCGTAGTGGGTGTGAAGGCATGAGGGACGTACCCAAGAGTTAGCCGTCCGTCCCGAATGTGTCTCCTGTCGTTCCATGAAGAAGGATGAGTATGGATATGTATGATGTGAGGAAGCATGAGGAGGATTGCCTCCCCATGGTTAACTCTAAGAACAAATCTAGAGGTTTGCCGTCCGTCGACGACCAGCTCTTTCCCTACGGATGGAAGCACCTTGTTACAACGTAGTGCGAAAGGAAAGAGACGGAAAGTACGATACACTACGGTGAGGAACACGTTGTGGGGAGGGTTTCTCTCCACGAAAGTCTTGTGTCATGAAGTTGGAGTGCCATCAAATATACGTGTGCTCGCCTCAGCAGCGCCTTCCACTGGACACAGAGAAACAAGGCCACGTCCAACACGATTTCGTGCTCACCTCTTGGTTCGGGAAGCATGAAGCCTTTGGAGACATAGGTGTAGGTGTCTGACACTAAGCTCTCAAGGAACAAAACGGTAGAGAAATCGCCTTTCCACGACCATCTACAGGGAAGAAGGTGGAGGAAAGTCCCGACGTTAAAAGCGAAGGGACAAGTACAGTGCCATATACCACTGCTTGAGAACGAACTTGTGTCGAAAGCTTCTCCCAACTCAGATCTTGTTTCGGGAAGATAGAAGCGTTGTCAGTACTTTGTGTGAAAACACAAGGAGAACACCACACGCTGAATGGTGAAGAAACATGTGGCTCGAATGTGACCACCAACACACTAGTAGTCCCCTAGAGAGGAGTGTGTCTGGAAATGGGAGGAAGCGTAAGGAACGTACTATACACTTAAGTCTAAGAAACAACGCTGTGGCGGTGCGTTCCTTCGACTGCCATCTGCTTTGCTAAGGAACGAAGCGGCTTGAAGCAAAGTGTGAAAGAATCCGGAGGGGAAGGAAGAGAGATCTACCTTACTCGCGGAACAAATTCTTATGGAGGGCATTTCTCAACGAACACCATGTGTCACGACGATGGAAGGGTGTTCAAATGTAGGCGCCTTCGCCGAAGGAAAGGCATACACGAATCTCTGCGAAGCAAGTCTCTGTCAAACGCGACTTGGAGCTTCCAACTGGGTTCCCGCGGAATCCCTAGTCACCAAACGTACGTGTTGAATCCTAAACGAAGGGAGTGCTCTTCAGTCTGAAGAAACACCACTCCCGAGAAACCGTGTGTCTACTAACATCTTCCCTGAAAATGGTAGGCTTTTCCCATGGAAGTGTGAAATCGCAATGTATGGGCCCCATGCCTGTGCTACAGAAGTCCTTAGTGTCGATAGTCTGTCGCCATTCAAATCCTGTTCCGTGAGAAGTGTTTTCAAGAGTAGGAGTGAGAGCAGATGGAAAAGGACACGGTTTTACGTGTGAGAAGGAAATCCGTCAAGAAAGACATACACGGAAGGATGAGAAGCACTTTAGCATGAAATGGGGCAGGCACCTAGAATGGGCCCTGTGACGGTGCTTGAGAAACCACTTGTGAAGAAGTCTTCCCTCAACTATCATATCGTTTCGGTGAGAGGAAAGTGTTTTCCGTAGTGGGTGTGAAGGCGTAAGGGACATCGGCTCGACGTAGCTCTCCGCTCCGAATTGGCCTACTGTCGTGGCCATGAAGAAAGATGTGCATGGACATGGATAATGTGCGGAAGCGTAAGGAAGATGGCATACGTCTGTTAAACTCTAAGAACAAATCTCGAGGGTTGCCGTCCTTCGACTACCACCTCTTTTCGTAAGGATGGAAGCAGCTTGGGAAACCTAGCGTGAACGACAGAGCGATGGAACGCGCGATCCTCTACAGGGAGGAACCCGTTGGGCGGAGGTTTTCTCTCCATCAAGTCCTGTGTCATGGAGGTGGATGGGTCTTCAAATGCACGCGGACTAGCCTCAGTAGTAGTAGCCTCACACTGAATTCTGAGAAACGAGTCCATGTCCAACAGGCTTTCGTGCTAACATCTGGGTTCTTGAAGAAAGAAGCCTTTGGAGAGATGAGTGTTGCTATATAAGGTAAGGGTCTTACACTCACCTCTCAAAGAACAAAACGGTAGGGAAATAGTCTTTCCACTGCCACCTGCAGGGAAAAAGATGGAAGAACTTTCCAACGTTACCAGTGAAGGCACAACTCCTGTGCCATATACCACTGTTTGAGAAAGAGTTGTGTCGAAAGCTTCTCTCAACTCAAATCTTGTTTCAGGAAGATAGAAGCGCTTTCAGGACTTCGTGTGAAGGCGTAAGGAAAGTGCCATACGCTGAATTGTGAAGAGACATGTGGGTCGAATGTGACCACCAACTAACAAGTTGTCCCCTAGAGAGGTGTGTGTGTGGAAATCGGAGGAAGTGTAAGGAACGAGCTCTACACTTAATTCTAAAAAGCAATGCTGTGGAGGAGCGGTCCTTCGTCTACCTTCTCCTTTCCGAAGGATCGAGGCGGGCATACGCCAAGTGTGAAAGGAAGCAGAGGAAAGGCCTGATATACCTTCCTCGTGGAACTACTTTGTATGGAGGGCTTCGCTCAATGGACACCATGGGTCACGACGCTAAAAGGGGTTTCCAAATGTATGTGAGTTCGCCAAAGGAAAGCCACAGACTCAACTGCGCGAAACAAGTCTGTGTCAAACCCGACTTCGAGCTTACGACTGGCGTCACGGGGAAAACATAGTCACAACAGGTATGTGTTGAATCCGAAACAGGCGGCGTGCACTTCAGTCTCAGGAAACATCAGTGCAGAGAAACCGTGTTTCTACGAACATCTTCCCCGAAAATGCTTGTCTATTCCAATGTAAGTGCGGCAGCGCAAGGCATGTGCCCCATGCCTGTGCCACAGAAGTGGTTAGTGTAGATTGTCTCTCCCAATTCAAATCTTGTTCCGTGAGGAATGTTTTCAAGAGTATGAGAGAGATCAGAGGGGAAAGGTCATGCCTTCAAGTGGGAGAAGGATATCCTGGAAAGCCATACACCTACGTATGAGCGGCATCCTGGCATGAACGTGTGAAGGCATAGAGAATGTGCCGTCACCTGGGACGTTGCTTGACCAACCGCTTGGGAAGAAGTCCTCCCTCAGCTATCCTACAGTTTCAGGAAGATAAAAGTGTTTTCCGTAGTGGGTGTGAAGGCATGAGGGACGTACCCAAGAGTTAGCCGTCCGTCCCGAATGTGTCTCCTGTCGTTCCATGAAGAAGGATGAGTATGGATATGTATGATGTGAGGAAGCATGAGGAGGATTGCCTCCCCATGGTTAACTCTAAGAACAAATCTAGAGGTTTGCCGTCCGTCGACGACCAGCTCTTTCCCTACGGATGGAAGCACCTTGTTACAACGTAGTGCGAAAGGAAAGAGACGGAAAGTACGATACACTACGGTGAGGAACACGTTGTGGGGAGGGTTTCTCTCCACGAAAGTCTTGTGTCATGAAGTTGGAGTGCCATCAAATATACGTGTGCTCGCCTCAGCAGCGCCTTCCACTGGACACAGAGAAACAAGGCCACGTCCAACACGATTTCGTGCTCACCTCTTGGTTCGGGAAGCATGAAGCCTTTGGAGACATAGGTGTAGGTGTCTGACACTAAGCTCTCAAGGAACAAAACGGTAGAGAAATCGCCTTTCCACGACCATCTACAGGGAAGAAGATGGAGGAAAGTCCCGACGTTAAAAGCGAAGGGACAAGTACAGTGCCATATACCACTGCTTGAGAACGAACTTGTGTCGAAAGCTTCTCCCAACTCAGATCTTGTTTCGGGAAGATAGAAGCGTTGTCAGTACTTTGTGTGAAAACACAAGGAGAACACCACACGCTGAATGGTGAAGAAACATGTGGCTCGAATGTGACCACCAACACACTAGTAGTCCCCTAGAGAGGAGTGTGTCTGGAAATGGGAGGAAGCGTAAGGAACGTACTATACACTTAAGTCTAAGAAACAACGCTGTGGCGGTGCGGTCCTTCGTCTACCTTCTCCTTTCCGAAGGATCGAAGCGGCCTTGCGCCAAGTGTGAAAGGAAGCGGAGGAAAAGCCTGATATACCTTCCTCGTGGAACAACATTTATGGAGGGCTTCTCCCAATGGGCAACATGGGTCACGACGCCTGAAGGGTTTTCCAAATGTATGTGAGTTCGCCAGAGGAAAGCCACAGACTCTGCTGCGCGAAACAAGTCTGAGTCAAACCCGACTTCGAGCTTACGACTGGCGTCACGGGGAAATCAGAGTCACAACAGGTATTTGTTGAATCCGAAACAGGCGGCGTGCACTTCAGTCTGAGGAAACAGAGAAACCGTGTTTCTTCTAACATCTTCCCTGAAAATGCGTGTCTATTCCAGTGGAAGTGTGGCAGCGCAAGGCATGTGCCCCAGGCCTGTGCCACAGAAATAGTTAGTGTAGATTGTCTCTCCCGATTCAAATCTTGTTCCGTGAAGAATGTTTCCAAGAGTATGAAAGAGAGCAGACGGGAAATGTCATGCCTTCAAGTGGGAGAAGGAAATCCTGGAAAGCCATACACCGACGTATGCGCGGCATTCTGGTAGGAACGTGTGAAGGCATAAAGAATGTGCCGTGCCCTGTGACGGTGCTTGACCAACCGCTTGTGAGGAAGTCTTCCCTCAGCTATCATATTGTTTCAGGAAGATAAAAGTGTTTTCCCTAGTGGGTGTGAAGGCATGAGGGACGTACCCTAGAGTTAGCCGTCCGTTCCGAATGTGTCTACTGTCGTTCCACGAAGAAGGATGAGTATGGAAATGTATGATGTGAGGAAGCATAAGGAGGATGGCCTACGGGTGTTTAACTCTAAGAACAAATCTAGAGGGTTGCCGTCCGTCGACGACCAGCTCTTTCCCTACGGGTGGAAGCACCTTGTTACAACTTAGTGCGAACGAAAAGAGACGGAAAGCGCGATACACTACGGCGAGGAACACGTTGTGCGGGGGGTTTCTCTCCACGAAAGTCTTGTGTCATGACGTTGGAAGGGCCTTCAAATGTACGTGAGCTCGCCTCAGCAGCGCCTTCCACTGAACTCAGAGAAACAAGGCCACGCCCAACACGATTTCGGGCTAACCTCTTGGTTCGGGAAGCATGAAGCCGTTGGAGATGTATGTGTAAGCGTCTGACACTCGGCTCTCAAGGAACAAAACGGTAGAGAAATCGCCTTTCCACGACCATCTCCAGGGAAGAAGATGGAGGAAGGTTCCGACGTTAAAAGCGAAGGCACAAGTACTGTGCCATATAACACTGCTTGAGAACGAACTTGTGTCGAAAGCTTCTCCCAACTCAGATCTTGTTTCGGGAAGATAGAAGCGTTGTCAGTACTTTGTGTGAAAACACAAGGAGAACACCACACGCTGAATGGTGAAGAAACATGTGGCTCGAATGTGACCACCAACACACTAGTAGTCCCCTGGAGAGGAGTGTGTCTGGAAATGGGAGGAAGCGTAAGGAACGCGCTATACACTTAAGTCTAAGAAACAACGCTGTGGCGGTGCGTTCCTTCGACTGCCATCTGCTTTGCTAAGGAACGAAGCGGCTTGAAGCAAAGTGTGAAAGAATCCGGAGGGGAAGGAAGAGAGATCTACCTTACTCGCGGAACAAATTCTTATGGAGGGCATTTCTCAACGAACACCATGTGTCACGACGATGGAAGGGTGTTCAAATGTAGGCGCCTTCGCCGAAGGAAAGGCATACACGAATCTCTGCGAAGCAAGTCTCTGTCAAACGCGACTTGGAGCTTCCAACTGGGTTCCCGCGGAATCCCTAGTCACCAAACGTACGTGTTGAATCCTAAACGAAGGGAGTGCTCTTCAGTCTGAAGAAACACCACTCCCGAGAAACCGTGTGTCTACTAACATCTTCCCTGAAAATGGTAGGCTTTTCCCATGGAAGTGTGAAATCGCAATGTATGGGCCCCATGCCTGTGCTACAGAAGTCCTTAGTGTCGATAGTCTGTCGCCATTCAAATCCTGTTCCGTGAGAAGTGTTTTCAAGAGTAGGAGTGAGAGCAGATGGAAAAGGACACGGTTTTACGTGTGAGAAGGAAATCCGTCAAGAAAGACATACACGGAAGGATGAGAAGCACTTTAGCATGAAATGGTGCAGGCACCTAGAATGGGCCCTGTGACGGTGCTTGAGAAACCACTTGTGAAGAAGTCTTCCCTCAACTATCATATCGTTTCGGTGAGAGGAAAGTGTTTTCCGTAGTGGGTGTGAAGGCGTAAAGGGACATCGGCTCGACGTAGCTCTCCGCTCCGAATTGGCCTACTGTCGTGGCCATGAAGAAAGATGTGCATGGACATGGATAATGTGCGGAAGCGTAAGGAAGATGGCATACGTCTGTTAAACTCTAAGAACAAATCTCGAGGGTTGCCGTCCTTCGACTACCACCTCTTTTCGTAAGGATGGAAGCAGCTTGGGAAACCTAGCGTGAACGACAAAGCGATGGAACGCGCGATCCTCTACAGGGAGGAACCCGTTGGGCGGAGGGTTTCTCTCCATCAAGTCCTGTGTCATGGAGGTGGATGGGTCTTCAAATGCACGCGGACTAGCCTCAGTAGTAGTAGCCTCACACTGAATTCTGAGAAACGAGTCCATGTCCAACAGGCTTTCGTGCTAACATCTGGGTTCTTGAAGAAAGAAGCCTTTGGAGAGATGAGTGTTGCTATATAAGGTAAGGGTCTTACACTCACCTCTCAAAGAACAAAACGGTAGGGAAATAGTCTTTCCACTGCCACCTGCAGGGAAAAAGATGGAAGAACTTTCCAACGTTACCAGTGAAGGCACAACTCCTGTGCCATATACCACTGTTTGAGAAAGAGTTGTGTCGAAAGCTTCTCTCAACTCAAATCTTGTTTCAGGAAGATAGAAGCGCTTTCAGGACTTCGTGTGAAGGCGTAAGGAAAGTGCCATACGCTGAATTGTGAAGAGACATGTGGGTCGAATGTGACCACCAACTAACAAGTTGTCCCCTAGAGAGGTGTGTGTGTGGAAATCGGAGGAAGTGTAAGGAACGAGCTCTACACTTAATTCTAAAAAGCAATGCTGTGGAGGAGCGGTCCTTCGTCTACCTTCTCCTTTCCGAAGGATCGAGGCGGGCATACGCCAAGTGTGAAAGGAAGCAGAGGAAAGGCCTGATATACCTTCCTCGTGGAACTACTTTGTATGGAGGGCTTCGCTCAATGGACACCATGGGTCACGACGCTAAAAGGGGTTTCCAAATGTATGTGAGTTCGCCAAAGGAAAGCCACAGACTCAACTGCGCGAAACAAGTCTGTGTCAAACCCGACTTCGAGCTTACGACTGGCGTCACGGGGAAAACATAGTCACAACAGGTATGTGTTGAATCCGAAACAGGCGGCGTGCACTTCAGTCTCAGGAAACATCAGTGCAGAGAAACCGTGTTTCTACGAACATCTTCCCCGAAAATGCTTGTCTATTCCAATGTAAGTGCGGCAGCGCAAGGCATGTGCCCCATGCCTGTGCCACAGAAGTGGTTAGTGTAGATTGTCTCTCCCAATTCAAATCTTGTTCCGTGAGGAATGTTTTCAAGAGTATGAGAGAGATCAGAGGGGAAAGGTCATGCCTTCAAGTGGGAGAAGGATATCCTGGAAAGCCATACACCTACGTATGAGCGGCATCCTGGCATGAACGTGTGAAGGCATAGAGAATGTGCCGTCACCTGGGACGTTGCTTGACCAACCGCTTGGGAAGAAGTCCTCCCTCAGCTATCCTACAGTTTCAGGAAGATAAAAGTGTTTTCCGTAGTGGGTGTGAAGGCATGAGGGACGTACCCAAGAGTTAGCCGTCCGTCCCGAATGTGTCTCCTGTCGTTCCATGAAGAAGGATGAGTATGGATATGTATGATGTGAGGAAGCATGAGGAGGATTGCCTCCCCATGGTTAACTCTAAGAACAAATCTAGAGGTTTGCCGTCCGTCGACGACCAGCTCTTTCCCTACGGATGGAAGCACCTTGTTACAACGTAGTGCGAAAGGAAAGAGACGGAAAGTACGATACACTACGGTGAGGAACACGTTGTGGGGAGGGTTTCTCTCCACGAAAGTCTTGTGTCATGAAGTTGGAGTGCCATCAAATATACGTGTGCTCGCCTCAGCAGCGCCTTCCACTGGACACAGAGAAACAAGGCCACGTCCAACACGATTTCGTGCTCACCTCTTGGTTCGGGAAGCATGAAGCCTTTGGAGACATAGGTGTAGGTGTCTGACACTAAGCTCTCAAGGAACAAAACGGTAGAGAAATCGCCTTTCCACGACCATCTACAGGGAAGAAGATGGAGGAAAGTCCCGACGTTAAAAGCGAAGGGACAAGTACAGTGCCATATACCACTGCTTGAGAACGAACTTGTGTCGAAAGCTTCTCCCAACTCAGATCTTGTTTCGGGAAGATAGAAGCGTTGTCAGTACTTTGTGTGAAAACACAAGGAGAACACCACACGCTGAATGGTGAAGAAACATGTGGCTCGAATGTGACCACCAACACACTAGTAGTCCCCTAGAGAGGAGTGTGTCTGGAAATGGGAGGAAGCGTAAGGAACGTACTATACACTTAAGTCTAAGAAACAACGCTGTGGCGGTGCGGTCCTTCGTCTACCTTCTCCTTTCCGAAGGATCGAAGCGGCCTTGCGCCAAGTGTGAAAGGAAGCGGAGGAAAAGCCTGATATACCTTCCTCGTGGAACAACATTTATGGAGGGCTTCTCCCAATGGGCAACATGGGTCACGACGCCTGAAGGGTTTTCCAAATGTATGTGAGTTCGCCAGAGGAAAGCCACAGACTCAGCTGCGCGAAACAAGTCTGAGTCAAACCCGACTTCGAGCTTACGACTGGCGTCACGGGGAAATCAGAGTCACAACAGGTATTTGTTGAATCCGAAACAGGCGGCGTGCACTTCAGTCTGAGGAAACAGAGAAACCGTGTTTCTTCTAACATCTTCCCTGAAAATGCGTGTCTATTCCAGTGGAAGTGTGGCAGCGCAAGGCATGTGCCCCAGGCCTGTGCCACAGAAATAGTTAGTGTAGATTGTCTCTCCCGATTCAAATCTTGTTCCGTGAAGAATGTTTCCAAGAGTATGAAAGAGAGCAGACGGGAAATGTCATGCCTTCAAGTGGGAGAAGGAAATCCTGGAAAGCCATACACCGACGTATGCGCGGCATTCTGGTAGGAACGTGTGAAGGCATAAAGAATGTGCCGTGCCCTGTGACGGTGCTTGACCAACCGCTTGTGAGGAAGTCTTCCCTCAGCTATCATATTGTTTCAGGAAGATAAAAGTGTTTTCCCTAGTGGGTGTGAAGGCATGAGGGACGTACCCTAGAGTTAGCCGTCCGTTCCGAATGTGTCTACTGTCGTTCCACGAAGAAGGATGAGTATGGAAATGTATGATGTGAGGAAGCATAAGGAGGATGGCCTACGGGTGTTTAACTCTAAGAACAAATCTAGAGGGTTGCCGTCCGTCGACGACCAGCTCTTTCCCTACGGGTGGAAGCACCTTGTTACAACTTAGTGCGAACGAAAAGAGACGGAAAGCGCGATACACTACGGCGAGGAACACGTTGTGCGGGGGGTTCCTCTCCACGAAAGTCTTGTGTCATGACGTTGGAAGGGCCTTCAAATGTACGTGAGCTCGCCTCAGCAGCGCCTTCCACTGAACTCAGAGAAACAAGGCCACGCCCAACACGATTTCGGGCTAACCTCTTGGTTCGGGAAGCATGAAGCCGTTGGAGATGTATGTGTAAGCGTCTGACACTCGGCTCTCAAGGAACAAAACGGTAGAGAAATCGCCTTTCCACGACCATCTCCAGGGAAGAAGATGGAGGAAGGTTCCGACGTTAAAAGCGAAGGCACAAGTACTGTGCCATATAACACTGCTTGAGAACGAACTTGTGTCGAAAGCTTCTCCCAACTCAGATCTTGTTTCGGGAAGATAGAAGCGTTGTCAGTACTTTGTGTGAAAACACAAGGAGAACACCACACGCTGAATGGTGAAGAAACATGTGGCTCGAATGTGACCACCAACACACTAGTAGTCCCCTAGAGAGGAGTGTGTCTGGAAATGGGAGGAAGCGTAAGGAACGCGCTATACACTTAAGTCTAAGAAACAACGCTGTGGCGGTGCGTTCCTTCGACTGCCATCTGCTTTGCTAAGGAACGAAGCGGCTTGAAGCAAAGTGTGAAAGAATCCGGAGGGGAAGGAAGAGAGATCTACCTTACTCGCGGAACAGATTCTTATGGAGGGCATTTCTCAACGAACACCATGTGTCACGACGATGGAAGGGTGTTCAAATGTAGGCGCCTTCGCCGAAGGAAAGGCATACACGAATCTCTGCGAAGCAAGTCTGTCAAACGCGACTTGGAGCTTCCAACTGGGTTCCCGCGGAATCCCTAGTCACCAAACCTACGTGTTGAATCCTAAACGAAGGGAGTGCTCTTCAGTCTGAAGAAACACCACTCCCGAGAAACCGTGTGTCTACTAACATCTTCCCTGAAAATGGTAGGCTTTTCCCATGGAAGTGTGAAATCGCAATGTATGGGCCCCATGCCTGTGCTACAGAAGTCCTTAGTGTCGATAGTCTGTCGCCATTCAAATCCTGTTCCGTGAGAAGTGTTTTCAAGAGTAGGAGTGAGAGCAGATGGAAAAGGACACGGTTTTACGTGTGAGAAGGAAATCCGTCAAGAAAGACATACACGGAAGGATGAGAAGCACTTTAGCATGAAATGGTGCAGGCACCTAGAATGGGCCCTGTGACGGTGCTTGAGAAACCACTTGTGAAGAAGTCTTCCCTCAACTATCATATCGTTTCGGTGAGAGGAAAGTGTTTTCCGTAGTGGGTGTGAAGGCGTAAAGGGACATCGGCTCGACGTAGCTCTCCGCTCCGAATTGGCCTACTGTCGTGGCCATGAAGAAAGATGTGCATGGACATGGATAATGTGCGGAAGCGTAAGGAAGATGGCATACGTCTGTTAAACTCTAAGAACAAATCTCGAGGGTTGCCGTCCTTCGACTACCACCTCTTTTCGTAAGGATGGAAGCAGCTTGGGAAACCTAGCGTGAACGACAAAGCGATGGAACGCGCGATCCTCTACAGGGAGGAACCCGTTGGGCGGAGGGTTTCTCTCCATCAAGTCCTGTGTCATGGAGGTGGATGGGTCTTCAAATGCACGCGGACTAGCCTCAGTAGTAGTAGCCTCACACTGAATTCTGAGAAACGAGTCCATGTCCAACAGGCTTTCGTGCTAACATCTGGGTTCTTGAAGAAAGAAGCCTTTGGAGAGATGAGTGTTGCTATATAAGGTAAGGGTCTTACACTCACCTCTCAAAGAACAAAACGGTAGGGAAATAGTCTTTCCACTGCCACCTGCAGGGAAAAAGATGGAAGAACTTTCCAACGTTACCAGTGAAGGCACAACTCCTGTGCCATATACCACTGTTTGAGAAAGAGTTGTGTCGAAAGCTTCTCTCAACTCAAATCTTGTTTCAGGAAGATAGAAGCGCTTTCAGGACTTCGTGTGAAGGCGTAAGGAAAGTGCCATACGCTGAATTGTGAAGAGACATGTGGGTCGAATGTGACCACCAACTAACAAGTTGTCCCCTAGAGAGGTGTGTGTGTGGAAATCGGAGGAAGTGTAAGGAACGAGCTCTACACTTAATTCTAAAAAGCAATGCTGTGGAGGAGCGGTCCTTCGTCTACCTTCTCCTTTCCGAAGGATCGAGGCGGGCATACGCCAAGTGTGAAAGGAAGCAGAGGAAAGGCCTGATATACCTTCCTCGTGGAACTACTTTGTATGGAGGGCTTCGCTCAATGGACACCATGGGTCACGACGCTAAAAGGGGTTTCCAAATGTATGTGAGTTCGCCAAAGGAAAGCCACAGACTCAACTGCGCGAAACAAGTCTGTGTCAAACCCGACTTCGAGCTTACGACTGGCGTCACGGGGAAAACATAGTCACAACAGGTATGTGTTGAATCCGAAACAGGCGGCGTGCACTTCAGTCTCAGGAAACATCAGTGCAGAGAAACCGTGTTTCTACGAACATCTTCCCCGAAAATGCTTGTCTATTCCAATGTAAGTGCGGCAGCGCAAGGCATGTGCCCCATGCCTGTGCCACAGAAGTGGTTAGTGTAGATTGTCTCTCCCAATTCAAATCTTGTTCCGTGAGGAATGTTTTCAAGAGTATGAGAGAGATCAGAGGGGAAAGGTCATGCCTTCAAGTGGGAGAAGGATATCCTGGAAAGCCATACACCTACGTATGAGCGGCATCCTGGCATGAACGTGTGAAGGCATAGAGAATGTGCCGTCACCTGGGACGTTGCTTGACCAACCGCTTGGGAAGAAGTCCTCCCTCAGCTATCCTACAGTTTCAGGAAGATAAAAGTGTTTTCCGTAGTGGGTGTGAAGGCATGAGGGACGTACCCAAGAGTTAGCCGTCCGTCCCGAATGTGTCTCCTGTCGTTCCATGAAGAAGGATGAGTATGGATATGTATGATGTGAGGAAGCATGAGGAGGATTGCCTCCCCATGGTTAACTCTAAGAACAAATCTAGAGGTTTGCCGTCCGTCGACGACCAGCTCTTTCCCTACGGATGGAAGCACCTTGTTACAACGTAGTGCGAAAGGAAAGAGACGGAAAGTACGATACACTACGGTGAGGAACACGTTGTGGGGAGGGTTTCTCTCCACGAAAGTCTTGTGTCATGAAGTTGGAGTGCCATCAAATATACGTGTGCTCGCCTCAGCAGCGCCTTCCACTGGACACAGAGAAACAAGGCCACGTCCAACACGATTTCGTGCTCACCTCTTGGTTCGGGAAGCATGAAGCCTTTGGAGACATAGGTGTAGGTGTCTGACACTAAGCTCTCAAGGAACAAAACGGTAGAGAAATCGCCTTTCCACGACCATCTACAGGGAAGAAGATGGAGGAAAGTCCCGACGTTAAAAGCGAAGGGACAAGTACAGTGCCATATACCACTGCTTGAGAACGAACTTGTGTCGAAAGCTTCTCCCAACTCAGATCTTGTTTCGGGAAGATAGAAGCGTTGTCAGTACTTTGTGTGAAAACACAAGGAGAACACCACACGCTGAATGGTGAAGAAACATGTGGCTCGAATGTGACCACCAACACACTAGTAGTCCCCTAGAGAGGAGTGTGTCTGGAAATGGGAGGAAGCGTAAGGAACGTACTATACACTTAAGTCTAAGAAACAACGCTGTGGCGGTGCGGTCCTTCGTCTACCTTCTCCTTTCCGAAGGATCGAAGCGGCCTTGCGCCAAGTGTGAAAGGAAGCGGAGGAAAAGCCTGATATACCTTCCTCGTGGAACAACATTTATGGAGGGCTTCTCCCAATGGGCAACATGGGTCACGACGCCTGAAGGGTTTTCCAAATGTATGTGAGTTCGCCAGAGGAAAGCCACAGACTCAGCTGCGCGAAACAAGTCTGAGTCAAACCCGACTTCGAGCTTACGACTGGCGTCACGGGGAAATCAGAGTCACAACAGGTATTTGTTGAATCCGAAACAGGCGGCGTGCACTTCAGTCTGAGGAAACAGAGAAACCGTGTTTCTTCTAACATCTTCCCTGAAAATGCGTGTCTATTCCAGTGGAAGTGTGGCAGCGCAAGGCATGTGCCCCAGGCCTGTGCCACAGAAATAGTTAGTGTAGATTGTCTCTCCCGATTCAAATCTTGTTCCGTGAAGAATGTTTCCAAGAGTATGAAAGAGAGCAGACGGGAAATGTCATGCCTTCAAGTGGGAGAAGGAAATCCTGGAAAGCCATACACCGACGTATGCGCGGCATTCTGGTAGGAACGTGTGAAGGCATAAAGAATGTGCCGTGCCCTGTGACGGTGCTTGACCAACCGCTTGTGAGGAAGTCTTCCCTCAGCTATCATATTGTTTCAGGAAGATAAAAGTGTTTTCCCTAGTGGGTGTGAAGGCATGAGGGACGTACCCTAGAGTTAGCCGTCCGTTCCGAATGTGTCTACTGTCGTTCCACGAAGAAGGATGAGTATGGAAATGTATGATGTGAGGAAGCATAAGGAGGATGGCCTACGGGTGTTTAACTCTAAGAACAAATCTAGAGGGTTGCCGTCCGTCGACGACCAGCTCTTTCCCTACGGGTGGAAGCACCTTGTTACAACTTAGTGCGAACGAAAAGAGACGGAAAGCGCGATACACTACGGCGAGGAACACGTTGTGCGGGGGGTTTCTCTCCACGAAAGTCTTGTGTCATGACGTTGGAAGGGCCTTCAAATGTACGTGAGCTCGCCTCAGCAGCGCCTTCCACTGAACTCAGAGAAACAAGGCCACGCCCAACACGATTTCGGGCTAACCTCTTGGTTCGGGAAGCATGAAGCCGTTGGAGATGTATGTGTAAGCGTCTGACACTCGGCTCTCAAGGAACAAAACGGTAGAGAAATCGCCTTTCCACGACCATCTCCAGGGAAGAAGATGGAGGAAGGTTCCGACGTTAAAAGCGAAGGCACAAGTACTGTGCCATATAACACTGCTTGAGAACGAACTTGTGTCGAAAGCTTCTCCCAACTCAGATCTTGTTTCGGGAAGATAGAAGCGTTGTCAGTACTTTGTGTGAAAACACAAGGAGAACACCACACGCTGAATGGTGAAGAAACATGTGGCTCGAATGTGACCACCAACACACTAGTAGTCCCCTGGAGAGGAGTGTGTCTGGAAATGGGAGGAAGCGTAAGGAACGCGCTATACACTTAAGTCTAAGAAACAACGCTGTGGCGGTGCGTTCCTTCGACTGCCATCTGCTTTGCTAAGGAACGAAGCGGCTTGAAGCAAAGTGTGAAAGAATCCGGAGGGGAAGGAAGAGAGATCTACCTTACTCGCGGAACAAATTCTTATGGAGGGCATTTCTCAACGAACACCATGTGTCACGACGATGGAAGGGTGTTCAAATGTAGGCGCCTTCGCCGAAGGAAAGGCATACACGAATCTCTGCGAAGCAAGTCTCTGTCAAACGCGACTTCGAGCTTCCAACTGGGTTCCCGCGGAATCCCTAGTCACCAAACGTACGTGTTGAATCCTAAACGAAGGGAGTGCTCTTCAGTCTGAAGAAACACCACTCCCGAGAAACCGTGTGTCTACTAACATCTTCCCTGAAAATGGTAGGCTTTTCCCATGGAAGTGTGAAATCGCAATGTATGGGCCCCATGCCTGTGCTACAGAAGTCCTTAGTGTCGATAGTCTGTCGCCATTCAAATCCTGTTCCGTGAGAAGTGTTTTCAAGAGTAGGAGTGAGAGCAGATGGAAAAGGACACGGTTTTACGTGTGAGAAGGAAATCCGTCAAGAAAGACATACACGGAAGGATGAGAAGCACTTTAGCATGAAATGGTGCAGGCACCTAGAATGGGCCCTGTGACGGTGCTTGAGAAACCACTTGTGAAGAAGTCTTCCCTCAACTATCATATCGTTTCGGTGAGAGGAAAGTGTTTTCCGTAGTGGGTGTGAAGGCGTAAAGGGACATCGGCTCGACGTAGCTCTCCGCTCCGAATTGGCCTACTGTCGTGGCCATGAAGAAAGATGTGCATGGACATGGATAATGTGCGGAAGCGTAAGGAAGATGGCATACGTCTGTTAAACTCTAAGAACAAATCTCGAGGGTTGCCGTCCTTCGACTACCACCTCTTTTCGTAAGGATGGAAGCAGCTTGGGAAACCTAGCGTGAACGACAAAGCGATGGAACGCGCGATCCTCTACAGGGAGGAACCCGTTGGGCGGAGGGTTTCTCTCCATCAAGTCCTGTGTCATGGAGGTGGATGGGTCTTCAAATGCACGCGGACTAGCCTCAGTAGTAGTAGCCTCACACTGAATTCTGAGAAACGAGTCCATGTCCAACAGGCTTTCGTGCTAACATCTGGGTTCTTGAAGAAAGAAGCCTTTGGAGAGATGAGTGTTGCTATATAAGGTAAGGGTCTTACACTCACCTCTCAAAGAACAAAACGGTAGGGAAATAGTCTTTCCACTGCCACCTGCAGGGAAAAAGATGGAAGAACTTTCCAACGTTACCAGTGAAGGCACAACTCCTGTGCCATATACCACTGTTTGAGAAAGAGTTGTGTCGAAAGCTTCTCTCAACTCAAATCTTGTTTCAGGAAGATAGAAGCGCTTTCAGGACTTCGTGTGAAGGCGTAAGGAAAGTGCCATACGCTGAATTGTGAAGAGACATGTGGGTCGAATGTGACCACCAACTAACAAGTTGTCCCCTAGAGAGGTGTGTGTGTGGAAATCGGAGGAAGTGTAAGGAACGAGCTCTACACTTAATTCTAAAAAGCAATGCTGTGGAGGAGCGGTCCTTCGTCTACCTTCTCCTTTCCGAAGGATCGAGGCGGGCATACGCCAAGTGTGAAAGGAAGCAGAGGAAAGGCCTGATATACCTTCCTCGTGGAACTACTTTGTATGGAGGGCTTCGCTCAATGGACACCATGGGTCACGACGCTAAAAGGGGTTTCCAAATGTATGTGAGTTCGCCAAAGGAAAGCCACAGACTCAACTGCGCGAAACAAGTCTGTGTCAAACCCGACTTCGAGCTTACGACTGGCGTCACGGGGAAAACATAGTCACAACAGGTATGTGTTGAATCCGAAACAGGCGGCGTGCACTTCAGTCTCAGGAAACATCAGTGCAGAGAAACCGTGTTTCTACGAACATCTTCCCCGAAAATGCTTGTCTATTCCAATGTAAGTGCGGCAGCGCAAGGCATGTGCCCCATGCCTGTGCCACAGAAGTGGTTAGTGTAGATTGTCTCTCCCAATTCAAATCTTGTTCCGTGAGGAATGTTTTCAAGAGTATGAGAGAGATCAGAGGGGAAAGGTCATGCCTTCAAGTGGGAGAAGGATATCCTGGAAAGCCATACACCTACGTATGAGCGGCATCCTGGCATGAACGTGTGAAGGCATAGAGAATGTGCCGTCACCTGGGACGTTGCTTGACCAACCGCTTGGGAAGAAGTCCTCCCTCAGCTATCCTACAGTTTCAGGAAGATAAAAGTGTTTTCCGTAGTGGGTGTGAAGGCATGAGGGACGTACCCAAGAGTTAGCCGTCCGTCCCGAATGTGTCTCCTGTCGTTCCATGAAGAAGGATGAGTATGGATATGTATGATGTGAGGAAGCATGAGGAGGATTGCCTCCCCATGGTTAACTCTAAGAACAAATCTAGAGGTTTGCCGTCCGTCGACGACCAGCTCTTTCCCTACGGATGGAAGCACCTTGTTACAACGTAGTGCGAAAGGAAAGAGACGGAAAGTACGATACACTACGGTGAGGAACACGTTGTGGGGAGGGTTTCTCTCCACGAAAGTCTTGTGTCATGAAGTTGGAGTGCCATCAAATATACGTGTGCTCGCCTCAGCAGCGCCTTCCACTGGACACAGAGAAACAAGGCCACGTCCAACACGATTTCGTGCTCACCTCTTGGTTCGGGAAGCATGAAGCCTTTGGAGACATAGGTGTAGGTGTCTGACACTAAGCTCTCAAGGAACAAAACGGTAGAGAAATCGCCTTTCCACGACCATCTACAGGGAAGAAGATGGAGGAAAGTCCCGACGTTAAAAGCGAAGGGACAAGTACAGTGCCATATACCACTGCTTGAGAACGAACTTGTGTCGAAAGCTTCTCCCAACTCAGATCTTGTTTCGGGAAGATAGAAGCGTTGTCAGTACTTTGTGTGAAAACACAAGGAGAACACCACACGCTGAATGGTGAAGAAACATGTGGCTCGAATGTGACCACCAACACACTAGTAGTCCCCTAGAGAGGAGTGTGTCTGGAAATGGGAGGAAGCGTAAGGAACGTACTATACACTTAAGTCTAAGAAACAACGCTGTGGCGGTGCGGTCCTTCGTCTACCTTCTCCTTTCCGAAGGATCGAAGCGGCCTTGCGCCAAGTGTGAAAGGAAGCGGAGGAAAAGCCTGATATACCTTCCTCGTGGAACAACATTTATGGAGGGCTTCTCCCAATGGGCAACATGGGTCACGACGCCTGAAGGGTTTTCCAAATGTATGTGAGTTCGCCAGAGGAAAGCCACAGACTCAGCTGCGCGAAACAAGTCTGAGTCAAACCCGACTTCGAGCTTACGACTGGCGTCACGGGGAAATCAGAGTCACAACAGGTATTTGTTGAATCCGAAACAGGCGGCGTGCACTTCAGTCTGAGGAAACAGAGAAACCGTGTTTCTTCTAACATCTTCCCTGAAAATGCGTGTCTATTCCAGTGGAAGTGTGGCAGCGCAAGGCATGTGCCCCAGGCCTGTGCCACAGAAATAGTTAGTGTAGATTGTCTCTCCCGATTCAAATCTTGTTCCGTGAAGAATGTTTCCAAGAGTATGAAAGAGAGCAGACGGGAAATGTCATGCCTTCAAGTGGGAGAAGGAAATCCTGGAAAGCCATACACCGACGTATGCGCGGCATTCTGGTAGGAACGTGTGAAGGCATAAAGAATGTGCCGTGCCCTGTGACGGTGCTTGACCAACCGCTTGTGAGGAAGTCTTCCCTCAGCTATCATATTGTTTCAGGAAGATAAAAGTGTTTTCCCTAGTGGGTGTGAAGGCATGAGGGACGTACCCTAGAGTTAGCCGTCCGTTCCGAATGTGTCTACTGTCGTTCCACGAAGAAGGATGAGTATGGAAATGTATGATGTGAGGAAGCATAAGGAGGATGGCCTACGGGTGTTTAACTCTAAGAACAAATCTAGAGGGTTGCCGTCCGTCGACGACCAGCTCTTTCCCTACGGGTGGAAGCACCTTGTTACAACTTAGTGCGAACGAAAAGAGACGGAAAGCGCGATACACTACGGCGAGGAACACGTTGTGCGGGGGGTTTCTCTCCACGAAAGTCTTGTGTCATGACGTTGGAAGGGCCTTCAAATGTACGTGAGCTCGCCTCAGCAGCGCCTTCCACTGAACTCAGAGAAACAAGGCCACGCCCAACACGATTTCGGGCTAACCTCTTGGTTCGGGAAGCATGAAGCCGTTGGAGATGTATGT
Source organism: Eumetopias jubatus (assembly GCF_037043125.1). Classification (NCBI taxonomy): domain Eukaryota; kingdom Metazoa; phylum Chordata; class Mammalia; order Carnivora; family Otariidae; genus Eumetopias; species Eumetopias jubatus. The sequence continues at coordinate 68,769,457 of NW_028274819.1, forward strand.
GTAAGCGTCTGACACTCGGCTCTCAAGGAACAAAACGGTAGAGAAATCGCCTTTCCACGACCATCTCCAGGGAAGAAGATGGAGGAAGGTTCCGACGTTAAAAGCGAAGGCACAAGTACTGTGCCATATAACACTGCTTGAGAACGAACTTGTGTCGAAAGCTTCTCCCAACTCAGATCTTGTTTCGGGAAGATAGAAGCGTTGTCAGTACTTTGTGTGAAAACACAAGGAGAACACCACACGCTGAATGGTGAAGAAACATGTGGCTCGAATGTGACCACCAACACACTAGTAGTCCCCTGGAGAGGAGTGTGTCTGGAAATGGGAGGAAGCGTAAGGAACGCGCTATACACTTAAGTCTAAGAAACAACGCTGTGGCGGTGCGTTCCTTCGACTGCCATCTGCTTTGCTAAGGAACGAAGCGGCTTGAAGCAAAGTGTGAAAGAATCCGGAGGGGAAGGAAGAGAGATCTACCTTACTCGCGGAACAAATTCTTATGGAGGGCATTTCTCAACGAACACCATGTGTCACGACGATGGAAGGGTGTTCAAATGTAGGCGCCTTCGCCGAAGGAAAGGCATACACGAATCTCTGCGAAGCAAGTCTCTGTCAAACGCGACTTGGAGCTTCCAACTGGGTTCCCGCGGAATCCCTAGTCACCAAACGTACGTGTTGAATCCTAAACGAAGGGAGTGCTCTTCAGTCTGAAGAAACACCACTCCCGAGAAACCGTGTGTCTACTAACATCTTCCCTGAAAATGGTAGGCTTTTCCCATGGAAGTGTGAAATCGCAATGTATGGGCCCCATGCCTGTGCTACAGAAGTCCTTAGTGTCGATAGTCTGTCGCCATTCAAATCCTGTTCCGTGAGAAGTGTTTTCAAGAGTAGGAGTGAGAGCAGATGGAAAAGGACACGGTTTTACGTGTGAGAAGGAAATCCGTCAAGAAAGACATACACGGAAGGATGAGAAGCACTTTAGCATGAAATGGTGCAGGCACCTAGAATGGGCCCTGTGACGGTGCTTGAGAAACCACTTGTGAAGAAGTCTTCCCTCAACTATCATATCGTTTCGGTGAGAGGAAAGTGTTTTCCGTAGTGGGTGTGAAGGCGTAAAGGGACATCGGCTCGACGTAGCTCTCCGCTCCGAATTGGCCTACTGTCGTGGCCATGAAGAAAGATGTGCATGGACATGGATAATGTGCGGAAGCGTAAGGAAGATGGCATACGTCTGTTAAACTCTAAGAACAAATCTCGAGGGTTGCCGTCCTTCGACTACCACCTCTTTTCGTAAGGATGGAAGCAGCTTGGGAAACCTAGCGTGAACGACAAAGCGATGGAACGCGCGATCCTCTACAGGGAGGAACCCGTTGGGCGGAGGGTTTCTCTCCATCAAGTCCTGTGTCATGGAGGTGGATGGGTCTTCAAATGCACGCGGACTAGCCTCAGTAGTAGTAGCCTCACACTGAATTCTGAGAAACGAGTCCATGTCCAACAGGCTTTCGTGCTAACATCTGGGTTCTTGAAGAAAGAAGCCTTTGGAGAGATGAGTGTTGCTATATAAGGTAAGGGTCTTACACTCACCTCTCAAAGAACAAAACGGTAGGGAAATAGTCTTTCCACTGCCACCTGCAGGGAAAAAGATGGAAGAACTTTCCAACGTTACCAGTGAAGGCACAACTCCTGTGCCATATACCACTGTTTGAGAAAGAGTTGTGTCGAAAGCTTCTCTCAACTCAAATCTTGTTTCAGGAAGATAGAAGCGCTTTCAGGACTTCGTGTGAAGGCGTAAGGAAAGTGCCATACGCTGAATTGTGAAGAGACATGTGGGTCGAATGTGACCACCAACTAACAAGTTGTCCCCTAGAGAGGTGTGTGTGTGGAAATCGGAGGAAGTGTAAGGAACGAGCTCTACACTTAATTCTAAAAAGCAATGCTGTGGAGGAGCGGTCCTTCGTCTACCTTCTCCTTTCCGAAGGATCGAGGCGGGCATACGCCAAGTGTGAAAGGAAGCAGAGGAAAGGCCTGATATACCTTCCTCGTGGAACTACTTTGTATGGAGGGCTTCGCTCAATGGACACCATGGGTCACGACGCTAAAAGGGGTTTCCAAATGTATGTGAGTTCGCCAAAGGAAAGCCACAGACTCAACTGCGCGAAACAAGTCTGTGTCAAACCCGACTTCGAGCTTACGACTGGCGTCACGGGGAAAACATAGTCACAACAGGTATGTGTTGAATCCGAAACAGGCGGCGTGCACTTCAGTCTCAGGAAACATCAGTGCAGAGAAACCGTGTTTCTACGAACATCTTCCCCGAAAATGCTTGTCTATTCCAATGTAAGTGCGGCAGCGCAAGGCATGTGCCCCATGCCTGTGCCACAGAAGTGGTTAGTGTAGATTGTCTCTCCCAATTCAAATCTTGTTCCGTGAGGAATGTTTTCAAGAGTATGAGAGAGATCAGAGGGGAAAGGTCATGCCTTCAAGTGGGAGAAGGATATCCTGGAAAGCCATACACCTACGTATGAGCGGCATCCTGGCATGAACGTGTGAAGGCATAGAGAATGTGCCGTCACCTGGGACGTTGCTTGACCAACCGCTTGGGAAGAAGTCCTCCCTCAGCTATCCTACAGTTTCAGGAAGATAAAAGTGTTTTCCGTAGTGGGTGTGAAGGCATGAGGGACGTACCCAAGAGTTAGCCGTCCGTCCCGAATGTGTCTCCTGTCGTTCCATGAAGAAGGATGAGTATGGATATGTATGATGTGAGGAAGCATGAGGAGGATTGCCTCCCCATGGTTAACTCTAAGAACAAATCTAGAGGTTTGCCGTCCGTCGACGACCAGCTCTTTCCCTACGGATGGAAGCACCTTGTTACAACGTAGTGCGAAAGGAAAGAGACGGAAAGTACGATACACTACGGTGAGGAACACGTTGTGGGGAGGGTTTCTCTCCACGAAAGTCTTGTGTCATGAAGTTGGAGTGCCATCAAATATACGTGTGCTCGCCTCAGCAGCGCCTTCCACTGGACACAGAGAAACAAGGCCACGTCCAACACGATTTCGTGCTCACCTCTTGGTTCGGGAAGCATGAAGCCTTTGGAGACATAGGTGTAGGTGTCTGACACTAAGCTCTCAAGGAACAAAACGGTAGAGAAATCGCCTTTCCACGACCATCTACAGGGAAGAAGATGGAGGAAAGTCCCGACGTTAAAAGCGAAGGGACAAGTACAGTGCCATATACCACTGCTTGAGAACGAACTTGTGTCGAAAGCTTCTCCCAACTCAGATCTTGTTTCGGGAAGATAGAAGCGTTGTCAGTACTTTGTGTGAAAACACAAGGAGAACACCACACGCTGAATGGTGAAGAAACATGTGGCTCGAATGTGACCACCAACACACTAGTAGTCCCCTAGAGAGGAGTGTGTCTGGAAATGGGAGGAAGCGTAAGGAACGTACTATACACTTAAGTCTAAGAAACAACGCTGTGGCGGTGCGGTCCTTCGTCTACCTTCTCCTTTCCGAAGGATCGAAGCGGCCTTGCGCCAAGTGTGAAAGGAAGCGGAGGAAAAGCCTGATATACCTTCCTCGTGGAACAACATTTATGGAGGGCTTCTCCCAATGGGCAACATGGGTCACGACGCCTGAAGGGTTTTCCAAATGTATGTGAGTTCGCCAGAGGAAAGCCACAGACTCAGCTGCGCGAAACAAGTCTGAGTCAAACCCGACTTCGAGCTTACGACTGGCGTCACGGGGAAATCAGAGTCACAACAGGTATTTGTTGAATCCGAAACAGGCGGCGTGCACTTCAGTCTGAGGAAACAGAGAAACCGTGTTTCTTCTAACATCTTCCCTGAAAATGCGTGTCTATTCCAGTGGAAGTGTGGCAGCGCAAGGCATGTGCCCCAGGCCTGTGCCACAGAAATAGTTAGTGTAGATTGTCTCTCCCGATTCAAATCTTGTTCCGTGAAGAATGTTTCCAAGAGTATGAAAGAGAGCAGACGGGAAATGTCATGCCTTCAAGTGGGAGAAGGAAATCCTGGAAAGCCATACACCGACGTATGCGCGGCATTCTGGTAGGAACGTGTGAAGGCATAAAGAATGTGCCGTGCCCTGTGACGGTGCTTGACCAACCGCTTGTGAGGAAGTCTTCCCTCAGCTATCATATTGTTTCAGGAAGATAAAAGTGTTTTCCCTAGTGGGTGTGAAGGCATGAGGGACGTACCCTAGAGTTAGCCGTCCGTTCCGAATGTGTCTACTGTCGTTCCACGAAGAAGGATGAGTATGGAAATGTATGATGTGAGGAAGCATAAGGAGGATGGCCTACGGGTGTTTAACTCTAAGAACAAATCTAGAGGGTTGCCGTCCGTCGACGACCAGCTCTTTCCCTACGGGTGGAAGCACCTTGTTACAACTTAGTGCGAACGAAAAGAGACGGAAAGCGCGATACACTACGGCGAGGAACACGTTGTGCGGGGGGTTTCTCTCCACGAAAGTCTTGTGTCATGACGTTGGAAGGGCCTTCAAATGTACGTGAGCTCGCCTCAGCAGCGCCTTCCACTGAACTCAGAGAAACAAGGCCACGCCCAACACGATTTCGGGCTAACCTCTTGGTTCGGGAAGCATGAAGCCGTTGGAGATGTATGTGTAAGCGTCTGACACTCGGCTCTCAAGGAACAAAACGGTAGAGAAATCGCCTTTCCACGACCATCTCCAGGGAAGAAGATGGAGGAAGGTTCCGACGTTAAAAGCGAAGGCACAAGTACTGTGCCATATAACACTGCTTGAGAACGAACTTGTGTCGAAAGCTTCTCCCAACTCAGATCTTGTTTCGGGAAGATAGAAGCGTTGTCAGTACTTTGTGTGAAAACACAAGGAGAACACCACACGCTGAATGGTGAAGAAACATGTGGCTCGAATGTGACCACCAACACACTAGTAGTCCCCTGGAGAGGAGTGTGTCTGGAAATGGGAGGAAGCGTAAGGAACGCGCTATACACTTAAGTCTAAGAAACAACGCTGTGGCGGTGCGTTCCTTCGACTGCCATCTGCTTTGCTAAGGAACGAAGCGGCTTGAAGCAAAGTGTGAAAGAATCCGGAGGGGAAGGAAGAGAGATCTACCTTACTCGCGGAACAAATTCTTATGGAGGGCATTTCTCAACGAACACCATGTGTCACGACGATGGAAGGGTGTTCAAATGTAGGCGCCTTCGCCGAAGGAAAGGCATACACGAATCTCTGCGAAGCAAGTCTCTGTCAAACGCGACTTGGAGCTTCCAACTGGGTTCCCGCGGAATCCCTAGTCACCAAACGTACGTGTTGAATCCTAAACGAAGGGAGTGCTCTTCAGTCTGAAGAAACACCACTCCCGAGAAACCGTGTGTCTACTAACATCTTCCCTGAAAATGGTAGGCTTTTCCCATGGAAGTGTGAAATCGCAATGTATGGGCCCCATGCCTGTGCTACAGAAGTCCTTAGTGTCGATAGTCTGTCGCCATTCAAATCCTGTTCCGTGAGAAGTGTTTTCAAGAGTAGGAGTGAGAGCAGATGGAAAAGGACACGGTTTTACGTGTGAGAAGGAAATCCGTCAAGAAAGACATACACGGAAGGATGAGAAGCACTTTAGCATGAAATGGTGCAGGCACCTAGAATGGGCCCTGTGACGGTGCTTGAGAAACCACTTGTGAAGAAGTCTTCCCTCAACTATCATATCGTTTCGGTGAGAGGAAAGTGTTTTCCGTAGTGGGTGTGAAGGCGTAAGGGACATCGGCTCGACGTAGCTCTCCGCTCCGAATTGGCCTACTGTCGTGGCCATGAAGAAAGATGTGCATGGACATGGATAATGTGCGGAAGCGTAAGGAAGATGGCATACGTCTGTTAAACTCTAAGAACAAATCTCGAGGGTTGCCGTCCTTCGACTACCACCTCTTTTCGTAAGGATGGAAGCAGCTTGGGAAACCTAGCGTGAACGACAAAGCGATGGAACGCGCGATCCTCTACAGGGAGGAACCCGTTGGGCGGAGGGTTTCTCTCCATCAAGTCCTGTGTCATGGAGGTGGATGGGTCTTCAAATGCACGCGGACTAGACTCAGTAGTAGTAGCCTCACACTGAATTCTGAGAAACGAGTCCATGTCCAACAGGCTTTCGTGCTAACATCTGGGTTCTTGAAGAAAGAAGCCTTTGGAGAGATGAGTGTTGCTATATAAGGTAAGGGTCTTACACTCACCTCTCAAAGAACAAAACGGTAGGGAAATAGTCTTTCCACTGCCACCTGCAGGGAAAAAGATGGAAGAACTTTCCAACGTTACCAGTGAAGGCACAACTCCTGTGCCATATACCACTGTTTGAGAAAGAGTTGTGTCGAAAGCTTCTCTCAACTCAAATCTTGTTTCAGGAAGATAGAAGCGCTTTCAGGACTTCGTGTGAAGGCGTAAGGAAAGTGCCATACGCTGAATTGTGAAGAGACATGTGGGTCGAATGTGACCACCAACTAACAAGTTGTCCCCTAGAGAGGTGTGTGTGTGGAAATCGGAGGAAGTGTAAGGAACGAGCTCTACACTTAATTCTAAAAAGCAATGCTGTGGAGGAGCGGTCCTTCGTCTACCTTCTCCTTTCCGAAGGATCGAGGCGGGCATACGCCAAGTGTGAAAGGAAGCAGAGGAAAGGCCTGATATACCTTCCTCGTGGAACTACTTTGTATGGAGGGCTTCGCTCAATGGACACCATGGGTCACGACGCTAAAAGGGGTTTCCAAATGTATGTGAGTTCGCCAAAGGAAAGCCACAGACTCAACTGCGCGAAACAAGTCTGTGTCAAACCCGACTTCGAGCTTACGACTGGCGTCACGGGGAAAACATAGTCACAACAGGTATGTGTTGAATCCGAAACAGGCGGCGTGCACTTCAGTCTCAGGAAACATCAGTGCAGAGAAACCGTGTTTCTACGAACATCTTCCCCGAAAATGCTTGTCTATTCCAATGTAAGTGCGGCAGCGCAAGGCATGTGCCCCATGCCTGTGCCACAGAAGTGGTTAGTGTAGATTGTCTCTCCCAATTCAAATCTTGTTCCGTGAGGAATGTTTTCAAGAGTATGAGAGAGATCAGAGGGGAAAGGTCATGCCTTCAAGTGGGAGAAGGATATCCTGGAAAGCCATACACCTACGTATGAGCGGCATCCTGGCATGAACGTGTGAAGGCATAGAGAATGTGCCGTCACCTGGGACGTTGCTTGACCAACCGCTTGGGAAGAAGTCCTCCCTCAGCTATCCTACAGTTTCAGGAAGATAAAAGTGTTTTCCGTAGTGGGTGTGAAGGCATGAGGGACGTACCCAAGAGTTAGCCGTCCGTCCCGAATGTGTCTCCTGTCGTTCCATGAAGAAGGATGAGTATGGATATGTATGATGTGAGGAAGCATGAGGAGGATTGCCTCCCCATGGTTAACTCTAAGAACAAATCTAGAGGTTTGCCGTCCGTCGACGACCAGCTCTTTCCCTACGGATGGAAGCACCTTGTTACAACGTAGTGCGAAAGGAAAGAGACGGAAAGTACGATACACTACGGTGAGGAACACGTTGTGGGGAGGGTTTCTCTCCACGAAAGTCTTGTGTCATGAAGTTGGAGTGCCATCAAATATACGTGTGCTCGCCTCAGCAGCGCCTTCCACTGGACACAGAGAAACAAGGCCACGTCCAACACGATTTCGTGCTCACCTCTTGGTTCGGGAAGCATGAAGCCTTTGGAGACATAGGTGTAGGTGTCTGACACTAAGCTCTCAAGGAACAAAACGGTAGAGAAATCGCCTTTCCACGACCATCTACAGGGAAGAAGATGGAGGAAAGTCCCGACGTTAAAAGCGAAGGGACAAGTACAGTGCCATATACCACTGCTTGAGAACGAACTTGTGTCGAAAGCTTCTCCCAACTCAGATCTTGTTTCGGGAAGATAGAAGCGTTGTCAGTACTTTGTGTGAAAACACAAGGAGAACACCACACGCTGAATGGTGAAGAAACATGTGGCTCGAATGTGACCACCAACACACTAGTAGTCCCCTAGAGAGGAGTGTGTCTGGAAATGGGAGGAAGCGTAAGGAACGTACTATACACTTAAGTCTAAGAAACAACGCTGTGGCGGTGCGGTCCTTCGTCTACCTTCTCCTTTCCGAAGGATCGAAGCGGCCTTGCGCCAAGTGTGAAAGGAAGCGGAGGAAAAGCCTGATATACCTTCCTCGTGGAACAACATTTATGGAGGGCTTCTCCCAATGGGCAACATGGGTCACGACGCCTGAAGGGTTTTCCAAATGTATGTGAGTTCGCCAGAGGAAAGCCACAGACTCAGCTGCGCGAAACAAGTCTGAGTCAAACCCGACTTCGAGCTTACGACTGGCGTCACGGGGAAATCAGAGTCACAACAGGTATTTGTTGAATCCGAAACAGGCGGCGTGCACTTCAGTCTGAGGAAACAGAGAAACCGTGTTTCTTCTAACATCTTCCCTGAAAATGCTTGTCTATTCCAGTGGAAGTGTGGCAGCGCAAGGCATGTGCCCCAGGCCTGTGCCACAGAAATAGTTAGTGTAGATTGTCTCTCCCGATTCAAATCTTGTTCCGTGAAGAATGTTTCCAAGAGTATGAAAGAGAGCAGACGGGAAATGTCATGCCTTCAAGTGGGAGAAGGAAATCCTGGAAAGCCATACACCGACGTATGCGCGGCATTCTGGTAGGAACGTGTGAAGGCATAAAGAATGTGCCGTGCCCTGTGACGGTGCTTGACCAACCGCTTGTGAGGAAGTCTTCCCTCAGCTATCATATTGTTTCAGGAAGATAAAAGTGTTTTCCCTAGTGGGTGTGAAGGCATGAGGGACGTACCCTAGAGTTAGCCGTCCGTTCCGAATGTGTCTACTGTCGTTCCACGAAGAAGGATGAGTATGGAAATGTATGATGTGAGGAAGCATAAGGAGGATGGCCTACGGGTGTTTAACTCTAAGAACAAATCTAGAGGGTTGCCGTCCGTCGACGACCAGCTCTTTCCCTACGGGTGGAAGCACCTTGTTACAACTTAGTGCGAACGAAAAGAGACGGAAAGCGCGATACACTACGGCGAGGAACACGTTGTGCGGGGGGTTTCTCTCCACGAAAGTCTTGTGTCATGACGTTGGAAGGGCCTTCAAATGTACGTGAGCTCGCCTCAGCAGCGCCTTCCACTGAACTCAGAGAAACAAGGCCACGCCCAACACGATTTCGGGCTAACCTCTTGGTTCGGGAAGCATGAAGCCGTTGGAGATGTATGTGTAAGCGTCTGACACTCGGCTCTCAAGGAACAAAACGGTAGAGAAATCGCCTTTCCACGACCATCTCCAGGGAAGAAGATGGAGGAAGGTTCCGACGTTAAAAGCGAAGGCACAAGTACTGTGCCATATAACACTGCTTGAGAACGAACTTGTGTCGAAAGCTTCTCCCAACTCAGATCTTGTTTCGGGAAGATAGAAGCGTTGTCAGTACTTTGTGTGAAAACACAAGGAGAACACCACACGCTGAATGGTGAAGAAACATGTGGCTCGAATGTGACCACCAACACACTAGTAGTCCCCTGGAGAGGAGTGTGTCTGGAAATGGGAGGAAGCGTAAGGAACGCGCTATACACTTAAGTCTAAGAAACAACGCTGTGGCGGTGCGTTCCTTCGACTGCCATCTGCTTTGCTAAGGAACGAAGCGGCTTGAAGCAAAGTGTGAAAGAATCCGGAGGGGAAGGAAGAGAGATCTACCTTACTCGCGGAACAAATTCTTATGGAGGGCATTTCTCAACGAACACCATGTGTCACGACGATGGAAGGGTGTTCAAATGTAGGCGCCTTCGCCGAAGGAAAGGCATACACGAATCTCTGCGAAGCAAGTCTCTGTCAAACGCGACTTGGAGCTTCCAACTGGGTTCCCGCGGAATCCCTAGTCACCAAACGTACGTGTTGAATCCTAAACGAAGGGAGTGCTCTTCAGTCTGAAGAAACACCACTCCCGAGAAACCGTGTGTCTACTAACATCTTCCCTGAAAATGGTAGGCTTTTCCCATGGAAGTGTGAAATCGCAATGTATGGGCCCCATGCCTGTGCTACAGAAGTCCTTAGTGTCGATAGTCTGTCGCCATTCAAATCCTGTTCCGTGAGAAGTGTTTTCAAGAGTAGGAGTGAGAGCAGATGGAAAAGGACACGGTTTTACGTGTGAGAAGGAAATCCGTCAAGAAAGACATACACGGAAGGATGAGAAGCACTTTAGCATGAAATGGTGCAGGCACCTAGAATGGGCCCTGTGACGGTGCTTGAGAAACCACTTGTGAAGAAGTCTTCCCTCAACTATCATATCGTTTCGGTGAGAGGAAAGTGTTTTCCGTAGTGGGTGTGAAGGCGTAAGGGACATCGGCTCGACGTAGCTCTCCGCTCCGAATTGGCCTACTGTCGTGGCCATGAAGAAAGATGTGCATGGACATGGATAATGTGCGGAAGCGTAAGGAAGATGGCATACGTCTGTTAAACTCTAAGAACAAATCTCGAGGGTTGCCGTCCTTCGACTACCACCTCTTTTCGTAAGGATGGAAGCAGCTTGGGAAACCTAGCGTGAACGACAAAGCGATGGAACGCGCGATCCTCTACAGGGAGGAACCCGTTGGGCGGAGGGTTTCTCTCCATCAAGTCCTGTGTCATGGAGGTGGATGGGTCTTCAAATGCACGCGGACTAGACTCAGTAGTAGTAGCCTCACACTGAATTCTGAGAAACGAGTCCATGTCCAACAGGCTTTCGTGCTAACATCTGGGTTCTTGAAGAAAGAAGCCTTTGGAGAGATGAGTGTTGCTATATAAGGTAAGGGTCTTACACTCACCTCTCAAAGAACAAAACGGTAGGGAAATAGTCTTTCCACTGCCACCTGCAGGGAAAAAGATGGAAGAACTTTCCAACGTTACCAGTGAAGGCACAACTCCTGTGCCATATACCACTGTTTGAGAAAGAGTTGTGTCGAAAGCTTCTCTCAACTCAAATCTTGTTTCAGGAAGATAGAAGCGCTTTCAGGACTTCGTGTGAAGGCGTAAGGAAAGTGCCATACGCTGAATTGTGAAGAGACATGTGGGTCGAATGTGACCACCAACTAACAAGTTGTCCCCTAGAGAGGTGTGTGTGTGGAAATCGGAGGAAGTGTAAGGAACGAGCTCTACACTTAATTCTAAAAAGCAATGCTGTGGAGGAGCGGTCCTTCGTCTACCTTCTCCTTTCCGAAGGATCGAGGCGGGCATACGCCAAGTGTGAAAGGAAGCAGAGGAAAGGCCTGATATACCTTCCTCGTGGAACTACTTTGTATGGAGGGCTTCGCTCAATGGACACCATGGGTCACGACGCTAAAAGGGGTTTCCAAATGTATGTGAGTTCGCCAGAGGAAAGCCACAGACTCAGCTGCGCGAAACAAGTCTGAGTCAAACCCGACTTCGAGCTTACGACTGGCGTCACGGGGAAATCAGAGTCACAACAGGTATTTGTTGAATCCGAAACAGGCGGCGTGCACTTCAGTCTGAGGAAACAGAGAAACCGTGTTTCTTCTAACATCTTCCCTGAAAATGCGTGTCTATTCCAGTGGAAGTGTGGCAGCGCAAGGCATGTGCCCCAGGCCTGTGCCACAGAAATAGTTAGTGTAGATTGTCTCTCCCGATTCAAATCTTGTTCCGTGAAGAATGTTTCCAAGAGTATGAAAGAGAGCAGACGGGAAATGTCATGCCTTCAAGTGGGAGAAGGAAATCCTGGAAAGCCATACACCGACGTATGCGCGGCATTCTGGTAGGAACGTGTGAAGGCATAAAGAATGTGCCGTGCCCTGTGACGGTGCTTGACCAACCGCTTGTGAGGAAGTCTTCCCTCAGCTATCATATTGTTTCAGGAAGATAAAAGTGTTTTCCCTAGTGGGTGTGAAGGCATGAGGGACGTACCCTAGAGTTAGCCGTCCGTTCCGAATGTGTCTACTGTCGTTCCACGAAGAAGGATGAGTATGGAAATGTATGATGTGAGGAAGCATAAGGAGGATGGCCTACGGGTGTTTAACTCTAAGAACAAATCTAGAGGGTTGCCGTCCGTCGACGACCAGCTCTTTCCCTACGGGTGGAAGCACCTTGTTACAACTTAGTGCGAACGAAAAGAGACGGAAAGCGCGATACACTACGGCGAGGAACACGTTGTGCGGGGGGTTTCTCTCCACGAAAGTCTTGTGTCATGACGTTGGAAGGGCCTTCAAATGTACGTGAGCTCGCCTCAGCAGCGCCTTCCACTGAACTCAGAGAAACAAGGCCACGCCCAACACGATTTCGGGCTAACCTCTTGGTTCGGGAAGCATGAAGCCGTTGGAGATGTATGTGTAAGCGTCTGACACTCGGCTCTCAAGGAACAAAACGGTAGAGAAATCGCCTTTCCACGACCATCTCCAGGGAAGAAGATGGAGGAAGGTTCCGACGTTAAAAGCGAAGGCACAAGTACTGTGCCATATAACACTGCTTGAGAACGAACTTGTGTCGAAAGCTTCTCCCAACTCAGATCTTGTTTCGGGAAGATAGAAGCGTTGTCAGTACTTTGTGTGAAAACACAAGGAGAACACCACACGCTGAATGGTGAAGAAACATGTGGCTCGAATGTGACCACCAACACACTAGTAGTCCCCTGGAGAGGAGTGTGTCTGGAAATGGGAGGAAGCGTAAGGAACGCGCTATACACTTAAGTCTAAGAAACAACGCTGTGGCGGTGCGTTCCTTCGACTGCCATCTGCTTTGCTAAGGAACGAAGCGGCTTGAAGCAAAGTGTGAAAGAATCCGGAGGGGAAGGAAGAGAGATCTACCTTACTCGCGGAACAAATTCTTATGGAGGGCATTTCTCAACGAACACCATGTGTCACGACGATGGAAGGGTGTTCAAATGTAGGCGCCTTCGCCGAAGGAAAGGCATACACGAATCTCTGCGAAGCAAGTCTCTGTCAAACGCGACTTCGAGCTTCCAACTGGGTTCCCGCGGAATCCCTAGTCACCAAACGTACGTGTTGAATCCTAAACGAAGGGAGTGCTCTTCAGTCTGAAGAAACACCACTCCCGAGAAACCGTGTGTCTACTAACATCTTCCCTGAAAATGGTAGGCTTTTCCCATGGAAGTGTGAAATCGCAATGTATGGGCCCCATGCCTGTGCTACAGAAGTCCTTAGTGTCGATAGTCTGTCGCCATTCAAATCCTGTTCCGTGAGAAGTGTTTTCAAGAGTAGGAGTGAGAGCAGATGGAAAAGGACACGGTTTTACGTGTGAGAAGGAAATCCGTCAAGAAAGACATACACGGAAGGATGAGAAGCACTTTAGCATGAAATGGTGCAGGCACCTAGAATGGGCCCTGTGACGGTGCTTGAGAAACCACTTGTGAAGAAGTCTTCCCTCAACTATCATATCGTTTCGGTGAGAGGAAAGTGTTTTCCGTAGTGGGTGTGAAGGCGTAAGGGACATCGGCTCGACGTAGCTCTCCGCTCCGAATTGGCCTACTGTCGTGGCCATGAAGAAAGATGTGCATGGACATGGATAATGTGCGGAAGCGTAAGGAAGATGGCATACGTCTGTTAAACTCTAAGAACAAATCTCGAGGGTTGCCGTCCTTCGACTACCACCTCTTTTCGTAAGGATGGAAGCAGCTTGGGAAACCTAGCGTGAACGACAAAGCGATGGAACGCGCGATCCTCTACAGGGAGGAACCCGTTGGGCGGAGGGTTTCTCTCCATCAAGTCCTGTGTCATGGAGGTGGATGGGTCTTCAAATGCACGCGGACTAGCCTCAGTAGTAGTAGCCTCACACTGAATTCTGAGAAACGAGTCCATGTCCAACAGGCTTTCGTGCTAACATCTGGGTTCTTGAAGAAAGAAGCCTTTGGAGAGATGAGTGTTGCTATATAAGGTAAGGGTCTTACACTCACCTCTCAAAGAACAAAACGGTAGGGAAATAGTCTTTCCACTGCCACCTGCAGGGAAAAAGATGGAAGAACTTTCCAACGTTACCAGTGAAGGCACAACTCCTGTGCCATATACCACTGTTTGAGAAAGAGTTGTGTCGAAAGCTTCTCTCAAATCAAATCTTGTTTCAGGAAGATAGAAGCGCTTTCAGGACTTCGTGTGAAGGCGTAAGGAAAGTGCCATACGCTGAATTGTGAAGAGACATGTGGGTCGAATGTGACCACCAACTAACAAGTTGTCCCCTAGAGAGGTGTGTGTGTGGAAATCGGAGGAAGTGTAAGGAACGAGCTCTACACTTAATTCTAAAAAGCAATGCTGTGGAGGAGCGGTCCTTCGTCTACCTTCTCCTTTCCGAAGGATCGAGGCGGGCATACGCCAAGTGTGAAAGGAAGCAGAGGAAAGGCCTGATATACCTTCCTCGTGGAACTACTTTGTATGGAGGGCTTCGCTCAATGGACACCATGGGTCACGACGCTAAAAGGGGTTTCCAAATGTATGTGAGTTCGCCAAAGGAAAGCCACAGACTCAACTGCGCGAAACAAGTCTGTGTCAAACCCGACTTCGAGCTTACGACTGGCGTCACGGGGAAAACATAGTCACAACAGGTATGTGTTGAATCCGAAACAGGCGGCGTGCACTTCAGTCTCAGGAAACATCAGTGCAGAGAAACCGTGTTTCTACGAACATCTTCCCCGAAAATGCTTGTCTATTCCAATGTAAGTGCGGCAGCGCAAGGCATGTGCCCCATGCCTGTGCCACAGAAGTGGTTAGTGTAGATTGTCTCTCCCAATTCAAATCTTGTTCCGTGAGGAATGTTTTCAAGAGTATGAGAGAGATCAGAGGGGAAAGGTCATGCCTTCAAGTGGGAGAAGGATATCCTGGAAAGCCATACACCTACGTATGAGCGGCATCCTGGCATGAACGTGTGAAGGCATAGAGAATGTGCCGTCACCTGGGACGTTGCTTGACCAACCGCTTGGGAAGAAGTCCTCCCTCAGCTATCCTACAGTTTCAGGAAGATAAAAGTGTTTTCCGTAGTGGGTGTGAAGGCATGAGGGACGTACCCAAGAGTTAGCCGTCCGTCCCGAATGTGTCTCCTGTCGTTCCATGAAGAAGGATGAGTATGGATATGTATGATGTGAGGAAGCATGAGGAGGATTGCCTCCCCATGGTTAACTCTAAGAACAAATCTAGAGGTTTGCCGTCCGTCGACGACCAGCTCTTTCCCTACGGATGGAAGCACCTTGTTACAACGTAGTGCGAAAGGAAAGAGACGGAAAGTACGATACACTACGGTGAGGAACACGTTGTGGGGAGGGTTTCTCTCCACGAAAGTCTTGTGTCATGAAGTTGGAGTGCCATCAAATATACGTGTGCTCGCCTCAGCAGCGCCTTCCACTGGACACAGAGAAACAAGGCCACGTCCAACACGATTTCGTGCTCACCTCTTGGTTCGGGAAGCATGAAGCCTTTGGAGACATAGGTGTAGGTGTCTGACACTAAGCTCTCAAGGAACAAAACGGTAGAGAAATCGCCTTTCCACGACCATCTACAGGGAAGAAGATGGAGGAAAGTCCCGACGTTAAAAGCGAAGGGACAAGTACAGTGCCATATACCACTGCTTGAGAACGAACTTGTGTCGAAAGCTTCTCCCAACTCAGATCTTGTTTCGGGAAGATAGAAGCGTTGTCAGTACTTTGTGTGAAAACACAAGGAGAACACCACACGCTGAATGGTGAAGAAACATGTGGCTCGAATGTGACCACCAACACACTAGTAGTCCCCTAGAGAGGAGTGTGTCTGGAAATGGGAGGAAGCGTAAGGAACGTACTATACACTTAAGTCTAAGAAACAACGCTGTGGCGGTGCGGTCCTTCGTCTACCTTCTCCTTTCCGAAGGATCGAAGCGGCCTTGCGCCAAGTGTGAAAGGAAGCGGAGGAAAAGCCTGATATACCTTCCTCGTGGAACAACATTTATGGAGGGCTTCTCCCAATGGGCAACATGGGTCACGACGCCTGAAGGGTTTTCCAAATGTATGTGAGTTCGCCAGAGGAAAGCCACAGACTCAGCTGCGCGAAACAAGTCTGAGTCAAACCCGACTTCGAGCTTACGACTGGCGTCACGGGGAAATCAGAGTCACAACAGGTATTTGTTGAATCCGAAACAGGCGGCGTGCACTTCAGTCTGAGGAAACAGAGAAACCGTGTTTCTTCTAACATCTTCCCTGAAAATGCTTGTCTATTCCAGTGGAAGTGTGGCAGCGCAAGGCATGTGCCCCAGGCCTGTGCCACAGAAATAGTTAGTGTAGATTGTCTCTCCCGATTCAAATCTTGTTCCGTGAAGAATGTTTCCAAGAGTATGAAAGAGAGCAGACGGGAAATGTCATGCCTTCAAGTGGGAGAAGGAAATCCTGGAAAGCCATACACCGACGTATGCGCGGCATTCTGGTAGGAACGTGTGAAGGCATAAAGAATGTGCCGTGCCCTGTGACGGTGCTTGACCAACCGCTTGTGAGGAAGTCTTCCCTCAGCTATCATATTGTTTCAGGAAGATAAAAGTGTTTTCCCTAGTGGGTGTGAAGGCATGAGGGACGTACCCTAGAGTTAGCCGTCCGTTCCGAATGTGTCTACTGTCGTTCCACGAAGAAGGATGAGTATGGAAATGTATGATGTGAGGAAGCATAAGGAGGATGGCCTACGGGTGTTTAACTCTAAGAACAAATCTAGAGGGTTGCCGTCCGTCGACGACCAGCTCTTTCCCTACGGGTGGAAGCACCTTGTTACAACTTAGTGCGAACGAAAAGAGACGGAAAGCGCGATACACTACGGCGAGGAACACGTTGTGCGGGGGGTTTCTCTCCACGAAAGTCTTGTGTCATGACGTTGGAAGGGCCTTCAAATGTACGTGAGCTCGCCTCAGCAGCGCCTTCCACTGAACTCAGAGAAACAAGGCCACGCCCAACACGATTTCGGGCTAACCTCTTGGTTCGGGAAGCATGAAGCCGTTGGAGATGTATGTGTAAGCGTCTGACACTCGGCTCTCAAGGAACAAAACGGTAGAGAAATCGCCTTTCCACGACCATCTCCAGGGAAGAAGATGGAGGAAGGTTCCGACGTTAAAAGCGAAGGCACAAGTACTGTGCCATATAACACTGCTTGAGAACGAACTTGTGTCGAAAGCTTCTCCCAACTCAGATCTTGTTTCGGGAAGATAGAAGCGTTGTCAGTACTTTGTGTGAAAACACAAGGAGAACACCACACGCTGAATGGTGAAGAAACATGTGGCTCGAATGTGACCACCAACACACTAGTAGTCCCCTGGAGAGGAGTGTGTCTGGAAATGGGAGGAAGCGTAAGGAACGCGCTATACACTTAAGTCTAAGAAACAACGCTGTGGCGGTGCGTTCCTTCGACTGCCATCTGCTTTGCTAAGGAACGAAGCGGCTTGAAGCAAAGTGTGAAAGAATCCGGAGGGGAAGGAAGAGAGATCTACCTTACTCGCGGAACAAATTCTTATGGAGGGCATTTCTCAACGAACACCATGTGTCACGACGATGGAAGGGTGTTCAAATGTAGGCGCCTTCGCCGAAGGAAAGGCATACACGAATCTCTGCGAAGCAAGTCTCTGTCAAACGCGACTTGGAGCTTCCAACTGGGTTCCCGCGGAATCCCTAGTCACCAAACGTACGTGTTGAATCCTAAACGAAGGGAGTGCTCTTCAGTCTGAAGAAACACCACTCCCGAGAAACCGTGTGTCTACTAACATCTTCCCTGAAAATGGTAGGCTTTTCCCATGGAAGTGTGAAATCGCAATGTATGGGCCCCATGCCTGTGCTACAGAAGTCCTTAGTGTCGATAGTCTGTCGCCATTCAAATCCTGTTCCGTGAGAAGTGTTTTCAAGAGTAGGAGTGAGAGCAGATGGAAAAGGACACGGTTTTACGTGTGAGAAGGAAATCCGTCAAGAAAGACATACACGGAAGGATGAGAAGCACTTTAGCATGAAATGGTGCAGGCACCTAGAATGGGCCCTGTGACGGTGCTTGAGAAACCACTTGTGAAGAAGTCTTCCCTCAACTATCATATCGTTTCGGTGAGAGGAAAGTGTTTTCCGTAGTGGGTGTGAAGGCGTAAGGGACATCGGCTCGACGTAGCTCTCCGCTCCGAATTGGCCTACTGTCGTGGCCATGAAGAAAGATGTGCATGGACATGGATAATGTGCGGAAGCGTAAGGAAGATGGCATACGTCTGTTAAACTCTAAGAACAAATCTCGAGGGTTGCCGTCCTTCGACTACCACCTCTTTTCGTAAGGATGGAAGCAGCTTGGGAAACCTAGCGTGAACGACAAAGCGATGGAACGCGCGATCCTCTACAGGGAGGAACCCGTTGGGCGGAGGGTTTCTCTCCATCAAGTCCTGTGTCATGGAGGTGGATGGGTCTTCAAATGCACGCGGACTAGACTCAGTAGTAGTAGCCTCACACTGAATTCTGAGAAACGAGTCCATGTCCAACAGGCTTTCGTGCTAACATCTGGGTTCTTGAAGAAAGAAGCCTTTGGAGAGATGAGTGTTGCTATATAAGGTAAGGGTCTTACACTCACCTCTCAAAGAACAAAACGGTAGGGAAATAGTCTTTCCACTGCCACCTGCAGGGAAAAAGATGGAAGAACTTTCCAACGTTACCAGTGAAGGCACAACTCCTGTGCCATATACCACTGTTTGAGAAAGAGTTGTGTCGAAAGCTTCTCTCAACTCAAATCTTGTTTCAGGAAGATAGAAGCGCTTTCAGGACTTCGTGTGAAGGCGTAAGGAAAGTGCCATACGCTGAATTGTGAAGAGACATGTGGGTCGAATGTGACCACCAACTAACAAGTTGTCCCCTAGAGAGGTGTGTGTGTGGAAATCGGAGGAAGTGTAAGGAACGAGCTCTACACTTAATTCTAAAAAGCAATGCTGTGGAGGAGCGGTCCTTCGTCTACCTTCTCCTTTCCGAAGGATCGAGGCGGGCATACGCCAAGTGTGAAAGGAAGCAGAGGAAAGGCCTGATATACCTTCCTCGTGGAACTACTTTGTATGGAGGGCTTCGCTCAATGGACACCATGGGTCACGACGCTAAAAGGGGTTTCCAAATGTATGTGAGTTCGCCAGAGGAAAGCCACAGACTCAGCTGCGCGAAACAAGTCTGAGTCAAACCCGACTTCGAGCTTACGACTGGCGTCACGGGGAAATCAGAGTCACAACAGGTATTTGTTGAATCCGAAACAGGCGGCGTGCACTTCAGTCTGAGGAAACAGAGAAACCGTGTTTCTTCTAACATCTTCCCTGAAAATGCGTGTCTATTCCAGTGGAAGTGTGGCAGCGCAAGGCATGTGCCCCAGGCCTGTGCCACAGAAATAGTTAGTGTAGATTGTCTCTCCCGATTCAAATCTTGTTCCGTGAAGAATGTTTCCAAGAGTATGAAAGAGAGCAGACGGGAAATGTCATGCCTTCAAGTGGGAGAAGGAAATCCTGGAAAGCCATACACCGACGTATGCGCGGCATTCTGGTAGGAACGTGTGAAGGCATAAAGAATGTGCCGTGCCCTGTGACGGTGCTTGACCAACCGCTTGTGAGGAAGTCTTCCCTCAGCTATCATATTGTTTCAGGAAGATAAAAGTGTTTTCCCTAGTGGGTGTGAAGGCATGAGGGACGTACCCTAGAGTTAGCCGTCCGTTCCGAATGTGTCTACTGTCGTTCCACGAAGAAGGATGAGTATGGAAATGTATGATGTGAGGAAGCATAAGGAGGATGGCCTACGGGTGTTTAACTCTAAGAACAAATCTAGAGGGTTGCCGTCCGTCGACGACCAGCTCTTTCCCTACGGGTGGAAGCACCTTGTTACAACTTAGTGCGAACGAAAAGAGACGGAAAGCGCGATACACTACGGCGAGGAACACGTTGTGCGGGGGGTTTCTCTCCACGAAAGTCTTGTGTCATGACGTTGGAAGGGCCTTCAAATGTACGTGAGCTCGCCTCAGCAGCGCCTTCCACTGAACTCAGAGAAACAAGGCCACGCCCAACACGATTTCGGGCTAACCTCTTGGTTCGGGAAGCATGAAGCCGTTGGAGATGTATGTGTAAGCGTCTGACACTCGGCTCTCAAGGAACAAAACGGTAGAGAAATCGCCTTTCCACGACCATCTCCAGGGAAGAAGATGGAGGAAGGTTCCGACGTTAAAAGCGAAGGCACAAGTACTGTGCCATATAACACTGCTTGAGAACGAACTTGTGTCGAAAGCTTCTCCCAACTCAGATCTTGTTTCGGGAAGATAGAAGCGTTGTCAGTACTTTGTGTGAAAACACAAGGAGAACACCACACGCTGAATGGTGAAGAAACATGTGGCTCGAATGTGACCACCAACACACTAGTAGTCCCCTGGAGAGGAGTGTGTCTGGAAATGGGAGGAAGCGTAAGGAACGCGCTATACACTTAAGTCTAAGAAACAACGCTGTGGCGGTGCGTTCCTTCGACTGCCATCTGCTTTGCTAAGGAACGAAGCGGCTTGAAGCAAAGTGTGAAAGAATCCGGAGGGGAAGGAAGAGAGATCTACCTTACTCGCGGAACAAATTCTTATGGAGGGCATTTCTCAACGAACACCATGTGTCACGACGATGGAAGGGTGTTCAAATGTAGGCGCCTTCGCCGAAGGAAAGGCATACACGAATCTCTGCGAAGCAAGTCTCTGTCAAACGCGACTTCGAGCTTCCAACTGGGTTCCCGCGGAATCCCTAGTCACCAAACGTACGTGTTGAATCCTAAACGAAGGGAGTGCTCTTCAGTCTGAAGAAACACCACTCCCGAGAAACCGTGTGTCTACTAACATCTTCCCTGAAAATGGTAGGCTTTTCCCATGGAAGTGTGAAATCGCAATGTATGGGCCCCATGCCTGTGCTACAGAAGTCCTTAGTGTCGATAGTCTGTCGCCATTCAAATCCTGTTCCGTGAGAAGTGTTTTCAAGAGTAGGAGTGAGAGCAGATGGAAAAGGACACGGTTTTACGTGTGAGAAGGAAATCCGTCAAGAAAGACATACACGGAAGGATGAGAAGCACTTTAGCATGAAATGGTGCAGGCACCTAGAATGGGCCCTGTGACGGTGCTTGAGAAACCACTTGTGAAGAAGTCTTCCCTCAACTATCATATCGTTTCGGTGAGAGGAAAGTGTTTTCCGTAGTGGGTGTGAAGGCGTAAGGGACATCGGCTCGACGTAGCTCTCCGCTCCGAATTGGCCTACTGTCGTGGCCATGAAGAAAGATGTGCATGGACATGGATAATGTGCGGAAGCGTAAGGAAGATGGCATACGTCTGTTAAACTCTAAGAACAAATCTCGAGGGTTGCCGTCCTTCGACTACCACCTCTTTTCGTAAGGATGGAAGCAGCTTGGGAAACCTAGCGTGAACGACAAAGCGATGGAACGCGCGATCCTCTACAGGGAGGAACCCGTTGGGCGGAGGGTTTCTCTCCATCAAGTCCTGTGTCATGGAGGTGGATGGGTCTTCAAATGCACGCGGACTAGCCTCAGTAGTAGTAGCCTCACACTGAATTCTGAGAAACGAGTCCATGTCCAACAGGCTTTCGTGCTAACATCTGGGTTCTTGAAGAAAGAAGCCTTTGGAGAGATGAGTGTTGCTATATAAGGTAAGGGTCTTACACTCACCTCTCAAAGAACAAAACGGTAGGGAAATAGTCTTTCCACTGCCACCTGCAGGGAAAAAGATGGAAGAACTTTCCAACGTTACCAGTGAAGGCACAACTCCTGTGCCATATACCACTGTTTGAGAAAGAGTTGTGTCGAAAGCTTCTCTCAAATCAAATCTTGTTTCAGGAAGATAGAAGCGCTTTCAGGACTTCGTGTGAAGGCGTAAGGAAAGTGCCATACGCTGAATTGTGAAGAGACATGTGGGTCGAATGTGACCACCAACTAACAAGTTGTCCCCTAGAGAGGTGTGTGTGTGGAAATCGGAGGAAGTGTAAGGAACGAGCTCTACACTTAATTCTAAAAAGCAATGCTGTGGAGGAGCGGTCCTTCGTCTACCTTCTCCTTTCCGAAGGATCGAGGCGGGCATACGCCAAGTGTGAAAGGAAGCAGAGGAAAGGCCTGATATACCTTCCTCGTGGAACTACTTTGTATGGAGGGCTTCGCTCAATGGACACCATGGGTCACGACGCTAAAAGGGGTTTCCAAATGTATGTGAGTTCGCCAAAGGAAAGCCACAGACTCAACTGCGCGAAACAAGTCTGTGTCAAACCCGACTTCGAGCTTACGACTGGCGTCACGGGGAAAACATAGTCACAACAGGTATGTGTTGAATCCGAAACAGGCGGCGTGCACTTCAGTCTCAGGAAACATCAGTGCAGAGAAACCGTGTTTCTACGAACATCTTCCCCGAAAATGCTTGTCTATTCCAATGTAAGTGCGGCAGCGCAAGGCATGTGCCCCATGCCTGTGCCACAGAAGTGGTTAGTGTAGATTGTCTCTCCCAATTCAAATCTTGTTCCGTGAGGAATGTTTTCAAGAGTATGAGAGAGATCAGAGGGGAAAGGTCATGCCTTCAAGTGGGAGAAGGATATCCTGGAAAGCCATACACCTACGTATGAGCGGCATCCTGGCATGAACGTGTGAAGGCATAGAGAATGTGCCGTCACCTGGGACGTTGCTTGACCAACCGCTTGGGAAGAAGTCCTCCCTCAGCTATCCTACAGTTTCAGGAAGATAAAAGTGTTTTCCGTAGTGGGTGTGAAGGCATGAGGGACGTACCCAAGAGTTAGCCGTCCGTCCCGAATGTGTCTCCTGTCGTTCCATGAAGAAGGATGAGTATGGATATGTATGATGTGAGGAAGCATGAGGAGGATTGCCTCCCCATGGTTAACTCTAAGAACAAATCTAGAGGTTTGCCGTCCGTCGACGACCAGCTCTTTCCCTACGGATGGAAGCACCTTGTTACAACGTAGTGCGAAAGGAAAGAGACGGAAAGTACGATACACTACGGTGAGGAACACGTTGTGGGGAGGGTTTCTCTCCACGAAAGTCTTGTGTCATGAAGTTGGAGTGCCATCAAATATACGTGTGCTCGCCTCAGCAGCGCCTTCCACTGGACACAGAGAAACAAGGCCACGTCCAACACGATTTCGTGCTCACCTCTTGGTTCGGGAAGCATGAAGCCTTTGGAGACATAGGTGTAGGTGTCTGACACTAAGCTCTCAAGGAACAAAACGGTAGAGAAATCGCCTTTCCACGACCATCTACAGGGAAGAAGATGGAGGAAAGTCCCGACGTTAAAAGCGAAGGGACAAGTACAGTGCCATATACCACTGCTTGAGAACGAACTTGTGTCGAAAGCTTCTCCCAACTCAGATCTTGTTTCGGGAAGATAGAAGCGTTGTCAGTACTTTGTGTGAAAACACAAGGAGAACACCACACGCTGAATGGTGAAGAAACATGTGGCTCGAATGTGACCACCAACACACTAGTAGTCCCCTAGAGAGGAGTGTGTCTGGAAATGGGAGGAAGCGTAAGGAACGTACTATACACTTAAGTCTAAGAAACAACGCTGTGGCGGTGCGGTCCTTCGTCTACCTTCTCCTTTCCGAAGGATCGAAGCGGCCTTGCGCCAAGTGTGAAAGGAAGCGGAGGAAAAGCCTGATATACCTTCCTCGTGGAACAACATTTATGGAGGGCTTCTCCCAATGGGCAACATGGGTCACGACGCCTGAAGGGTTTTCCAAATGTATGTGAGTTCGCCAGAGGAAAGCCACAGACTCAGCTGCGCGAAACAAGTCTGAGTCAAACCCGACTTCGAGCTTACGACTGGCGTCACGGGGAAATCAGAGTCACAACAGGTATTTGTTGAATCCGAAACAGGCGGCGTGCACTTCAGTCTGAGGAAACAGAGAAACCGTGTTTCTTCTAACATCTTCCCTGAAAATGCGTGTCTATTCCAGTGGAAGTGTGGCAGCGCAAGGCATGTGCCCCAGGCCTGTGCCACAGAAATAGTTAGTGTAGATTGTCTCTCCCGATTCAAATCTTGTTCCGTGAAGAATGTTTCCAAGAGTATGAAAGAGAGCAGACGGGAAATGTCATGCCTTCAAGTGGGAGAAGGAAATCCTGGAAAGCCATACACCGACGTATGCGCGGCATTCTGGTAGGAACGTGTGAAGGCATAAAGAATGTGCCGTGCCCTGTGACGGTGCTTGACCAACCGCTTGTGAGGAAGTCTTCCCTCAGCTATCATATTGTTTCAGGAAGATAAAAGTGTTTTCCCTAGTGGGTGTGAAGGCATGAGGGACGTACCCTAGAGTTAGCCGTCCGTTCCGAATGTGTCTACTGTCGTTCCACGAAGAAGGATGAGTATGGAAATGTATGATGTGAGGAAGCATAAGGAGGATGGCCTACGGGTGTTTAACTCTAAGAACAAATCTAGAGGGTTGCCGTCCGTCGACGACCAGCTCTTTCCCTACGGGTGGAAGCACCTTGTTACAACTTAGTGCGAACGAAAAGAGACGGAAAGCGCGATACACTACGGCGAGGAACACGTTGTGCGGGGGGTTTCTCTCCACGAAAGTCTTGTGTCATGACGTTGGAAGGGCCTTCAAATGTACGTGAGCTCGCCTCAGCAGCGCCTTCCACTGAACTCAGAGAAACAAGGCCACGCCCAACACGATTTCGGGCTAACCTCTTGGTTCGGGAAGCATGAAGCCGTTGGAGATGTATGTGTAAGCGTCTGACACTCGGCTCTCAAGGAACAAAACGGTAGAGAAATCGCCTTTCCACGACCATCTCCAGGGAAGAAGATGGAGGAAGGTTCCGACGTTAAAAGCGAAGGCACAAGTACTGTGCCATATAACACTGCTTGAGAACGAACTTGTGTCGAAAGCTTCTCCCAACTCAGATCTTGTTTCGGGAAGATAGAAGCGTTGTCAGTACTTTGTGTGAAAACACAAGGAGAACACCACACGCTGAATGGTGAAGAAACATGTGGCTCGAATGTGACCACCAACACACTAGTAGTCCCCTGGAGAGGAGTGTGTCTGGAAATGGGAGGAAGCGTAAGGAACGCGCTATACACTTAAGTCTAAGAAACAACGCTGTGGCGGTGCGTTCCTTCGACTGCCATCTGCTTTGCTAAGGAACGAAGCGGCTTGAAGCAAAGTGTGAAAGAATCCGGAGGGGAAGGAAGAGAGATCTACCTTACTCGCGGAACAAATTCTTATGGAGGGCATTTCTCAACGAACACCATGTGTCACGACGATGGAAGGGTGTTCAAATGTAGGCGCCTTCGCCGAAGGAAAGGCATACACGAATCTCTGCGAAGCAAGTCTCTGTCAAACGCGACTTGGAGCTTCCAACTGGGTTCCCGCGGAATCCCTAGTCACCAAACGTACGTGTTGAATCCTAAACGAAGGGAGTGCTCTTCAGTCTGAAGAAACACCACTCCCGAGAAACCGTGTGTCTACTAACATCTTCCCTGAAAATGGTAGGCTTTTCCCATGGAAGTGTGAAATCGCAATGTATGGGCCCCATGCCTGTGCTACAGAAGTCCTTAGTGTCGATAGTCTGTCGCCATTCAAATCCTGTTCCGTGAGAAGTGTTTTCAAGAGTAGGAGTGAGAGCAGATGGAAAAGGACACGGTTTTACGTGTGAGAAGGAAATCCGTCAAGAAAGACATACACGGAAGGATGAGAAGCACTTTAGCATGAAATGGTGCAGGCACCTAGAATGGGCCCTGTGACGGTGCTTGAGAAACCACTTGTGAAGAAGTCTTCCCTCAACTATCATATCGTTTCGGTGAGAGGAAAGTGTTTTCCGTAGTGGGTGTGAAGGCGTAAGGGACATCGGCTCGACGTAGCTCTCCGCTCCGAATTGGCCTACTGTCGTGGCCATGAAGAAAGATGTGCATGGACATGGATAATGTGCGGAAGCGTAAGGAAGATGGCATACGTCTGTTAAACTCTAAGAACAAATCTCGAGGGTTGCCGTCCTTCGACTACCACCTCTTTTCGTAAGGATGGAAGCAGCTTGGGAAACCTAGCGTGAACGACAAAGCGATGGAACGCGCGATCCTCTACAGGGAGGAACCCGTTGGGCGGAGGGTTTCTCTCCATCAAGTCCTGTGTCATGGAGGTGGATGGGTCTTCAAATGCACGCGGACTAGCCTCAGTAGTAGTAGCCTCACACTGAATTCTGAGAAACGAGTCCATGTCCAACAGGCTTTCGTGCTAACATCTGGGTTCTTGAAGAAAGAAGCCTTTGGAGAGATGAGTGTTGCTATATAAGGTAAGGGTCTTACACTCACCTCTCAAAGAACAAAACGGTAGGGAAATAGTCTTTCCACTGCCACCTGCAGGGAAAAAGATGGAAGAACTTTCCAACGTTACCAGTGAAGGCACAACTCCTGTGCCATATACCACTGTTTGAGAAAGAGTTGTGTCGAAAGCTTCTCTCAAATCAAATCTTGTTTCAGGAAGATAGAAGCGCTTTCAGGACTTCGTGTGAAGGCGTAAGGAAAGTGCCATACGCTGAATTGTGAAGAGACATGTGGGTCGAATGTGACCACCAACTAACAAGTTGTCCCCTAGAGAGGTGTGTGTGTGGAAATCGGAGGAAGTGTAAGGAACGAGCTCTACACTTAATTCTAAAAAGCAATGCTGTGGAGGAGCGGTCCTTCGTCTACCTTCTCCTTTCCGAAGGATCGAGGCGGGCATACGCCAAGTGTGAAAGGAAGCAGAGGAAAGGCCTGATATACCTTCCTCGTGGAACTACTTTGTATGGAGGGCTTCGCTCAATGGACACCATGGGTCACGACGCTAAAAGGGGTTTCCAAATGTATGTGAGTTCGCCAAAGGAAAGCCACAGACTCAACTGCGCGAAACAAGTCTGTGTCAAACCCGACTTCGAGCTTACGACTGGCGTCACGGGGAAAACATAGTCACAACAGGTATGTGTTGAATCCGAAACAGGCGGCGTGCACTTCAGTCTCAGGAAACATCAGTGCAGAGAAACCGTGTTTCTACGAACATCTTCCCCGAAAATGCTTGTCTATTCCAATGTAAGTGCGGCAGCGCAAGGCATGTGCCCCATGCCTGTGCCACAGAAGTGGTTAGTGTAGATTGTCTCTCCCAATTCAAATCTTGTTCCGTGAGGAATGTTTTCAAGAGTATGAGAGAGATCAGAGGGGAAAGGTCATGCCTTCAAGTGGGAGAAGGATATCCTGGAAAGCCATACACCTACGTATGAGCGGCATCCTGGCATGAACGTGTGAAGGCATAGAGAATGTGCCGTCACCTGGGACGTTGCTTGACCAACCGCTTGGGAAGAAGTCCTCCCTCAGCTATCCTACAGTTTCAGGAAGATAAAAGTGTTTTCCGTAGTGGGTGTGAAGGCATGAGGGACGTACCCAAGAGTTAGCCGTCCGTCCCGAATGTGTCTCCTGTCGTTCCATGAAGAAGGATGAGTATGGATATGTATGATGTGAGGAAGCATGAGGAGGATTGCCTCCCCATGGTTAACTCTAAGAACAAATCTAGAGGTTTGCCGTCCGTCGACGACCAGCTCTTTCCCTACGGATGGAAGCACCTTGTTACAACGTAGTGCGAAAGGAAAGAGACGGAAAGTACGATACACTACGGTGAGGAACACGTTGTGGGGAGGGTTTCTCTCCACGAAAGTCTTGTGTCATGAAGTTGGAGTGCCATCAAATATACGTGTGCTCGCCTCAGCAGCGCCTTCCACTGGACACAGAGAAACAAGGCCACGTCCAACACGATTTCGTGCTCACCTCTTGGTTCGGGAAGCATGAAGCCTTTGGAGACATAGGTGTAGGTGTCTGACACTAAGCTCTCAAGGAACAAAACGGTAGAGAAATCGCCTTTCCACGACCATCTACAGGGAAGAAGATGGAGGAAAGTCCCGACGTTAAAAGCGAAGGGACAAGTACAGTGCCATATACCACTGCTTGAGAACGAACTTGTGTCGAAAGCTTCTCCCAACTCAGATCTTGTTTCGGGAAGATAGAAGCGTTGTCAGTACTTTGTGTGAAAACACAAGGAGAACACCACACGCTGAATGGTGAAGAAACATGTGGCTCGAATGTGACCACCAACACACTAGTAGTCCCCTAGAGAGGAGTGTGTCTGGAAATGGGAGGAAGCGTAAGGAACGTACTATACACTTAAGTCTAAGAAACAACGCTGTGGCGGTGCGGTCCTTCGTCTACCTTCTCCTTTCCGAAGGATCGAAGCGGCCTTGCGCCAAGTGTGAAAGGAAGCGGAGGAAAAGCCTGATATACCTTCCTCGTGGAACAACATTTATGGAGGGCTTCTCCCAATGGGCAACATGGGTCACGACGCCTGAAGGGTTTTCCAAATGTATGTGAGTTCGCCAGAGGAAAGCCACAGACTCAGCTGCGCGAAACAAGTCTGAGTCAAACCCGACTTCGAGCTTACGACTGGCGTCACGGGGAAATCAGAGTCACAACAGGTATTTGTTGAATCCGAAACAGGCGGCGTGCACTTCAGTCTGAGGAAACAGAGAAACCGTGTTTCTTCTAACATCTTCCCTGAAAATGCGTGTCTATTCCAGTGGAAGTGTGGCAGCGCAAGGCATGTGCCCCAGGCCTGTGCCACAGAAATAGTTAGTGTAGATTGTCTCTCCCGATTCAAATCTTGTTCCGTGAAGAATGTTTCCAAGAGTATGAAAGAGAGCAGACGGGAAATGTCATGCCTTCAAGTGGGAGAAGGAAATCCTGGAAAGCCATACACCGACGTATGCGCGGCATTCTGGTAGGAACGTGTGAAGGCATAAAGAATGTGCCGTGCCCTGTGACGGTGCTTGACCAACCGCTTGTGAGGAAGTCTTCCCTCAGCTATCATATTGTTTCAGGAAGATAAAAGTGTTTTCCCTAGTGGGTGTGAAGGCATGAGGGACGTACCCTAGAGTTAGCCGTCCGTTCCGAATGTGTCTACTGTCGTTCCACGAAGAAGGATGAGTATGGAAATGTATGATGTGAGGAAGCATAAGGAGGATGGCCTACGGGTGTTTAACTCTAAGAACAAATCTAGAGGGTTGCCGTCCGTCGACGACCAGCTCTTTCCCTACGGGTGGAAGCACCTTGTTACAACTTAGTGCGAACGAAAAGAGACGGAAAGCGCGATACACTACGGCGAGGAACACGTTGTGCGGGGGGTTTCTCTCCACGAAAGTCTTGTGTCATGACGTTGGAAGGGCCTTCAAATGTACGTGAGCTCGCCTCAGCAGCGCCTTCCACTGAACTCAGAGAAACAAGGCCACGCCCAACACGATTTCGGGCTAACCTCTTGGTTCGGGAAGCATGAAGCCGTTGGAGATGTATGTGTAAGCGTCTGACACTCGGCTCTCAAGGAACAAAACGGTAGAGAAATCGCCTTTCCACGACCATCTCCAGGGAAGAAGATGGAGGAAGGTTCCGACGTTAAAAGCGAAGGCACAAGTACTGTGCCATATAACACTGCTTGAGAACGAACTTGTGTCGAAAGCTTCTCCCAACTCAGATCTTGTTTCGGGAAGATAGAAGCGTTGTCAGTACTTTGTGTGAAAACACAAGGAGAACACCACACGCTGAATGGTGAAGAAACATGTGGCTCGAATGTGACCACCAACACACTAGTAGTCCCCTGGAGAGGAGTGTGTCTGGAAATGGGAGGAAGCGTAAGGAACGCGCTATACACTTAAGTCTAAGAAACAACGCTGTGGCGGTGCGTTCCTTCGACTGCCATCTGCTTTGCTAAGGAACGAAGCGGCTTGAAGCAAAGTGTGAAAGAATCCGGAGGGGAAGGAAGAGAGATCTACCTTACTCGCGGAACAAATTCTTATGGAGGGCATTTCTCAACGAACACCATGTGTCACGACGATGGAAGGGTGTTCAAATGTAGGCGCCTTCGCCGAAGGAAAGGCATACACGAATCTCTGCGAAGCAAGTCTCTGTCAAACGCGACTTGGAGCTTCCAACTGGGTTCCCGCGGAATCCCTAGTCACCAAACGTACGTGTTGAATCCTAAACGAAGGGAGTGCTCTTCAGTCTGAAGAAACACCACTCCCGAGAAACCGTGTGTCTACTAACATCTTCCCTGAAAATGGTAGGCTTTTCCCATGGAAGTGTGAAATCGCAATGTATGGGCCCCATGCCTGTGCTACAGAAGTCCTTAGTGTCGATAGTCTGTCGCCATTCAAATCCTGTTCCGTGAGAAGTGTTTTCAAGAGTAGGAGTGAGAGCAGATGGAAAAGGACACGGTTTTACGTGTGAGAAGGAAATCCGTCAAGAAAGACATACACGGAAGGATGAGAAGCACTTTAGCATGAAATGGTGCAGGCACCTAGAATGGGCCCTGTGACGGTGCTTGAGAAACCACTTGTGAAGAAGTCTTCCCTCAACTATCATATCGTTTCGGTGAGAGGAAAGTGTTTTCCGTAGTGGGTGTGAAGGCGTAAGGGACATCGGCTCGACGTAGCTCTCCGCTCCGAATTGGCCTACTGTCGTGGCCATGAAGAAAGATGTGCATGGACATGGATAATGTGCGGAAGCGTAAGGAAGATGGCATACGTCTGTTAAACTCTAAGAACAAATCTCGAGGGTTGCCGTCCTTCGACTACCACCTCTTTTCGTAAGGATGGAAGCAGCTTGGGAAACCTAGCGTGAACGACAAAGCGATGGAACGCGCGATCCTCTACAGGGAGGAACCTGTTGGGCGGAGGGTTTCTCTCCATCAAGTCCTGTGTCATGGAGGTGGATGGGTCTTCAAATGCACGCGGACTAGACTCAGTAGTAGTAGCCTCACACTGAATTCTGAGAAACGAGTCCATGTCCAACAGGCTTTCGTGCTAACATCTGGGTTCTTGAAGAAAGAAGCCTTTGGAGAGATGAGTGTTGCTATATAAGGTAAGGGTCTTACACTCACCTCTCAAAGAACAAAACGGTAGGGAAATAGTCTTTCCACTGCCACCTGCAGGGAAAAAGATGGAAGAACTTTCCAACGTTACCAGTGAAGGCACAACTCCTGTGCCATATACCACTGTTTGAGAAAGAGTTGTGTCGAAAGCTTCTCTCAACTCAAATCTTGTTTCAGGAAGATAGAAGCGCTTTCAGGACTTCGTGTGAAGGCGTAAGGAAAGTGCCATACGCTGAATTGTGAAGAGACATGTGGGTCGAATGTGACCACCAACTAACAAGTTGTCCCCTAGAGAGGTGTGTGTGTGGAAATCGGAGGAAGTGTAAGGAACGAGCTCTACACTTAATTCTAAAAAGCAATGCTGTGGAGGAGCGGTCCTTCGTCTACCTTCTCCTTTCCGAAGGATCGAGGCGGGCATACGCCAAGTGTGAAAGGAAGCAGAGGAAAGGCCTGATATACCTTCCTCGTGGAACTACTTTGTATGGAGGGCTTCGCTCAATGGACACCATGGGTCACGACGCTAAAAGGGGTTTCCAAATGTATGTGAGTTCGCCAAAGGAAAGCCACAGACTCAACTGCGCGAAACAAGTCTGTGTCAAACCCGACTTCGAGCTTACGACTGGCGTCACGGGGAAAACATAGTCACAACAGGTATGTGTTGAATCCGAAACAGGCGGCGTGCACTTCAGTCTCAGGAAACATCAGTGCAGAGAAACCGTGTTTCTACGAACATCTTCCCCGAAAATGCTTGTCTATTCCAATGTAAGTGCGGCAGCGCAAGGCATGTGCCCCATGCCTGTGCCACAGAAGTGGTTAGTGTAGATTGTCTCTCCCAATTCAAATCTTGTTCCGTGAGGAATGTTTTCAAGAGTATGAGAGAGATCAGAGGGGAAAGGTCATGCCTTCAAGTGGGAGAAGGATATCCTGGAAAGCCATACACCTACGTATGAGCGGCATCCTGGCATGAACGTGTGAAGGCATAGAGAATGTGCCGTCACCTGGGACGTTGCTTGACCAACCGCTTGGGAAGAAGTCCTCCCTCAGCTATCCTACAGTTTCAGGAAGATAAAAGTGTTTTCCGTAGTGGGTGTGAAGGCATGAGGGACGTACCCAAGAGTTAGCCGTCCGTCCCGAATGTGTCTCCTGTCGTTCCATGAAGAAGGATGAGTATGGATATGTATGATGTGAGGAAGCATGAGGAGGATTGCCTCCCCATGGTTAACTCTAAGAACAAATCTAGAGGTTTGCCGTCCGTCGACGACCAGCTCTTTCCCTACGGATGGAAGCACCTTGTTACAACGTAGTGCGAAAGGAAAGAGACGGAAAGTACGATACACTACGGTGAGGAACACGTTGTGGGGAGGGTTTCTCTCCACGAAAGTCTTGTGTCATGAAGTTGGAGTGCCATCAAATATACGTGTGCTCGCCTCAGCAGCGCCTTCCACTGGACACAGAGAAACAAGGCCACGTCCAACACGATTTCGTGCTCACCTCTTGGTTCGGGAAGCATGAAGCCTTTGGAGACATAGGTGTAGGTGTCTGACACTAAGCTCTCAAGGAACAAAACGGTAGAGAAATCGCCTTTCCACGACCATCTACAGGGAAGAAGATGGAGGAAAGTCCCGACGTTAAAAGCGAAGGGACAAGTACAGTGCCATATACCACTGCTTGAGAACGAACTTGTGTCGAAAGCTTCTCCCAACTCAGATCTTGTTTCGGGAAGATAGAAGCGTTGTCAGTACTTTGTGTGAAAACACAAGGAGAACACCACACGCTGAATGGTGAAGAAACATGTGGCTCGAATGTGACCACCAACACACTAGTAGTCCCCTAGAGAGGAGTGTGTCTGGAAATGGGAGGAAGCGTAAGGAACGTACTATACACTTAAGTCTAAGAAACAACGCTGTGGCGGTGCGGTCCTTCGTCTACCTTCTCCTTTCCGAAGGATCGAAGCGGCCTTGCGCCAAGTGTGAAAGGAAGCGGAGGAAAAGCCTGATATACCTTCCTCGTGGAACAACATTTATGGAGGGCTTCTCCCAATGGGCAACATGGGTCACGACGCCTGAAGGGTTTTCCAAATGTATGTGAGTTCGCCAGAGGAAAGCCACAGACTCAGCTGCGCGAAACAAGTCTGAGTCAAACCCGACTTCGAGCTTACGACTGGCGTCACGGGGAAATCAGAGTCACAACAGGTATTTGTTGAATCCGAAACAGGCGGCGTGCACTTCAGTCTGAGGAAACAGAGAAACCGTGTTTCTTCTAACATCTTCCCTGAAAATGCTTGTCTATTCCAGTGGAAGTGTGGCAGCGCAAGGCATGTGCCCCAGGCCTGTGCCACAGAAATAGTTAGTGTAGATTGTCTCTCCCGATTCAAATCTTGTTCCGTGAAGAATGTTTCCAAGAGTATGAAAGAGAGCAGACGGGAAATGTCATGCCTTCAAGTGGGAGAAGGAAATCCTGGAAAGCCATACACCGACGTATGCGCGGCATTCTGGTAGGAACGTGTGAAGGCATAAAGAATGTGCCGTGCCCTGTGACGGTGCTTGACCAACCGCTTGTGAGGAAGTCTTCCCTCAGCTATCATATTGTTTCAGGAAGATAAAAGTGTTTTCCCTAGTGGGTGTGAAGGCATGAGGGACGTACCCTAGAGTTAGCCGTCCGTTCCGAATGTGTCTACTGTCGTTCCACGAAGAAGGATGAGTATGGAAATGTATGATGTGAGGAAGCATAAGGAGGATGGCCTACGGGTGTTTAACTCTAAGAACAAATCTAGAGGGTTGCCGTCCGTCGACGACCAGCTCTTTCCCTACGGGTGGAAGCACCTTGTTACAACTTAGTGCGAACGAAAAGAGACGGAAAGCGCGATACACTACGGCGAGGAACACGTTGTGCGGGGGGTTTCTCTCCACGAAAGTCTTGTGTCATGACGTTGGAAGGGCCTTCAAATGTACGTGAGCTCGCCTCAGCAGCGCCTTCCACTGAACTCAGAGAAACAAGGCCACGCCCAACACGATTTCGGGCTAACCTCTTGGTTCGGGAAGCATGAAGCCGTTGGAGATGTATGTGTAAGCGTCTGACACTCGGCTCTCAAGGAACAAAACGGTAGAGAAATCGCCTTTCCACGACCATCTCCAGGGAAGAAGATGGAGGAAGGTTCCGACGTTAAAAGCGAAGGCACAAGTACTGTGCCATATAACACTGCTTGAGAACGAACTTGTGTCGAAAGCTTCTCCCAACTCAGATCTTGTTTCGGGAAGATAGAAGCGTTGTCAGTACTTTGTGTGAAAACACAAGGAGAACACCACACGCTGAATGGTGAAGAAACATGTGGCTCGAATGTGACCACCAACACACTAGTAGTCCCCTGGAGAGGAGTGTGTCTGGAAATGGGAGGAAGCGTAAGGAACGCGCTATACACTTAAGTCTAAGAAACAACGCTGTGGCGGTGCGTTCCTTCGACTGCCATCTGCTTTGCTAAGGAACGAAGCGGCTTGAAGCAAAGTGTGAAAGAATCCGGAGGGGAAGGAAGAGAGATCTACCTTACTCGCGGAACAAATTCTTATGGAGGGCATTTCTCAACGAACACCATGTGTCACGACGATGGAAGGGTGTTCAAATGTAGGCGCCTTCGCCGAAGGAAAGGCATACACGAATCTCTGCGAAGCAAGTCTCTGTCAAACGCGACTTGGAGCTTCCAACTGGGTTCCCGCGGAATCCCTAGTCACCAAACGTACGTGTTGAATCCTAAACGAAGGGAGTGCTCTTCAGTCTGAAGAAACACCACTCCCGAGAAACCGTGTGTCTACTAACAGCTTCCCTGAAAATGGTAGGCTTTTCCCATGGAAGTGTGAAATCGCAATGTATGGGCCCCATGCCTGTGCTACAGAAGTCCTTAGTGTCGATAGTCTGTCGCCATTCAAATCCTGTTCCGTGAGAAGTGTTTTCAAGAGTAGGAGTGAGAGCAGATGGAAAAGGACACGGTTTTACGTGTGAGAAGGAAATCCGTCAAGAAAGACATACACGGAAGGATGAGAAGCACTTTAGCATGAAATGGTGCAGGCACCTAGAATGGGCCCTGTGACGGTGCTTGAGAAACCACTTGTGAAGAAGTCTTCCCTCAACTATCATATCGTTTCGGTGAGAGGAAAGTGTTTTCCGTAGTGGGTGTGAAGGCGTAAGGGACATCGGCTCGACGTAGCTCTCCGCTCCGAATTGGCCTACTGTCGTGGCCATGAAGAAAGATGTGCATGGACATGGATAATGTGCGGAAGCGTAAGGAAGATGGCATACGTCTGTTAAACTCTAAGAACAAATCTCGAGGGTTGCCGTCCTTCGACTACCACCTCTTTTCGTAAGGATGGAAGCAGCTTGGGAAACCTAGCGTGAACGACAAAGCGATGGAACGCGCGATCCTCTACAGGGAGGAACCCGTTGGGCGGAGGGTTTCTCTCCATCAAGTCCTGTGTCATGGAGGTGGATGGGTCTTCAAATGCACGCGGACTAGACTCAGTAGTAGTAGCCTCACACTGAATTCTGAGAAACGAGTCCATGTCCAACAGGCTTTCGTGCTAACATCTGGGTTCTTGAAGAAAGAAGCCTTTGGAGAGATGAGTGTTGCTATATAAGGTAAGGGTCTTACACTCACCTCTCAAAGAACAAAACGGTAGGGAAATAGTCTTTCCACTGCCACCTGCAGGGAAAAAGATGGAAGAACTTTCCAACGTTACCAGTGAAGGCACAACTCCTGTGCCATATACCACTGTTTGAGAAAGAGTTGTGTCGAAAGCTTCTCTCAACTCAAATCTTGTTTCAGGAAGATAGAAGCGCTTTCAGGACTTCGTGTGAAGGCGTAAGGAAAGTGCCATACGCTGAATTGTGAAGAGACATGTGGGTCGAATGTGACCACCAACTAACAAGTTGTCCCCTAGAGAGGTGTGTGTGTGGAAATCGGAGGAAGTGTAAGGAACGAGCTCTACACTTAATTCTAAAAAGCAATGCTGTGGAGGAGCGGTCCTTCGTCTACCTTCTCCTTTCCGAAGGATCGAGGCGGGCATACGCCAAGTGTGAAAGGAAGCAGAGGAAAGGCCTGATATACCTTCCTCGTGGAACTACTTTGTATGGAGGGCTTCGCTCAATGGACACCATGGGTCACGACGCTAAAAGGGGTTTCCAAATGTATGTGAGTTCGCCAAAGGAAAGCCACAGACTCAACTGCGCGAAACAAGTCTGTGTCAAACCCGACTTCGAGCTTACGACTGGCGTCACGGGGAAAACATAGTCACAACAGGTATGTGTTGAATCCGAAACAGGCGGCGTGCACTTCAGTCTCAGGAAACATCAGTGCAGAGAAACCGTGTTTCTACGAACATCTTCCCCGAAAATGCTTGTCTATTCCAATGTAAGTGCGGCAGCGCAAGGCATGTGCCCCATGCCTGTGCCACAGAAGTGGTTAGTGTAGATTGTCTCTCCCAATTCAAATCTTGTTCCGTGAGGAATGTTTTCAAGAGTATGAGAGAGATCAGAGGGGAAAGGTCATGCCTTCAAGTGGGAGAAGGATATCCTGGAAAGCCATACACCTACGTATGAGCGGCATCCTGGCATGAACGTGTGAAGGCATAGAGAATGTGCCGTCACCTGGGACGTTGCTTGACCAACCGCTTGGGAAGAAGTCCTCCCTCAGCTATCCTACAGTTTCAGGAAGATAAAAGTGTTTTCCGTAGTGGGTGTGAAGGCATGAGGGACGTACCCAAGAGTTAGCCGTCCGTCCCGAATGTGTCTCCTGTCGTTCCATGAAGAAGGATGAGTATGGATATGTATGATGTGAGGAAGCATGAGGAGGATTGCCTCCCCATGGTTAACTCTAAGAACAAATCTAGAGGTTTGCCGTCCGTCGACGACCAGCTCTTTCCCTACGGATGGAAGCACCTTGTTACAACGTAGTGCGAAAGGAAAGAGACGGAAAGTACGATACACTACGGTGAGGAACACGTTGTGGGGAGGGTTTCTCTCCACGAAAGTCTTGTGTCATGAAGTTGGAGTGCCATCAAATATACGTGTGCTCGCCTCAGCAGCGCCTTCCACTGGACACAGAGAAACAAGGCCACGTCCAACACGATTTCGTGCTCACCTCTTGGTTCGGGAAGCATGAAGCCTTTGGAGACATAGGTGTAGGTGTCTGACACTAAGCTCTCAAGGAACAAAACGGTAGAGAAATCGCCTTTCCACGACCATCTACAGGGAAGAAGATGGAGGAAAGTCCCGACGTTAAAAGCGAAGGGACAAGTACAGTGCCATATACCACTGCTTGAGAACGAACTTGTGTCGAAAGCTTCTCCCAACTCAGATCTTGTTTCGGGAAGATAGAAGCGTTGTCAGTACTTTGTGTGAAAACACAAGGAGAACACCACACGCTGAATGGTGAAGAAACATGTGGCTCGAATGTGACCACCAACACACTAGTAGTCCCCTAGAGAGGAGTGTGTCTGGAAATGGGAGGAAGCGTAAGGAACGTACTATACACTTAAGTCTAAGAAACAACGCTGTGGCGGTGCGGTCCTTCGTCTACCTTCTCCTTTCCGAAGGATCGAAGCGGCCTTGCGCCAAGTGTGAAAGGAAGCGGAGGAAAAGCCTGATATACCTTCCTCGTGGAACAACATTTATGGAGGGCTTCTCCCAATGGGCAACATGGGTCACGACGCCTGAAGGGTTTTCCAAATGTATGTGAGTTCGCCAGAGGAAAGCCACAGACTCAGCTGCGCGAAACAAGTCTGAGTCAAACCCGACTTCGAGCTTACGACTGGCGTCACGGGGAAATCAGAGTCACAACAGGTATTTGTTGAATCCGAAACAGGCGGCGTGCACTTCAGTCTGAGGAAACAGAGAAACCGTGTTTCTTCTAACATCTTCCCTGAAAATGCGTGTCTATTCCAGTGGAAGTGTGGCAGCGCAAGGCATGTGCCCCAGGCCTGTGCCACAGAAATAGTTAGTGTAGATTGTCTCTCCCGATTCAAATCTTGTTCCGTGAAGAATGTTTCCAAGAGTATGAAAGAGAGCAGACGGGAAATGTCATGCCTTCAAGTGGGAGAAGGAAATCCTGGAAAGCCATACACCGACGTATGCGCGGCATTCTGGTAGGAACGTGTGAAGGCATAAAGAATGTGCCGTGCCCTGTGACGGTGCTTGACCAACCGCTTGTGAGGAAGTCTTCCCTCAGCTATCATATTGTTTCAGGAAGATAAAAGTGTTTTCCCTAGTGGGTGTGAAGGCATGAGGGACGTACCCTAGAGTTAGCCGTCCGTTCCGAATGTGTCTACTGTCGTTCCACGAAGAAGGATGAGTATGGAAATGTATGATGTGAGGAAGCATAAGGAGGATGGCCTACGGGTGTTTAACTCTAAGAACAAATCTAGAGGGTTGCCGTCCGTCGACGACCAGCTCTTTCCCTACGGGTGGAAGCACCTTGTTACAACTTAGTGCGAACGAAAAGAGACGGAAAGCGCGATACACTACGGCGAGGAACACGTTGTGCGGGGGGTTTCTCTCCACGAAAGTCTTGTGTCATGACGTTGGAAGGGCCTTCAAATGTACGTGAGCTCGCCTCAGCAGCGCCTTCCACTGAACTCAGAGAAACAAGGCCACGCCCAACACGATTTCGGGCTAACCTCTTGGTTCGGGAAGCATGAAGCCGTTGGAGATGTATGTGTAAGCGTCTGACACTCGGCTCTCAAGGAACAAAACGGTAGAGAAATCGCCTTTCCACGACCATCTCCAGGGAAGAAGATGGAGGAAGGTTCCGACGTTAAAAGCGAAGGCACAAGTACTGTGCCATATAACACTGCTTGAGAACGAACTTGTGTCGAAAGCTTCTCCCAACTCAGATCTTGTTTCGGGAAGATAGAAGCGTTGTCAGTACTTTGTGTGAAAACACAAGGAGAACACCACACGCTGAATGGTGAAGAAACATGTGGCTCGAATGTGACCACCAACACACTAGTAGTCCCCTGGAGAGGAGTGTGTCTGGAAATGGGAGGAAGCGTAAGGAACGCGCTATACACTTAAGTCTAAGAAACAACGCTGTGGCGGTGCGTTCCTTCGACTGCCATCTGCTTTGCTAAGGAACGAAGCGGCTTGAAGCAAAGTGTGAAAGAATCCGGAGGGGAAGGAAGAGAGATCTACCTTACTCGCGGAACAAATTCTTATGGAGGGCATTTCTCAACGAACACCATGTGTCACGACGATGGAAGGGTGTTCAAATGTAGGCGCCTTCGCCGAAGGAAAGGCATACACGAATCTCTGCGAAGCAAGTCTCTGTCAAACGCGACTTCGAGCTTCCAACTGGGTTCCCGCGGAATCCCTAGTCACCAAACGTACGTGTTGAATCCTAAACGAAGGGAGTGCTCTTCAGTCTGAAGAAACACCACTCCCGAGAAACCGTGTGTCTACTAACATCTTCCCTGAAAATGGTAGGCTTTTCCCATGGAAGTGTGAAATCGCAATGTATGGGCCCCATGCCTGTGCTACAGAAGTCCTTAGTGTCGATAGTCTGTCGCCATTCAAATCCTGTTCCGTGAGAAGTGTTTTCAAGAGTAGGAGTGAGAGCAGATGGAAAAGGACACGGTTTTACGTGTGAGAAGGAAATCCGTCAAGAAAGACATACACGGAAGGATGAGAAGCACTTTAGCATGAAATGGTGCAGGCACCTAGAATGGGCCCTGTGACGGTGCTTGAGAAACCACTTGTGAAGAAGTCTTCCCTCAACTATCATATCGTTTCGGTGAGAGGAAAGTGTTTTCCGTAGTGGGTGTGAAGGCGTAAGGGACATCGGCTCGACGTAGCTCTCCGCTCCGAATTGGCCTACTGTCGTGGCCATGAAGAAAGATGTGCATGGACATGGATAATGTGCGGAAGCGTAAGGAAGATGGCATACGTCTGTTAAACTCTAAGAACAAATCTCGAGGGTTGCCGTCCTTCGACTACCACCTCTTTTCGTAAGGATGGAAGCAGCTTGGGAAACCTAGCGTGAACGACAAAGCGATGGAACGCGCGATCCTCTACAGGGAGGAACCCGTTGGGCGGAGGGTTTCTCTCCATCAAGTCCTGTGTCATGGAGGTGGATGGGTCTTCAAATGCACGCGGACTAGCCTCAGTAGTAGTAGCCTCACACTGAATTCTGAGAAACGAGTCCATGTCCAACAGGCTTTCGTGCTAACATCTGGGTTCTTGAAGAAAGAAGCCTTTGGAGAGATGAGTGTTGCTATATAAGGTAAGGGTCTTACACTCACCTCTCAAAGAACAAAACGGTAGGGAAATAGTCTTTCCACTGCCACCTGCAGGGAAAAAGATGGAAGAACTTTCCAACGTTACCAGTGAAGGCACAACTCCTGTGCCATATACCACTGTTTGAGAAAGAGTTGTGTCGAAAGCTTCTCTCAACTCAAATCTTGTTTCAGGAAGATAGAAGCGCTTTCAGGACTTCGTGTGAAGGCGTAAGGAAAGTGCCATACGCTGAATTGTGAAGAGACATGTGGGTCGAATGTGACCACCAACTAACAAGTTGTCCCCTAGAGAGGTGTGTGTGTGGAAATCGGAGGAAGTGTAAGGAACGAGCTCTACACTTAATTCTAAAAAGCAATGCTGTGGAGGAGCGGTCCTTCGTCTACCTTCTCCTTTCCGAAGGATCGAGGCGGGCATACGCCAAGTGTGAAAGGAAGCAGAGGAAAGGCCTGATATACCTTCCTCGTGGAACTACTTTGTATGGAGGGCTTCGCTCAATGGACACCATGGGTCACGACGCTAAAAGGGGTTTCCAAATGTATGTGAGTTCGCCAAAGGAAAGCCACAGACTCAACTGCGCGAAACAAGTCTGTGTCAAACCCGACTTCGAGCTTACGACTGGCGTCACGGGGAAAACATAGTCACAACAGGTATGTGTTGAATCCGAAACAGGCGGCGTGCACTTCAGTCTCAGGAAACATCAGTGCAGAGAAACCGTGTTTCTACGAACATCTTCCCCGAAAATGCTTGTCTATTCCAATGTAAGTGCGGCAGCGCAAGGCATGTGCCCCAT
The DNA here is from genome assembly GCF_037043125.1 of Eumetopias jubatus. Taxonomy (NCBI): domain Eukaryota; kingdom Metazoa; phylum Chordata; class Mammalia; order Carnivora; family Otariidae; genus Eumetopias; species Eumetopias jubatus. The sequence continues at coordinate 68,810,465 of NW_028274819.1, forward strand.
GCCTGTGCCACAGAAGTGGTTAGTGTAGATTGTCTCTCCCAATTCAAATCTTGTTCCGTGAGGAATGTTTTCAAGAGTATGAGAGAGATCAGAGGGGAAAGGTCATGCCTTCAAGTGGGAGAAGGATATCCTGGAAAGCCATACACCTACGTATGAGCGGCATCCTGGCATGAACGTGTGAAGGCATAGAGAATGTGCCGTCACCTGGGACGTTGCTTGACCAACCGCTTGGGAAGAAGTCCTCCCTCAGCTATCCTACAGTTTCAGGAAGATAAAAGTGTTTTCCGTAGTGGGTGTGAAGGCATGAGGGACGTACCCAAGAGTTAGCCGTCCGTCCCGAATGTGTCTCCTGTCGTTCCATGAAGAAGGATGAGTATGGATATGTATGATGTGAGGAAGCATGAGGAGGATTGCCTCCCCATGGTTAACTCTAAGAACAAATCTAGAGGTTTGCCGTCCGTCGACGACCAGCTCTTTCCCTACGGATGGAAGCACCTTGTTACAACGTAGTGCGAAAGGAAAGAGACGGAAAGTACGATACACTACGGTGAGGAACACGTTGTGGGGAGGGTTTCTCTCCACGAAAGTCTTGTGTCATGAAGTTGGAGTGCCATCAAATATACGTGTGCTCGCCTCAGCAGCGCCTTCCACTGGACACAGAGAAACAAGGCCACGTCCAACACGATTTCGTGCTCACCTCTTGGTTCGGGAAGCATGAAGCCTTTGGAGACATAGGTGTAGGTGTCTGACACTAAGCTCTCAAGGAACAAAACGGTAGAGAAATCGCCTTTCCACGACCATCTACAGGGAAGAAGATGGAGGAAAGTCCCGACGTTAAAAGCGAAGGGACAAGTACAGTGCCATATACCACTGCTTGAGAACGAACTTGTGTCGAAAGCTTCTCCCAACTCAGATCTTGTTTCGGGAAGATAGAAGCGTTGTCAGTACTTTGTGTGAAAACACAAGGAGAACACCACACGCTGAATGGTGAAGAAACATGTGGCTCGAATGTGACCACCAACACACTAGTAGTCCCCTAGAGAGGAGTGTGTCTGGAAATGGGAGGAAGCGTAAGGAACGTACTATACACTTAAGTCTAAGAAACAACGCTGTGGCGGTGCGGTCCTTCGTCTACCTTCTCCTTTCCGAAGGATCGAAGCGGCCTTGCGCCAAGTGTGAAAGGAAGCGGAGGAAAAGCCTGATATACCTTCCTCGTGGAACAACATTTATGGAGGGCTTCTCCCAATGGGCAACATGGGTCACGACGCCTGAAGGGTTTTCCAAATGTATGTGAGTTCGCCAGAGGAAAGCCACAGACTCAGCTGCGCGAAACAAGTCTGAGTCAAACCCGACTTCGAGCTTACGACTGGCGTCACGGGGAAATCAGAGTCACAACAGGTATTTGTTGAATCCGAAACAGGCGGCGTGCACTTCAGTCTGAGGAAACAGAGAAACCGTGTTTCTTCTAACATCTTCCCTGAAAATGCGTGTCTATTCCAGTGGAAGTGTGGCAGCGCAAGGCATGTGCCCCAGGCCTGTGCCACAGAAATAGTTAGTGTAGATTGTCTCTCCCGATTCAAATCTTGTTCCGTGAAGAATGTTTCCAAGAGTATGAAAGAGAGCAGACGGGAAATGTCATGCCTTCAAGTGGGAGAAGGAAATCCTGGAAAGCCATACACCGACGTATGCGCGGCATTCTGGTAGGAACGTGTGAAGGCATAAAGAATGTGCCGTGCCCTGTGACGGTGCTTGACCAACCGCTTGTGAGGAAGTCTTCCCTCAGCTATCATATTGTTTCAGGAAGATAAAAGTGTTTTCCCTAGTGGGTGTGAAGGCATGAGGGACGTACCCTAGAGTTAGCCGTCCGTTCCGAATGTGTCTACTGTCGTTCCACGAAGAAGGATGAGTATGGAAATGTATGATGTGAGGAAGCATAAGGAGGATGGCCTACGGGTGTTTAACTCTAAGAACAAATCTAGAGGGTTGCCGTCCGTCGACGACCAGCTCTTTCCCTACGGGTGGAAGCACCTTGTTACAACTTAGTGCGAACGAAAAGAGACGGAAAGCGCGATACACTACGGCGAGGAACACGTTGTGCGGGGGGTTTCTCTCCACGAAAGTCTTGTGTCATGACGTTGGAAGGGCCTTCAAATGTACGTGAGCTCGCCTCAGCAGCGCCTTCCACTGAACTCAGAGAAACAAGGCCACGCCCAACACGATTTCGGGCTAACCTCTTGGTTCGGGAAGCATGAAGCCGTTGGAGATGTATGTGTAAGCGTCTGACACTCGGCTCTCAAGGAACAAAACGGTAGAGAAATCGCCTTTCCACGACCATCTCCAGGGAAGAAGATGGAGGAAGGTTCCGACGTTAAAAGCGAAGGCACAAGTACTGTGCCATATAACACTGCTTGAGAACGAACTTGTGTCGAAAGCTTCTCCCAACTCAGATCTTGTTTCGGGAAGATAGAAGCGTTGTCAGTACTTTGTGTGAAAACACAAGGAGAACACCACACGCTGAATGGTGAAGAAACATGTGGCTCGAATGTGACCACCAACACACTAGTAGTCCCCTGGAGAGGAGTGTGTCTGGAAATGGGAGGAAGCGTAAGGAACGCGCTATACACTTAAGTCTAAGAAACAACGCTGTGGCGGTGCGTTCCTTCGACTGCCATCTGCTTTGCTAAGGAACGAAGCGGCTTGAAGCAAAGTGTGAAAGAATCCGGAGGGGAAGGAAGAGAGATCTACCTTACTCGCGGAACAAATTCTTATGGAGGGCATTTCTCAACGAACACCATGTGTCACGACGATGGAAGGGTGTTCAAATGTAGGCGCCTTCGCCGAAGGAAAGGCATACACGAATCTCTGCGAAGCAAGTCTCTGTCAAACGCGACTTCGAGCTTCCAACTGGGTTCCCGCGGAATCCCTAGTCACCAAACGTACGTGTTGAATCCTAAACGAAGGGAGTGCTCTTCAGTCTGAAGAAACACCACTCCCGAGAAACCGTGTGTCTACTAACATCTTCCCTGAAAATGGTAGGCTTTTCCCATGGAAGTGTGAAATCGCAATGTATGGGCCCCATGCCTGTGCTACAGAAGTCCTTAGTGTCGATAGTCTGTCGCCATTCAAATCCTGTTCCGTGAGAAGTGTTTTCAAGAGTAGGAGTGAGAGCAGATGGAAAAGGACACGGTTTTACGTGTGAGAAGGAAATCCGTCAAGAAAGACATACACGGAAGGATGAGAAGCACTTTAGCATGAAATGGTGCAGGCACCTAGAATGGGCCCTGTGACGGTGCTTGAGAAACCACTTGTGAAGAAGTCTTCCCTCAACTATCATATCGTTTCGGTGAGAGGAAAGTGTTTTCCGTAGTGGGTGTGAAGGCGTAAGGGACATCGGCTCGACGTAGCTCTCCGCTCCGAATTGGCCTACTGTCGTGGCCATGAAGAAAGATGTGCATGGACATGGATAATGTGCGGAAGCGTAAGGAAGATGGCATACGTCTGTTAAACTCTAAGAACAAATCTCGAGGGTTGCCGTCCTTCGACTACCACCTCTTTTCGTAAGGATGGAAGCAGCTTGGGAAACCTAGCGTGAACGACAAAGCGATGGAACGCGCGATCCTCTACAGGGAGGAACCCGTTGGGCGGAGGGTTTCTCTCCATCAAGTCCTGTGTCATGGAGGTGGATGGGTCTTCAAATGCACGCGGACTAGCCTCAGTAGTAGTAGCCTCACACTGAATTCTGAGAAACGAGTCCATGTCCAACAGGCTTTCGTGCTAACATCTGGGTTCTTGAAGAAAGAAGCCTTTGGAGAGATGAGTGTTGCTATATAAGGTAAGGGTCTTACACTCACCTCTCAAAGAACAAAACGGTAGGGAAATAGTCTTTCCACTGCCACCTGCAGGGAAAAAGATGGAAGAACTTTCCAACGTTACCAGTGAAGGCACAACTCCTGTGCCATATACCACTGTTTGAGAAAGAGTTGTGTCGAAAGCTTCTCTCAACTCAAATCTTGTTTCAGGAAGATAGAAGCGCTTTCAGGACTTCGTGTGAAGGCGTAAGGAAAGTGCCATACGCTGAATTGTGAAGAGACATGTGGGTCGAATGTGACCACCAACTAACAAGTTGTCCCCTAGAGAGGTGTGTGTGTGGAAATCGGAGGAAGTGTAAGGAACGAGCTCTACACTTAATTCTAAAAAGCAATGCTGTGGAGGAGCGGTCCTTCGTCTACCTTCTCCTTTCCGAAGGATCGAGGCGGGCATACGCCAAGTGTGAAAGGAAGCAGAGGAAAGGCCTGATATACCTTCCTCGTGGAACTACTTTGTATGGAGGGCTTCGCTCAATGGACACCATGGGTCACGACGCTAAAAGGGGTTTCCAAATGTATGTGAGTTCGCCAAAGGAAAGCCACAGACTCAACTGCGCGAAACAAGTCTGTGTCAAACCCGACTTCGAGCTTACGACTGGCGTCACGGGGAAAACATAGTCACAACAGGTATGTGTTGAATCCGAAACAGGCGGCGTGCACTTCAGTCTCAGGAAACATCAGTGCAGAGAAACCGTGTTTCTACGAACATCTTCCCCGAAAATGCTTGTCTATTCCAATGTAAGTGCGGCAGCGCAAGGCATGTGCCCCATGCCTGTGCCACAGAAGTGGTTAGTGTAGATTGTCTCTCCCAATTCAAATCTTGTTCCGTGAGGAATGTTTTCAAGAGTATGAGAGAGATCAGAGGGGAAAGGTCATGCCTTCAAGTGGGAGAAGGATATCCTGGAAAGCCATACACCTACGTATGAGCGGCATCCTGGCATGAACGTGTGAAGGCATAGAGAATGTGCCGTCACCTGGGACGTTGCTTGACCAACCGCTTGGGAAGAAGTCCTCCCTCAGCTATCCTACAGTTTCAGGAAGATAAAAGTGTTTTCCGTAGTGGGTGTGAAGGCATGAGGGACGTACCCAAGAGTTAGCCGTCCGTCCCGAATGTGTCTCCTGTCGTTCCATGAAGAAGGATGAGTATGGATATGTATGATGTGAGGAAGCATGAGGAGGATTGCCTCCCCATGGTTAACTCTAAGAACAAATCTAGAGGTTTGCCGTCCGTCGACGCCAGCTCTTTCCCTACGGATGGAAGCACCTTGTTACAACGTAGTGGCAAAGGAAAGAGACGGAAAGTACGATACACTACGGTGAGGAACACGTTGGGGGAGGGTTTCTCTCCACGAAAGTCTGTGTATGAAGTTGGAGTGCCATCAAATATACGTGTGTCCGCCTCAGCAGCGCCTTCCACTGGACACAGAGAAACAAGGCCACGTCCAACACGATTTCGTGCTCACCTCTTGGTTCGGGAAGCATGAAGCCTTTGGAGACATAGGTGTAGGTGTCTGACACTAAGCTCTCAAGGAACAAAACGGTAGAGAAATCGCCTTTCCACGACCATCTACAGGGAAGAAGATGGAGGAAAGTCCCGACGTTAAAAGCGAAGGGACAAGTACAGTGCCATATACCACTGCTTGAGAACGAACTTGTGTCGAAAGCTTCTCCCAACTCAGATCTTGTTTCGGGAAGATAGAAGCCGTTGTCAGTACTTTGTGTGAAAACACAAGGAGAACACCACACGCTGAATGGTGAAGAAACATGTGGCTCGAATGTGACCACCAACACACTAGTAGTCCCCTAGAGAGGAGTGTGTCTGGAAATGGGAGGAAGCGTAAGGAACGTACTATACACTTAAGTCTAAGAAACAACGCTGTGGCGGTGCGGTCCTTCGTCTACCTTCTCCTTTCCGAAGGATCGAAGCGGCCTTGCGCCAAGTGTGAAAGGAAGCGGAGGAAAAGCCTGATATACCTTCCTCGTGGAACAACATTTATGGAGGGCTTCTCCCAATGGGCAACATGGGTCACGACGCCTGAAGGGTTTTCCAAATGTATGTGAGTTCGCCAGAGGAAAGCCACAGACTCAGCTGCGCGAAACAAGTCTGAGTCAAACCCGACTTCGAGCTTACGACTGGCGTCACGGGGAAATCAGAGTCACAACAGGTATTTGTTGAATCCGAAACAGGCGGCGTGCACTTCAGTCTGAGGAAACAGAGAAACCGTGTTTCTTCTAACATCTTCCCTGAAAATGCGTGTCTATTCCAGTGGAAGTGTGGCAGCGCAAGGCATGTGCCCCAGGCCTGTGCCACAGAAATAGTTAGTGTTGATTGTCTCTCCCGATTCAAATCTTGTTCCGTGAAGAATGTTTCCAAGAGTATGAAAGAGAGCAGACGGGAAATGTCATGCCTTCAAGTGGGAGAAGGAAATCCTGGAAAGCCATACACCGACGTATGCGCGGCATTCTGGTAGGAACGTGTGAAGGCATAAAGAATGTGCCGTGCCCTGTGACGGTGCTTGACCAACCGCTTGTGAGGAAGTCTTCCCTCAGCTATCATATTGTTTCAGGAAGATAAAAGTGTTTTCCCTAGTGGGTGTGAAGGCATGAGGGACGTACCCTAGAGTTAGCCGTCCGTTCCGAATGTGTCTACTGTCGTTCCACGAAGAAGGATGAGTATGGAAATGTATGATGTGAGGAAGCATAAGGAGGATGGCCTACGGGTGTTTAACTCTAAGAACAAATCTAGAGGGTTGCCGTCCGTCGACGACCAGCTCTTTCCCTACGGGTGGAAGCACCTTGTTACAACTTAGTGCGAACGAAAAGAGACGGAAAGCGCGATACACTACGGCGAGGAACACGTTGTGCGGGGGGTTTCTCTCCACGAAAGTCTTGTGTCATGACGTTGGAAGGGCCTTCAAATGTACGTGAGCTCGCCTCAGCAGCGCCTTCCACTGAACTCAGAGAAACAAGGCCACGCCCAACACGATTTCGGGCTAACCTCTTGGTTCGGGAAGCATGAAGCCGTTGGAGATGTATGTGTAAGCGTCTGACACTCGGCTCTCAAGGAACAAAACGGTAGAGAAATCGCCTTTCCACGACCATCTCCAGGAAGAAGATGGAGGAAGGTTCCGACGTTAAAAGCGAAGGCACAAGTACTGTGCCATATAACACTGCTTGAGAACGAACTTGTGTCGAAAGCTTCTCCCAACTCAGATCTTGTTTCGGGAAGATAGAAGCGTTGTCAGTACTTTGTGTGAAAACACAAGGAGAACACCACACGCTGAATGGTGAAGAAACATGTGGCTCGAATGTGACCAACCAACACACTAGTAGTCCCCTGGAGAGGAGTGTGTCTGGAAATGGGAGGAAGCGTAAGGAACGCGCTATACACTTAAGTCTAAGAAACAACGCTGTGGCGGTGCGTTCCTTCGACTGCCATCTGCTTTGCTAAGGAACGAAGCGGCTTGAAGCAAAGTGTGAAAGAATCCGGAGGGGAAGGAAGAGAGATCTACCTTACTCGCGGAACAAATTCTTATGGAGGGCATTTCTCAACGAACACCATGTGTCACGACGATGGAAGGGTGTTCCAAATGTAGGCGCCTTCGCCGAAGGAAAGGCATACACGAATCTCTGCGAAGCAAGTCTCTGTCAAACGCGACTTCGAGCTTCCAACTGGGTTCCCGCGGAATCCCTAGTCACCAACGTACGTGTTGAATCCTAAACGAAGGGAGTGCTCTTCAGTCTGAAGAAACACCACTCCGAGAACCGTGTGTCTACTAACATCTTCCCTGAAAATGGTAGGCTTTTCATGGAAGTGTGAAATCGCATGTATGGCCCCTGCCTGTGCTACAGAAGTCCTTAGTGTCGATAGTTCTGTCGTTATTCAAATCCTGTTCCGTGAGAAGTGTTTCAAGAGTAGGAGTGAGAGCAGATGGAAAAGGACACGGTTTTTACGTGTGAGAAGGAAATCCGTCAAGAAAGACATACACGGAAGGATGAGAAGCACTTTAGCATGAAATGGTGCAGGCACCTAGAATGGGCCCTGTGACGGTGCTTGAGAAACCACTTGTGAAGAAGTCTTCCTCACTATCATATCGTTTCGGTGAGAGGAAAGTGTTTTCCGTAGTTGGGTGTGAAGGCGTAAGGGACATCGGTTCGACGTAGCTCTCCGCTCCGAATTGGCCTACTGTCGTGGCCATGAAGAAAGATGTGCATGGACATGGATAATGTGCGAAGCGTAAGGAAGATGGCATACGTCTGTTAAACTCTAAGAACAAATCTCGAGGGTTGCCGTCCTTCGACTACCACCTCTTTTCGTAAGGATGGAAGCAGCTTGGGAAACCTAGCGTGAACGACAAAGCGATGGAACGCGCGATCCTCTACAGGGAGGAACCCGTTGGGCGGAGGGTTTCTCTCCATCATAGTCCTGTGTCATGGAGGTGGATGGGTCTTCAAATGCACGCGGACTAGCCTCAGTAGTAGTAGCCTCACACTGAATTCTGAGAAACGAGTCCATGTCCAACAGGCTTTCGTGCTAACATCTGGGTTCTTGAAGAAAGAAGCCTTTGGAGAGATGAGTGTTGATATAAGGTAAGGGTCTTACACTCACCTCTCAAAGAGACAAAACGGTAGGGAAATAGTCTTTCCACTGCCACCTTGCAGGGAAAAGATGGAAGAACTTTCCAACGTTACAGTGAAGGCACAACTCTGTGCCA